>NC_059348.1:54624800-54934800 GCF_019703515.2 Myxocyprinus asiaticus | reverse complement strand
CTCAATACTCCACCCTCATATAGGTCACCAAGTGCATTAACCCCCCCTCACAATCCAATCTGACCAACAAAAAGGGGACTTATTAACACATTATTTTTATATTTATTAAAATGATATTTTATATTAATTTTATAACTCAACAGTATGTCAACAATTTACTCTGTGTGCATAACACATTTTTGGAAAAACATTTGAGGCAAAGTTGACACTTCAACGAAACATGACTGAGAGCTCCATTATGTCTCCTGAGCTATGAAAGAGCAACATATGAGCAATTCTATTTTTCTCTGGGTATGTAAGTAGTATTCTTCTCTTCCAAACTTTTATCTCATGTTCGGACCTGTTTTAGTGGTTTATATCAAGCATGCACTGCAGTCGTAAGTTTGATGTGGGTCAGGTGAGCGCTGTTTTCCTGTTAGCAAACTATCTGGTTGTGGGTTTCAGGGTGGAAAGCCCACAGCACTACTGGGTTATGACTTTGCACACTCTGACATAACTGACAGTCAACCTGCCTTTTAGCAATCTGACATTTATGAATTCCCACGGTCATGAAAAACATTTGAAATCATGCATGGAAAAGTCATGGAAATTAATACAGTTCTACAGTGAATATAAAAAAAAATTTCTACTTGTGTTTGTGTAACCATTCCTGCTTGACCTGCTCTGAGCGAGATTCGAACCGGGGTCTTCAGCATTGGACGAGCGCGTTAACGAGGAGGCTAAAGGCTACAGCCCCTAGCGTCAGTCGCTAGTGCACCTCTTGAGGCCATAACATACCAGCTGGCTCCTGTTACACTCAGCTCTAGAATATTTAATAGGCTATATAATTGATATAGACCTGTAATCATAGCAAAAAGAAGAGCACAGTTTGTGAAATTCCCCATTACTAAGGCACTTTTTTATCTCAGGGCAAATCTTTGTCCTGATATTCTCTCAGGGTCAGTGGAACCCTATTTTAATTGTCTACATTTCTGCCTGTTCACGTCCTACACAGCTGTTCTGGTCCATCTACTTTACATCACTCTTGTGCGTCTTGTGCGTTTTGACCCTTCTCTATCCTAATGCCGAGCGTATCTCATCTCTTGCGTGTGTCAGAGGTTGCAGGTTGCCATGGTTTCGTTGGTATTGGTGGATGCTTTCAGTTAGCTAATCCTGCCTGACGCTCTCCAAACCCCGAGATGAATGCACTTCATGCCAGACGCAGCTGCCCTGCATTCACTTTTGACTCAATAGAGCAGCGAGTCAGCCGAGGGTCTGGGGTCCTGGCAGCATTGCCCGCTGATCTGAGGTGAGCAACGTGAAGCATAAGCACTCAACGGAGACCTGGAGATGAAGCTGCATGAACAGTCCATGTGATTTTCACAGATGTTATTTGTGAAAGAGGTTTTGGGCCAGCGCATAAACTAGCTTGTTTTGCCACCACTGTCTGTGTCAGATGTCATATAATATATGGTTTGAAATCCTTTGTTTCTGGTTGTGAAAGGCCTCCCCTAGTTATATAATACACCTATCTGTGTGTATAGCATGACATACCTAGATTTTTACATGTGAAATGTGTGAATGCTTGCCTATACAAAACTCAGTGCCACAATGCTAGAGTGTTGTCGGAGGTTGCCAAGGTGTTGCTATGAAGTTGCTAAGGTGTTCTGTGTGGTTGCTAAGTGGTTTCTTACTGGCCTTTCTTTGGGCCTGATTCCTGCCTCAAATCTCTTAAATAATATCTTCATTAAATGTGGGTAAAAACTACACGTAGCAATAGCTGACACTCTGAGCTGCACACAAAAAAATAATTTAGATTTTTCTCCCCAATTTGGAATGCCCATTCCCAATGCGCTCTAAGTCCTCGTGGTGGCGTAGTAACCCGTCTCAATCCGGGTGGCGGAGGACGAATCTCAGCTGCCTCCACGTCTGAGACCGTCAATCCACGCATCTTATCACGTGGCTTGTTGAGCACGTTACCGCGGAGACATAGCACGTGTGGAGACTTCACACTATTCTCCGCAGCATCCATGTACAACTCACCACGCGCCCCACCGAGAGCGAGAACCACATTATAGCGACCACGAGGAGGTTACCCCAACGTGACTCTATCCTCCCTAGCAACCGGGCCAATTTGGTTGCTTAGTAAGCCTGACTGGAGTCACTCAGTACGCCCTGGATTCGAACTCGCGACTCCAGGTGTAGTAGTCAGCGTCTTTACTCGCTGAGTTACCCAGGACCCTCAAAAAAATTATTTTAATATTTATGCATTTCAGTTTTTATAACAAAATTCCATCAAATTCATAAAATTAAGTATAAAGTATAAAATTTGTACGTTTTATAAATTTTTTACATTTACATTTACATTTATTCATTTGGCAGACGCTTTTATCCAAAGAGGAGAACATAAGCGAATCATCTTAAGGAGACAGTGGTACGAAGAGTGCCATACTGTATTACAAAGTTTCACTAGCATCAGAATAGCATTCAAAACAGATTAAAGTGCAACAAGGGCATTTTTTTTTTAGTGACTGGTTCACAGATGGAGTTGGGAAGGTCATTCTACCAACGTGGTATGATGAAGCTGAAAGTCCGTGAAAGTGTTTTGGTGCCTCTTTGTGTTGGTACAACAAGGTGATGTTCCTTAGCTGACCGCAGGATTCTAGTGGGCACGTAGCTCTGCAGAAATGATTTTAGGTATGCTGGAGCAGACCCAGTGACTGTTCTGTATGCCAGCATCAGAGCCTTGAATTTGATATTCGTGCATCAACCGGCAGCCAGTGGAGAGAGACAAGGAGTGGTGTAACATACGCTCTCTTTGGTTCATTAAAGACCAGACGTGCTGCTGCATTCTTGATCATTTGCAGGGGTCTAATTGCGTATGCAGGGAGGCCTGCAGTGAGAGCGTTACAGTAGTCCAGTCTAGATATGACAAGTGACTGAACAAGAAGATGTGTGGCATGTTCAGAGAGGAAGGGTCTTCCTGATATTGTAGAGTGTAAATCTACATGATCTTGCGGTCTTTGAGATGTGGTCTGTGAAATTTAGTTTGTTATCGATGGTTACCCCTAGATTTCTGACAGTTTTGGAAGGCGTTACTGTAGTTGCACCCAGCTGCACGGTGATGTTGTGTTCAACAACAGGGTTGGCTGGAAAGACAATGAGTTATGTCTTGGCTGGGTTAAGTTGCAGGTGGTGTTCCTTCATCCAGGCCGAGATGTCTGCCAGGCACTGTGGTGTCATTGGGCTGGAAAGACAAGTAGAGCTGCGTGTCATCGGCGTAGCAGTGGTAGAAACATGTCAACTGTCACATCTTGTTAAATTAACACAAAAATTCCCTACATGTTTACTGATTGAAAATTGATTACACTCCCCGAAAATATCAACTTTCATCAATTTGAGACCATTTTTCTAAGCAAAATATGCAACGCTGGGCATTAGTGGTCAAACTATTTCTACATTCACACAGTGGAGCCTATTCCGTAAATCATAGATAAACTATTCCAATTTTTCTCTGTGCAGTTCCATCGTTTAAATAAAATCTTTGTTTTAAAATATTTATGAAATATTAAATATACTACATTACATAGAGATAGGTATTTTTGTATTATTTTGATTATACAAGCAAATATACCATCAAATATCTATAGTCCTCATTAGTTTTAAATAGTAATTTTTTTAAAGCTGTTCATGAATGAACCCTTATTGCTTGTAATAAAAAACTAATAATATACTTTTGTGTGTTGAATTATGTTGTGAATTCAAAACATCCACTTACTGTCTAAAAAAAAAAGCAGTGCTTGGGTCTCCGAGAGCTAAACATGGCTTAGATCCCTCGTATGGGATATTTTTTTTAAACTTTTTTTATCCACAGGTTGAAAATTGTAAATCTGATTGCTTAGAAACACGCCGCATGCTGTCCATAACACAAACTGAATAAATGATATGCTTAAAGGGACAGTTCATCCTCTCATCATTTACTCACTCTCATATAATAGGTGTGTGAGAGAAACAGATCAATATTTAAGTCCTTTTTTTTTTTACTCTAAATCTCCATTTTCACTTTTACATCTGAAAGTGAAAGTGGAGATTTAGAGTAAAAAAAGGACTTAAATATTGATCTTATTCTCACCCACACCTATCATATCTCTTCTGAAGACATGGATTAAACCACTGGAGTCCTATGGATTACTTTTATGTTTTCTTTATGTGATTTTTGGAGCTTCAAATTTCTGGTCACCATTCTCTTGCATTGTATGGACCTACAGAGCTGAAATATTCTTCTAAACATAATAATAATAATATATATATATATATATATATATATATATATATATATATATATATATATATATATATATAAATTAAATATGTTCTATTATGCTCTATAACATGATGTTTATTATTTTATGTATTGACATGCAATCACAAAATCAGTAAATTGTAAAGTATTGTGGATTGTCTGGTCAGTGGTGAAGACAACATCATGAACAAGTTAGTAAACCCCCACACAGGGATTAAATTCTCAAACACAGCGCGATTCATTCTGGGGTTAAACTGATTGACATGCACTTTTTTTCCCGATTGTGTGTGTGTGTTTCTGGTGGATTAGTGTTTTACTGATGGGCTATCCCATAATTCCAACCCTAAACCTCTCTGTCTGTGAGCCATAATCAAACCACACATGATTAATATCAAGTGTGTTTGAGTTTAAAAAGGGGAAGAAATGTACCGATTTGTTACATTTTAGCTGGCACTGGTCTTAAAGTTCACATTCGCAACCATTTAACTTTCGTAATGTGACATATTTCCGATTGAAAAATTGCGGCCCATTCTTTTTTTGAATGGGCCGCAAATTGGAGACAGACCTTAATGTGAGTTTGCAAAAACAATCTGTAAATAGCTATTTGGCTATTGGTTAACATTATCCGATGGCCTTCTTGGCCTAGACATCACACGACAAGGAAAGTCATTTCAGAGTTATTTCTTTGGAATAATGAGCACTGATGAATAATGCACAAAAGACTCATGATATGTTTTAAGAAAGTAAATAGGGTCAATTTTGCTTCAGGCTGACTTTAATGAGAATGTTTACTCAAACTCTTTTTGACTAGAAGATGCCACAGTTTTAATGTCAACACCTGAAATATTACACAAATTACTCATCCAACTGCTGTTGTTCAAATTAATTCTCCCCTTGTGTGGTGCCTGTACCTTTAAAAAACCACAGTGACCTCAAAAGAGCACCAGATAAAGGGGCTGAGACCCTCACGAGGCCCACGGTTTCTGTTTTCCCACCGAAACACCAAATGTTGGTGCTTCCTCTTTTTTAGTGCTCTGAAAGTCCTTTTCACACCTCGGGCTGAAAACCATTTGCTTCACTCTGACTATATCTCACTCAGTCTTAGATTATCTGAGGTGTTGGATCTCCAAATCTAAGATCAGTTTAAGAAGTGTCAACTGTGGTTTGATGCCAACATGCTGTTTAAGAAATTCAGGGGAAAAAAACAAAGATGTTTATTGCATTGTTATAACCTTTTTAAGCCAAAAATGAAAATTCGGTCATCATTTACTCACTCTCAGGCTTCTGTCAGGGGCACCTAAACCCCCCCCCCCACTGATCTCTCCACATCTGGTATTTACATTTCTAATGAGGTTGTTCTAAAGGTACTGTATGTGTCTACCATATTACATTATCATTTACATGGTATTCAATTATTTACATTTGCTTCAAAGAATGTCATGGTGCAACCACGATACATGTTCAAAATAAATATCATATTACTATGGTAACATGTCCAAAAAAATATGGTACTTTTATACACCATGGTACTTTTTGTTAGCGTAATGACTGTGTAATTACTTATTACCAATAGAGATAGAACGATATATCAATTTTACCGATTAGTCGGTGCCGATAGTTGCTTTTTGGAACTAGTAGCTAGATTTGTAATAGTTTTTAATAATTTCATCATTTCAAAATAAGAGTCCCCTGCGTGTTTAGGGCTTGTTTATACTAAAAATTCCAGCATAATTCTCCAAATCTTCCTTTTTTTTTCTTTTCTGGTTATTATTGGGATTTTGGTTGAACAATAAGCTGTGTCTGGGATTTTATTCATTTAGGACTCTTTGTCTGTGCCTGTCATAGTAAGGAATTTTTACATTCTATAAATCTAAAAAATACAAATAAAATAATAATAATAAAGAAAACTATGAGCCAGTTAATCGGCTGTCAGCCTTTCCCACCACCTTAGTTATCGGTATCGGCAAAAAACGACTATCAGTCGACCTCTAATTACATATTCTATCCCATGCTATTTACGTGGTATTCCTAGATAAATTGTCCCAAAAAGTGTAATGGCGTATTTTATATTCAATATGCTTGATAAGCTTTGACTCGAATTAATTTTGAAACACTTATTTTGACTGCTATCAAGATTCGATTACTGAATTCGTATCATGCGTAATATTTTAATCAAACAAACCAAAAAAAATACACAGTATTCCATGGCTTCCTGTTGCCATTCTTTAAAACGTGTGTAGTGTGTTTCAGGGAAGAGAGGTTTGGCTTTAGCGTTAAACAGTGATTTCATTGGACGTTGCATGTGTCTATCAAACTCTCCTGGAACCCTATTGGTCAGTTGCACGGCTTTATCATTCCATCTCGCACTGTTTCTCAGTCCATCGCGCCTCTGGAGAGCGTCGTGTACTTCCGCACGTTGGTCTAGTACGGCACAGTTAACAACTAAATTTTCTTCATATCACGTTAAAGTTAGCGACACTGTTGCCTTTCGCATCTAGTGTTTAAATAGTGAGGCGATTTTAGTTGCCCCAGCGTAAATATCGCAGTCCTAGTTTTTGGGCGTTTGAAATCGGACACCGCTGTAACGTCTCCCCTCAGCGCGGAGGGATACACTGTTGGGGCTGAACAATGTAGACGGTGCTAAAATGTCTACTCGGAAGATGAAATGTTGCATTTGTAGAGCTCAATAGAATTAGAATAGAACTTTAGCCGGAGTAACATTTGAGCAGTTGCATCATAACGAATCTTCGAACACGGACTGTTCGAGTTTCCAGGGATATACGCGCGTTTTGTACGGCTGTTTTGCGGGACCCGAATCACGGAGGGGCCGGGGGTGGGGGGGAATTTTGTCCCCTAACTTTTCTGTTTTTCCTCACGGACTGAAGCGCGTATCTCTCCCGCTGGATGTCGTATGTTTGAAGCGAGATACGGTAAATATTAACTTTTTATACACGCCAACGTACACTCTTTTGACGTAAACGTGTCTGCTGTAATGAACTTTTGTTGTATGGAGTTACGTATGTGTGTGTTTGTGTGTGAGAGAGTGTGTGTGTATGTGTGTGTTTGTGTGTGAGAGAGTGTGTGTGTATGTGTGTGTTTGTGTGTGAGAGAGTGTGTGTGTATGTGTGTGTTTGTGTGTGAGAGAGTGTGTGTGTTTGTGTGTGAGAGAGTGAGTGTGTGTGTGTGTGAGAGAGTGAGTGTGTTTGTGTGTGAGAGAGCGAGTGTGTGTTTGTGTGTGAGAGAGTGAGTGTGTTTGTGTGTGAGAGAGCGAGTGTGTGTTTGTGTGTGAGAGAGCGAGTGTGTGTTTGTGTGTGAGAGAGCGAGTGTGCGAGTGTGTGTTTGTGTGTGAGAGAGCGAGTGTGTGTTTGTGTGTGAGAGAGCGAGTGTGTGTGTTTGTGTGTGAGCGAGTGAGTGTGTGTGTGAGAGTGTGTGTTTGTGAGTGAGTGTGTGTGTGAGAGTGTGTGCTTGTGTGTTTGTGTATGAGTGTCTGTGTGTGTGAGAGTGTGTTTGTGTATGGGTGTCTGTGTGTGTGAGAGAGAGTGTGTTTGTGTATGAGTGTCTGTGTGTGTGAGAGAGAGTGTGTTTGTGTATGAGTGTCTGTGTGTGTGAGAGAGAGAGTGTGTTTGTGTATGAGTGTCTGTGTGTGTGAGAGAGAGTGAGTGTGTTTGTGTATGTGTGTGTGTGTGTGTGGGGGGGGGGGGGGGTCGAGTCCAGAGGAAACAGGTTCTTTGTTCAATACTGGCAACAATGTCAAGTTTAAAAACCACTTTGTAGCTCCTCTTAGTAAATTTGTGATGAGTTTAGCAGATGTTTAATACTTTCAATGACATTTAATTGCTCTTTGACGAGTATATTTGCACTAATTCAAGTAAATTGAGCTTTTGGAGTTTATAAGTGCCACATTAAAAAGCTTATTAAAAATAAAATCATCATATGGTAATAGAAGTGTTGAGGTCTTTTGCACAGGGATGTTTGAGTGTTTTCTCCCAATTTGGAATACCCAGTTCCCACTACTTAGTAGGTCCTCGTGGTGGCATGGTTACTCACCTCAATCCGGATGGTGGAGGACAAGTCTCAGTTGCCTCCGCTTCTGAGACCGTCAATCCGCGCATCTTATCACGTGACTCATTGTGCATGACACTGCAGAGACTCACAGCATGTGGAGGCTCATGCTGCTCTCCGTGATCCACGCACAACTCACCACACACCCCATTGAGAGTGAGAACCACTAATTGTGACCACGAGGAGGTTACCCCATGTGACTACCCTCCCTAGCAACCAGGCCAATTTGGTTGCTTAGGAGACCTGGCTGGAGTCACTCAGCACGCCCTGGATTCAAACTCGTGACTCCAGGTGTGATAGTCAGCGTCAATACTCGCTGAGATACCCAGGCCCCCATGTTTTGAGTGTTCTACATTTGCAAGCTGATTTGTTTATTAGAGTTAAAACGTTTCCTTATTTTTGGAAACACCATTTCCACCTTTTCCTCTGTGAAATGCACACGGACGTGTGTACATAATATTGTTTGTTCAGTTTCTCCATATATTCAGTATTTTACGATGCTTTGTGTAGTTGTCGAACTTTATGTCGAGGCTAGTGCGTTTCTTTGTGTTGAAGAATTTTGGGTGTGTGTGTGATCGCATCTTTCGTCATTATTCAGGATGAACATGGCTAGAAGTGCATTCATTGATTATTTTCAGTTTTTGGATGTAGGATGTGTAATGTTGCAGTTGCATATGTTTATACAAGAAGTATTTTGATGGTGCCATGGTACAGTGATGGAATCAGGGTACACACCATGTTACATACCATTCATGTACAATGGTGTTGTTAACATGGTACTTTTAGGTACTCCAAACAACACCATGGCTCTAAAGTGGTGCAATAACATGGTATTGCTAGGGTGCCGTGTCCAGAAATGTGGCATTTGTCCTTAAAACATGGTATTGCTGTGGTACATGTCTAAAAGATTTTGATGTTACCATGCTACATGCCCTAAAACTATGGCATTACCTTGTTACATGATCCATGTCCTAAAGCCTTGGTATTACCATGGTATATGTCCAGAAACCTGAAACATATCCTCAAAACATGGTATTGCCATGTTACATGTCAATGTAAAAGACCATGATTTTACCAGAGTACATGCCCTAAAACAGTTACCAGGTTGTATTTCCAAAACGCCATGAATTGACCATTGTATGATGATAAAAGCCATAGTATTACCATGATCCGTGTCCTAAAAACCAACGTATTAGCTTAGAGAAACCCAGAACATACCCTTAAACCATGGTATTGCCTTGTTATAGGCTATTTCAAAAACACCATGTCATTACCATGGTACATGTCCAAAAACCTGGAACATATCCTGAAAACATTGTATTGCCATGGTACATGTCTAAAATACCATGCATTTACCAGAGCACCTGCTTAGAAAATCATGATATTACCTTGTTATATGTCCAAAAGACATAAAATTACCATGGTGTGTGTGTGTGTAATATATATATATATATATATATATATATATATATATAACAAAATCCATGGTATTACTGTGGTATATGACCAAATGCCATGAGTTTACCATTGTATATGTTAAAAAAGCCATGGTGTTACCATGGACCTTGATGTGAGCCGGGTACATGCCTTCTTATATATAAAAAAAGTTATAATATTATCATGATCCGTGTCCTAAAAGCCTTGGTATTAACAGGGTATATGTCCAAAAACCTGAAACATACCATCAAAACATGGTATTGCCATGGTACATGTCTAAAAGACCAGGATTTTACCAGAGTACATGCCCTAAAACCAATTACCTTGTTATATGTTCAAAAAGTCATGGTATTCCCATCATAAAAATATTGGCACCCTTGGTAAATATGAGCAAACAAGGTTGTGAAAAATATGTCTTTATTGTTTATCCTTTTGATCTTTCATTCAAAATGTTGACAAAAATATATCCTCTAATGGGTATCAAACAATTGCAAACACAACACAAGTTTTATCAAAAAGCAAATATTTGTTTTATACTTTGTGCAACCTCCCTTTGCCAAGATAACAGCTCTAAGTCTTCTCTTATAATGCATAATGAGGTTGGAGAACACATGGCAAGTGATCCGAGACTTTCCTCCATACAGAATCTCTCCAGATCCTTAAAATTTAGAGGTCCATGTTGGTGGACTCTCCTCAGTTCACCACACAGGTTTTCTATGGGGTTCAGGTCAGGAGACTGGGATGGCCATAGCAGAACTTTGATTTTGTGGTCAGTGAACCATTTTTGTGTTGATTTTGATGTGTTTTGTATCATTGTCTTGTTGGAAGATCCAGTGAGGGCCAGTTTTAAGCTTTCTGGCAGAGGTAGTCAGGTTTTGATTTTTTTATCTGTTGGTATACGATAGAGTCCATGATGCCATGTATCAGAACAAGATGTCCAGGACCTCTGGCATAAAAACAGCCCCGCAACATTAAAGATCCAGCACCATATTTAACCGCTGGCATGAGGTAATTTTCCATATGGCTACCTCTCTGTGTGCGCCAAACCCATCTCTGGTGTTTGTTGCCAAAAAGCTCTATTTTTGTTTTATCTGACCATAGAACCCGGTCCCATTTGAAGTTCCAGTAGTGTCTGGCAAACTGAAGATGCTTGAGTTTGTTGTTGGATGAGAGCAGAGGCTTTTTTCTTGAAATCCTCCCAAATAGCTTGTTGTGATGTAGGTGACATCTGATTGTAGTTTTGGAGACTTTCTGACCCCAAGACCCAACTAATTCCTGCAATTCTCCAGCTGTGATCCTTGGAGAATTTTTGGCCACTCGAACCATCCTCCCCACTGTGCGTGGAGACAATATAGTCACACGTCCTCTTCCAGGTCGATTCTCAACATCTCCAGTTGACTGGAACTTCTTAATTACTGCCCTGATGGTGGAAATGGGTATTTCAATGCTTAAGCTATTTTCTTATAGCCATTTTCCATTTTGTGAAGCTCAACAACCTTTTGCCACACATTATAACTTCATTCTTTCATCTTACCCATTGTGATGGATGATTAAGGGAATTTGGCTTGTGTGTTACCTCATATTTATACCCCTCTGAAACAGGACGTCATGGCTGAACAATTTCATGTTCCTTGTCACCCAGGTGTTCTAAAATGTGAATGGGAATATACTTCAGATATATTTTACTCATAAGAATTTCTAGGGGTGCCAATAATTGTGCCACACATATATTTGGCAGAAATATTTGTTTTTTGATAAAACTTGTGTTGTGTTTGCAATTGTTTGATATCCATTAGAGGATATATTTTGTGTGAATATTTTGAATGAAAGATCAAAAGGATAAACAATAAAGACATATTTTTCACAGCAGCCTTTGCTCATATTTTCCAAGGGTACCAATATTTTTGGCCACCACTGTATATGTACATACACCATGAATTTACCATTGTAGGATAATAAAAGCCATAGTGTTCCCATGGTATAGGCCATGTCAAAAAACCCAGAACATGTCCTTAAAACATGCTATTGCCGTGGTACATGTCTAAAAGACCTTGATGTTTCCAGGGTACATCCCCAGAAAACCATGGTATTACTTTGTTATATGCCCAAAAAGCCATGGGATTACCATGATCCGTGTCCAAAAAAACATGATTTTACCATGATATATGTCCAGCAACCAAGAACATGTCCTGAGAACATGATTTCACCAGAGTACATGCCCTAAAAGCATGGCATTACATTGTTACATGTAGTGTTGTCACAGTACCGAAATTTCAGGAGTCGGGACCGGTACTGAAATTGTGTTTGAATGTTAGATTGCTGGTGTTTGTGTATGTGGTAATTTTTAAATGTTATGTTTTACATTTTATTACTGTGAAGCACTTTGGTCAACTCTGTTGTTTTAAATGCGATATAAATAAAGCTGAGCTGAGATTAAAGCACAAATGCTGTGATTTTAATTATATAAATATATTTTGTACATGTGCTGCATGGTTCACAGTGGATTA
Source organism: Myxocyprinus asiaticus (assembly GCF_019703515.2). Lineage (NCBI taxonomy): Eukaryota > Metazoa > Chordata > Actinopteri > Cypriniformes > Catostomidae > Myxocyprinus > Myxocyprinus asiaticus. Next base: position 54,922,512 of record NC_059348.1, on the reverse strand, counting down.
GTGCTCTGCTGTGTCATCTCGTACAACGTGAATGATTCTCAATGTTTGTGGAGTTTTTAGTGGATGAGTGGTCAGATTTATTTAAAGTACGCAGCTCTTCCACAGTAAGATTGCAGCCTTTAGCGGTTTAGTAAATCACACTAGGACATGTCATGATTTTAATTTGATTAATAGTCAATTTCAGTGTACAAGGATTAACAGAGTTCGGGTTCAAAATAAGCCTGTAAGCATTTTAAAGCAGTCGTGTGTCAGTCATACTGCGCGCCGGTACCGGATAGAGTCAGTGCACGGTACTACCGGTACTGCAGAAACACTGGTACCATTACATCTTTTTATTTTAGTATGGACTTAGTACCGAAGTACCGGTACTTTTGACAACACTAGTTATATGTCCAAAAAGCCATGAGATTACCATAGGACCCTGTCAACATGGTAATACTATGGTGCTTTTTGGTAGTGCAAATAGTCCTGTTGATTATTATGTGCGGAGGTGCATGTTTTGGACAGGCAGGTATAATTATATGCTAGATGCATCACAATCTTCAATATTAAAGGAATAGTTCACCCAAAAATAATTTAATCCCTCATATATTTTGATGAAGATATGAGGTGTTTATGTCAATACAATGCAAGTCAATGGGGTCCAAAAAGTACATACAGGTAGCATAAATGTAGCCTAATCCATACGCCTCAAGTGGTTTAATCTTCTGAAACGATACGATTGTTTGTGGTGAGTAACAGACTAAAATTTCATGTGTGTGAACTAGTGCCCGACCGATATATCGGTCCCTGACCATGTCACTCATGTTTATCACATCTGTTTGCTGTTAGCCAGCTATAGTTTGTCAGTGCAGTCAGTAATGTAGCAGATTGAAAGATAAACATCAGAGCATCTTTTTGCAGCTTAGCAGACAATGGTGCAGTGGTGGATTGTGTCTGTTGAGTGTTGATTTCACGCTACGCTGTTACCTAGTTGGTGAGACACAACGCTGGAAAGTAAATAAAGTCCATCTTTTACTCTCCGTGATAACGAGCTTATAGCTAACTAGCTAATCACATAGCTACTTTCATTGTTGTCAGCTGAGTGGAAGCTAATGTGTAAACATGTATTCACCAAACGGTTTTGTTCAGGATTTACAGTTTGGTACCCCCTTCAACCGAACAATACCAGTCGTTGCATTTATAAAATGTAATATTTAAAAGTCTGGTTTTCCAGACATTAAAATAGGATACGTAATAAAAGTAGATTTAATAAATAGTATATTTGCCCTGTGTAAATAATAATATATAGGAACTGTATCTAAAATAAATGAGGGGTGAAAAATACTAATACAACAGGCTGGAAAAATAGACATTTATTCATTTTAATATCATATATATATATATATATATATATATATATATATTGAATGTGTTGAAACTTGACACCGGGTGACGCACCCTAAAAACAGCACCGTTAGATCGGTTTCATGCTGAAGAGGCGCTTAAAAGCAGTTTTTTTTTCCTCTCTCGTAAATGTAAACGAGTGTAAATGCCAACATCATCATATATGTCGAAAGGACTGAAGCCTGTCAACCAAAACATGAGCTCATTGATGTCATTAAATATCAGTATATGCTTTTTTTTATTTCATCAGTTACTCCTGGTCGGAGGCTGCCGTATATATTTAGTTTATACGTAGGATTACGTCCTACATAAATTTAATGGTGCAACGCTCAGATATTTAGTAGAGCGTAAATTGTGACTTAGTGCCCATTTACGCCACAACTAGGCTAAGTTGTAACATACGTATAGCTGGTGCAACCGGCCCCTGATGTTTATTTAACTATTTATTTTATTTTTATTTATTCTTTATTTAAATGGTCAGCCATTGACTGATACTAAACAGTAATGCTGATGTTTATCTAGCTATTTATTTTATTTTTATTCTTTATTTTCTCAGTGTTCATTTCTAGAATTTGTTGACAATGTATAATAATAATAATAATGTCAAATGTTCTTTGCATAGTCATATCGGTGCAAAATCGGTGCACAATCCACATAGCTATATCGGTCACCATATCGGCAATCGGTGAATTTTCTCTCTCTAAAATCTATATCGTATTGGTCTCAAAAATCCCATATCGGTCGGGCTCTAGTGTGAACGATCTGCACTCATGAATGCGCCAAGGAGACTACAGATGCCAAGGACTTACGGATGCCAAGGACTTACATTTTGGTCTGTTTCTCACCCAAAATAGTATTTGTGAAAATGTGAATCCAGACCTTATAAAGTTAGTATGACACGGTCATACTGTCATGCATTGCCTGCAAGTGCTGGATTAGTTCATGAATTAAGACACAGTATCTATGACTAATACCACATGGGGACTATATTAAATACGGTAAATGGTACAGTTGGCAAAATGGCTTTTGCTTTGATGTGGTGATGCTGAAGGAGTATTTCATAAACTTACAGTTTTTTAAATATTTAACATTTTCACTTAGTCGAGTAGCTAAAGTAGTGTAGAAACTAGTGCAGAAGAGACCGAAAAGGTGTTTGTTAAATTTTTAAAAAAATAAGTACTGTTTAATTAGAGCCTGTTTGAAGCGTCAGAGTTGATCTGAAGTCCTGGATTAGTTTTTATTAATTGCAGCATGCTATAATAATATCCCAAGCTTAATTTGTGTTTTTATATGCATTAGTGCTGAAACTATCAACTGTATTGAGAATCAATTAACCTGTAGATTATTTGCTCGATGATTGAATAAAGAACGGATTTTCAGTATTTTATTGTAAAGCATGTTATTCCACCTCTTGTACAATGCAATCCTTTAATGGATATGCAAATTGAAGGCTAAAAATCAAAACATGTGCTAAAAGGTTTAAAATACAAACCACAGAGAACCAAGAAATCCAGAACGAAGTTCAATGTCAGCTATTGACATTACCGTTTTTTATTGTTTAGTTGTTGCAGACCTAATAATATCCATAATTATGTTCCATGACATTTTTTTTATCAATGCTTGCTTGATATTCCATGATGTTTCACATGCTATTTTATTCCAGTATATGTAGCTGTTTGTGCGAGTAGTGGGTTCCTGTACTCTAGATGTGTGTTTGTGGGTGGGGTGGTTATTATTGAAGCCCCTGGACTGGAGAGTGTCTGGTGGCCCCCCTCGCTGGTTAACCACGGGAGAGAGCTCAGATGTGGTACATGCTGGGAAAACCCAATATTAAAGCATATGTGTAATGTAGAGTTGATCTGTCAGATTATTTTAGATCATGTTTGTCAGATTTGATTTCCAGGCTGAACGGCAGTATTAGAGATGAATGGGCAAAACTGCCATCGATAGTGACAAAATACCCGTGAATTTGAACATCTGGAGGCAAAAGTGTCACCTTACTGAACTCTCTTTCACTGTAATGACATTTATACATTATTCATACATTGTTGGTTTTAATGAATAGGTAACAGCCTGTCGATTTGCTTAAATTGAGAATTTAATACATTGAGTAAATGTAATTATTTGACACAGAATTGTTGACATATATGCCCCTGAAAATCAACTGCAGAGGGCAAAATTATTTTTATTATTTTTTATCCTTCTGAATGGTGAATTTCAGATGTATTTAACAGCTGTAGTTTGTTTTGATTGAGGTTTATAAATGATCTCAAAGTACACTCATCCATAATGCTTTCTCTCTCTCTCTCTCCCTCTCTCTCCCTGCAGGATCATAAACCTGTTTGAGCTTAGAAAAAACTCAAGCGAGCGAAAGAACACGTACGATCAGGATGGCGACGGCAGGGACCGACATGGAGCTCAACGATCTGCTGGATTTCACTCTTGTAAGTCGAGGAAACGGTTCTGCTGTTTTTTAAAAACATGCAAATTGTGTCATCAGTTACTCTTCAGTGGGACTAAAAATTAGATATTTGGAAGAATCTTCACACTTTTTCGTACAATGAAAGTGCATAGCGATCGTGACTGTTAATCTCCGAAAATGACTACTTGATTGCTGTACTTCTGATTCTTCTGAAGCCATATGATAACTATGTGCGAAAGGGCTGGGCGTCGATGCAGAATTCCTGGATTGATTCAATTCCAATTCACAAGCTCTCGATTTGATTCGGATTTTGATACTTTTTTATTTGATTGTGATTCATTTGGGTATATTTCAGTTATAACCATTTTGCTTGCATAATGGTTTATTTCTGTTAATGCAAACTGTACAGGGAAACTATATAAATAAAAATATTATATAATATATATTTTTTTAAGGGTGCTTTCACACTGACAGTTTAGTTCGAAACAGAGCACGGTTCGCATGAAAAATTGGTCATGTGAAAGCTGTCATGTGGACCGGGGAGCGCACCGTGGTACCGAACCCGAGACTACCTGTAGGAGGTGGTCTGAGTTCGGTTGCAATGGACCTGTAGCGCGATTCGCGTGAATGGGAAAGCAACTTGGACTCGGGTGCGCACTCGTTCAGTAACCTGCGCACGCGTTTTAGCCGATGACGACAACTATCTATCTATCTATCTATCTATACACCTTATAAATACTATATAAATACTATTATAGGTTATAAATATAGGGTATAATAGGAGATGACAGTGGCGATAACTTCACCTTGGACACGAGCGCGAGTAAGCGTGCAGTGTAAACAAAGATGCAAATGAATTCCTTGCAATCAGCTGTCTCCTGAAAAAAACGGCATTTGCGAGCAGCAGCAAGCCGCCTTCCCCGGACATCTGATGAGTTACGCCATGAAGCGCACATATACGCAGTTGTCGTTCACTCTGCTGTGCATAATGTCAGCAAAATAACAAAAAAACAAAAAGTATGATGCGTCGCGTTGTGTTCACCATGCGTGTTTGTGATGACGTAAGATGAACGCAAATGGACCGGGGTTCGATAGAATCAAGTGAGTGTGAAACCGGACCAACGCTGCGGGGGGGCACCGGGAACAATCGCACTCGGAACCCGCGTGAGCTTGGAATCTGGGGAGGAGGGGGCGGGGGAGACAACTCTCATTGCAGTACCCATTTTAAACGCTTGATGTCAGTGTTACATATTGCTCATTTAACTACTTATATATTTGAAGTAAATCCAACACATATTTTTTTTCAATGGTGAATGTTTACTTGTCTTGAATAATTACCTGATAACTTGAGACAATGTTTACTCAAATCAGTTAGTATTTTGTTGTGGTATCGATATTATTATTATTATTATTATTAAGAATCATTCAGTTGCTTTTCTACGTAAGCGAAATGAACATTATAACTGAAAATACCCAAATTAATCGGAATCAATCATTTAGATTGGAATCAAATCAAATCAGGAAATCTGTATCGATATCCAGTCCTATTAACGAACTTAATGTAGGTATACAATGAGTGTTCATTTAAGGTGTGTTCCCTCAATGCTGACATCATTTTCTTGATCTCTCGGACAGATGTTCCCGCATCAGATGCCAAATGGGAAGAGCAGAGGCCCTGTGTTACCCAGCAGTCAGTTTGGTAGGCACTTTTAAATTCTCTCGGAAAAACTGAAGTTACTTTTGTTCCTTCAGCTCCAAATGATTCTGGGTCCGACATAGAACAACCCAGAAAGAGCCGATGATGATATGGTCATTGATACACATGAAGCCTGCTTGACATTGCATTGTCTTTCTCAGCTGTCGCTGCCCCATCATGACGATGGAGGGGGTTTATGGGAAATGATAGTCGTCCTCTCACCCCCTGTGAACAATGTCAACAAACATTAAAGCAACACACAAAACAACCCACCACCAGCGTTACACCATTTCCCCAAAATGAAACTTCTACATTTCTGTACATTCTGTCTTTTTGAACATTCAAATGTCACCCACTTTTCACTCAAAAGTCAAAACTTTTATGTAAGGGGCCGTTCATGCCAAACGCGGTTCTGCATCTATATGTTTCGTATTTTTTTTTATATAAACATGCGATAAACGGACATCTTTGACCGTTGTGCTACTGTCTTATACAGTCAGTTTTCTCTTTCAGGTCAACTAGTGTCATGGCGGCGCAACGGTTTGAATCTTGCTGTATAGTTTGTTAAACTGTGGACATGTTTACTGTTAGCTACTTGAATAACACATCCGGTTTAGTCTGGTTGATATCGCAGTTTATCACTGCTTTAAGTGTAGTCTGACCGCCCCTTTGAAATTAGATCTGATGATCTGTTTTCCACTAAATGGGAACGGTTGGTACCATTGTCTAAACATCACTCCCAGACCAAAGGACAAAAGTTTTTTCATCAGAGGCGCAACTCAATAGGTGACATACTGTATGCAGTACGGGCACTCCCAGTGAGTTTATGAGCTATGACTGATTTCTAACCTAGATCTGTCTGGTCAGTCGTTAGATCGTGTTAACACAAAGGCTAAAACCACATGCTTTCTTTTTGCCCTTTTTGTATGACAATAGATAGTGAGCAAAAAGTCCTGCCCAACTTGTCGGAGCATTTTATAGTTTCATGTTTTTTTGTTTTTTTTTTTCGAGTTGATTTGAGTGGAATTTGATTGGATCATGTCTTATGATGACATTGCATGTAACGTTGCACAAGAATGCTGCCCTTGATCGCAGTCATTTTGATCACATTGTCACCGGCCACAAAGTTTCATTTACTAAGTACCTGAAAGTGAGAATAAGTAGGATATTTATAACAGCAGAACACGGGTTAAAAATTCAGCTAAATGCAAAAAGTTGGTCTGAATAGGAAAGAACTGTCTTCAGACAGTTGCAGGATTACAGCTAAAACATTTGACAACATTCATTATAGGCCTACATCTTGATATTGATGCATTTACTGCTAAATGGCTTAAAAGGGATATTTTATTTATTTGTGTATTTTTTTCAATAAAACGAACCAAAATGTTTTTCACTGTTCCTTGTGTTCATTCACAGGGCTCCAAAAATAATTGATGGCGACTAATTTAAAATCAAGCCGCCATTGGCGACAGTCGTGTTGTGTGCGTTCATATGCGGTTTCATCAGATATCATCTTGTGAGTTATTGAATACATCTTTAAAGCATGCGTTCTGTTGTGACGAGCTCTCTGCACCGCATGCAACAACAAACCCAGCGCAAGAGAGTCGTGAACAAATGACTCTTTTGAATCGGGTCTTTTCATGAATCACCCGAAAGAACTGAGGGTGTGAACTCAGGTTAGCAGTTTGAATCAGAGTCACTTTCTCAGCGAATCATCCGTCAGTGTGTTCACAACTGGGAGCACAGACATTTCAAAATAGAAGTCCCATGTGTATTTCAGGCTTCTTTGTAATTAAAAGTCACGCACTGTCTTCCTTCTGCTTTCTATCTTGTTTCATAACAACAATCTAAATCGAGAACATCTGTGATTTGGCGACTAAAAACAGCCATTTGGCTCCTTAATGTTTCAGTTAAGGAGCCAATGGCTCATAAGTCATTTATTTAGTCTGGAACCCTGATTTAGTGGAAAACCATCAATTATTTTTTATTTATCGAAATAGGGTGTTTCTTCAACTATGGGCACTTTTTGCCCCAGGGGTTGATTTGAGTTATTTGAAGGTCTCATTAAAACTGAATTGGAAACTTTTTACCAGGCCAGTTCAATTTTGGTACTTTTCAAATGCCTTTTTGTGTGTGTTGATTTGACTGTTTTAGCCTTGACCCAGACTTAAACAGAAATAATGTCAAATTCTGTAAATGTCAAAGTTTGACCCCTAGCACCCCCTGAAAACCCTGAGTGAAATAAATATACATAATTTCAATATTTATTGTGTAAAAATTATTTCTATTAATTTGTGTGAAAATATAGTCAATTTGTGTGTATTTAGGATGCATGAAATTAGCAAGACAAAGAAGTCAGCCATTTAAAAAAATAAATATGTGCTCAAATATCCAACAGCATCATTTCAACACGATACAGAACTTGAGATGTGCCATATACATTTTTACTGAAATATTTTAAACTATGCTGTTTTTGGTGTTTTCGCTTCATTAAAATCATGCAAAATAAGTGATTCAGAAAATGAATTGAATACCCAAATTTGTTGACATTTTTCCTAAACATCCTTTCACAATGATACTACATTTTAGTATCACCAACAAATCATGAATGTAATCATAAATACGCTAAATATCGCCCTGTCTTAACTAAAAGACAAGACCAGTATTATGCACTTTCAACAGATGTAGCCTGTTGGTTTGCAAGCTATATTAAAAGAATGGGAAAGTTTATGAGTCACATGGAGACAAAGCTAGTAATTAATTTTTGGATCCTGTATCATGTTTGTTTCGGACAGTATCCTGTGTGACATGCCGTTTTGATACGTTTTTGTGTCTGGGACCCTTGTAGCCCGTGACTCACATCTGACTCAAGTTCAGTTCCAGCGTTTCTCTGTCATAATTATAGCTCTTGTGTCTTTGTGTGTGAATATATCTGTCCTCACTCACTTGATGAGCTCACCGACTCGCTCACGGTCCCCTCGAGGCGGAAACTCTTGTGTGGTTGTTTACTGCCTTTTGTTGCATATAATTAGCGCGTCTGTACGAGCAGGTAGCGTGGAGTTAAGCATGATGCAACAGAACTTTAGACTCTCATGATTCACCTGCTCGTAAACGGAGAACGAGTGGTGGCCTGCTCCAAGGGATGGGTGATATCAAATTTTTCTGTTATGATAAAATACAAAATAATATATTTCTTGAATATAGTGATTTGAGTTTAAATGTTAAGTTTCCTCAAGTAGACTACTTTTGAACCTGCTCCTTGTCGTAACTCACAATAGGGCTGCATGATTTAGAGGTAGACCAATATACAGTGCTGTGAAAAATATTTGCCTGATTTCTTCTGTTTTTGTGTGTATCTCATACTAAATTTTTTTGAAAATTCTAACAAAATGTAACAAAACAAAGGCAATCTGAGTGAACACAAAATACAGTGAAGCAAAAACGTTATCCAGTACCAACTGGGTCTGTGTGAAAAAGTATTTGCCCCCTTAGTAACTAAATCCCCAAATCTATAAAACTGCATTCATAATGGGGTTCAGCTGGACTACACACACAGACCTGATTACTGTCAGCCCTGTTCAATCAAATCAACACCTAAATAGAACTTTTACAGCAGCATGAAGTTGGCTAAAAGGTCTCACCCAGTAGCACACGATGCCAAGGTCAACAGAAATTCCAGAAATGATGAGGAAAAGTGTGATTGAAATACATCAGTCTGGGAAGGGTTACAAAGCTATTTCAAAGGTCTGGGACTCCAAAGAACCAGAGTGAGAGCCATTATCTCCAAATGGAGAACAATTGACACAGTAGTGAACCTTCCCAGAAGTGGCCGACCTTCCAAAATTCCTCCAAGAGCACAGCGACAACTCATTCAGGAAGTCACACAAAAGCCAAGGACAACATCCAAAGAACTGCAGGCCTCTCTCGCATCACTACAGGTCACTGTTCATGACTCCACTATCAGAAAGACACTGGCCAAAAATGCCATCCATGGAAGAGTGGTGAGGCGAAAGCCACTGCTAACCCAGAAGAACATTAAAGCTCATCTGAATTGTGCCAAAACACACCTTGATGATCCTCAAACCTTTTGGGAGAATGTTCTGTGGACTGATGAGTCGAAAGTGGAACTGTTTGGAAGACAGGGGTCCCGTTACATCTGGTGTAAATCAAACACAGAATTCCACAAAAAGATCATCATACCTACGGTCAAGCATGGTGGTGGTAGTGTGATGTGTGGGGATGCTTTGCTGCTTCAGGACGACTTGCAGTAATTGAGGGAAACATGAATTCTGCTCTCTACCAGAAAATCCTAAAGGAGAACGTCCGGTCATCAGTCCGTGAGTTGAAGCTCAAGCGCAACTGGATTATGCAGCAAGACAATGATCCAAAGTATAGGAGTAAGTCCACCTCTGAGTGACTTAAAAGAAGAAAAATTTAAGTTTTGGAGCGGCCTAGACAATGTCCTGACTTGAACCTGATTGAGATGCTGTGGTAGGACCTTAAACGGGCAGTTCATGCTCGTAAACCCTCCAGTGTGTCTGAACTAAAGCAGTTCTGTAAAGAAGAGTGGGACAAAATTCCCCCACAGCGCTGTGAAAGACTGATCTCCAGTTATCAGAAGCGTTTGGTTGCAGTTGTTGCTGCTAAAGGTGGCACAACCAGCTATTAAGTTTAAGGGGGCAGTTAGTTTTTCACATGGGTGATATAGGTGTTGGAAAACCTTTTTGCTTCAATAAAAAATATATATATTTGAAATCTGTATGTTGTGTTTACTCAGATTACCTTTGTTTTATGTTATATCTCATTTGAAGATCTAAAACAATTTAGTATGAAAAATACACAAAAATAGAAGAAATCTGGAATTTTTTTTAATTGTCTATAATTTCCCTTAATATTGCAATTGCGACTATTTCCATTAATATAGTTTACGTTAGAATACTTATTTTGTGTGGGGCAACTTCACGCTATATTATCTTATTTAACATGAGAACTGTGTTCCTGAATGACGTTTTTTGCATGAAAAACAATAGTGGCATTCAAAATTTGCAGAAATTGAGTAACACAACACTAAATTGTCGTTACTTATATGCTGATGCACTAATTTAAACACTTCTGATTTGCCATTGCGTTCTTGCACACTATGGATACAAATACTAAATATAACTTTAAATAGTTCTGTATATTAATAAATAACATTTTTAAGCAATGTTACTGAACCTAAATCAAGTGGTGTAATTGACACTTCACGATTAGTTAATTTAAGCAGTTTTGGGGGCCTGGGTAGCTCAGCGAGTATTGACGCTGACCATCACACCTGGAGTCACGAGTTCGAATCCAGAGTGTGCTGAGTGACTCCAGCCAGGTCTCCTAAGCAACCAAATTGGCCCGGTTGCTAGGGAGGGTAGAGTCACATGGGGTAACCTCCTCGTGGTCGCTATAATGTGGTTCTCGCTCTCTGTGGGGCGCGTGGTGAGTTGTGCATGGATGCCGCGGAGAATAGCGTGAAGCCTCCACACGCGCTATGTCTCTGCAGTAACGCACTCAACAATACACGTGATAAGATGCGTGGATTGACGGTCTCGGACGCGGAGGCAACTGAGATTCGTCCTCCGCCACCTGGATTGAGGCGAGTCACTACGCCACCACGAGGACTTAGAGCACATTGGGAATTGGGCGTTCCAAATTGGGGAGAAAATATCCACTCCTTCAGTGCTGTTTAAGAAGCATCTCCGGATGCACTTAATGAAGTGCAGAGCTGTAATCTTGACAAACAAGCACATTTAAGACTTTTAAAAGTTTTTTGTAGGTTTTTCTTTTATTTATTTTTAAAGCTCACTATAATAGTAATAATGAGGAATGAGTAGGTGTGTCCAACCTTTTGACTGGTAGTGTATATTGCCCAACCATCCCTGCTTGTGAAACGTGGTGTACATAAAGCGTGGTTGTGATTTGGAGAGCACAAGGTCTCTGGCCTCTACGGAGGAGGTCGGATGGATCAGCTGTAATCATTAGATGTTCAAACACACAGCAGACGCTTTTTATTGCACCCGCAGAGCAAAGTTTTGTTTATTCAGGTGCATAGGGTAATGTCTCATAGCTGCAGTTGCTTCTTTTTAATGGTAAAGAGGTTTTTATGTTGGTCTGGAGAGGAAAAATAGCTTTTTTTCTGAATGGGTTTCTCACTTCTCACCCACTAATCACCAGATCTGTTAAATGGAGTGAATATTCAGTGCTTATGAATATGGATAACATCTATTTTTGAGGGTTTTTTTTCATACTGTGCTGATATGCCATCACCCTCCTGTTGTTTCTCACGCAGTATTTCACAGTATTAGCTGTCTTTCATCTCTGTCTTTCTGTATCTGTAAATATCAGTCTCACTTCTCGTATACCTGAAACACTTTCAGAGTCAGCATGAAGTCAAACTTTGACATTTTTTCTTGTCTTAAAGTCATAGTTCACCCAAAAATATAAATTCTGACATTTACTCACTGTAATGTTGTGCTAAATCTGTATGACTTTTTTTTTTGCCATATGTCAATGGTTATTCCAGGCTTACAAGCTCCATAAAAAAACAGCACCATAAAACTACAGTAGAGGCTGCACAAAAGTAGTTGATATGACTTGTGCACTATTTTCCAAGATGAAGGCATACGATCACTTGAATGGACGAAAATGTTACGTTTTAGTCAATAACGTCAAACGTCATTGTCTTGACATTTGGCCACGAGATACGACAGAACCAGTGAGGTTTGATGTTATTGACGTAGATGGCATATTTTATTTTCAACTTATCCTTTAATACACGTTCCTGGACTTATTATTAAAGGGATAGTTCACCCAAAAATAGAAATTCTCATTATTTACTCACCCTCATGCCATTCCAGTTGTGTATGACGTTCTTTCTTCAGCAGAACACATTTGAAGAAAAATAGTAAAATATCTCCGCTCAGTAGGTCCTTAAAATGAAAGTGAATGGTGATTTTTATTTATTTTATTTATTTATTTTTTGTAAAAAAATGTTAAGCTCCAAAAATCACAGACAGTCAGCATAAACGTCATCCATAAGACTCCAGCGGTTAAATTAACGTCTTCTGAAGTAAAACAATCGCTTTTGGATCGCCAGTTTGGAATGCCCAATTCCCAATGCACTCTTAAGTCCTCATGGTGGCATAGTGACTCGCCTCAATCCGGGTGGCGGAGGACGAATCCCGGTTGCCTCCGCATCTGAGACCGTCAATCCGAGCATCTTATCACGTGGCTTGTTGAGCGCATTACCGCGGAGACATAGCACGTGTGGAGGCTTCACGCTTTTCTCCGCGGCATCCACGCACAACTCGCCACACGCCCCACCGAGAGCGAGAACCACATCATAGCGAGCACGAAGTGGTTACCCCATGTGACTCTACCCTCCCTAGCAACCGGGCCAATTTGGTTGCTTAGGAGACCTGGCTGGAGTCACTCAGCACACCCTGGATTCGAACTCAAATGCAGATCTAAACCAAAACTAGTGAAGCTTCTGTACAGCTCCTATTTAGTTGTAAACAGAGCTGCTCTTCCTGGTTTGTCGCACGTGCGTCAGTTCTCATGCCAACGCAATTACGTCACATGCACATGCAGCGGCTGACTGGAAGTGATGATTGATAGTTACTTAGTAACTACTTAAATATTGACCTTTTTTGCATCAAAAGCCTATCTGCTTCCCTTTAATAGACATTAATTTATTCGCTGGAGTCGTATGGATGACATTTATGCTGACTGTCTGTGATTTTTGGAGCTTCAAAGGTCTGATCACCATCCACTTGCATTTTAAGGACCTACTGAGCTGAGATATTTTACTATTTTACTTCACATGTGTTCTGCTGAAGAAAGAAAGTCATGCATACCTGGGATATCATGAGGGTGAATTTTAATTTTTGGGTGAACTATCCCTTTAACAATTCATTAGTGCATGTTATTCCAAAGATTTTTTTTTGGTCACACTTTATATTAGGTGGCCTTAACTACTATGTATTTAATGTGTAACTACATGTTGTTCTGTAAAATTCCCACATTTGCTGCTACTGAGGTTGAGGTACGGGTAGGTTTTGGGGTAAGGGTTGGGTTAGGGGTAAAGTTAACAGTGTAACTACAAATGTAATTGTGATTCATGCAGAAAACCAAAGTACACTTTGGCCTTTAGGGAGCACCATAATGTTGCCTTTCATTTTGGAACGGGCTTCGCTTCTGGGGTGTGTCTATAATGCCTTTAAATGATGTATATATAGGCAGCTCACTAGATTTTGTAACAGAACCTCAGAATGTTGATTGGCTGCAGGAATTCCAGGTATTGTTGATGGTTTGGATGAATAAGCCGCTCGTAGTGAACTTTCAAACCTCATTGTATAGCAGATCGACTGTAGAGCTTAAATTATTCTTTCCTGTTTTGCTGGTTCTGCTCTGTCAGTGGTGTGTGTCGCTCTAGTGTGTGTGTTGTGTTATTGTTCCTTGTCAGTTTATTGAATTTGCTGACATAAGCCTGTGACCACCCCCCATCTCGCCAGCATTTGTCGCGGCAATGGCTCTAGAGTCGTAATTCACTCGTCCGCTCTACTTATGTTCCGCTTTACTGCCGGTGCTGTCATGAACGCCCCCCTTCTCCACTTTTAATTAGACAACAAAACAAAAAAATTTGAATATTCATAAACAGAGTCCTCATTAATATGCACAGTTATGCAAATGAGCACACAATTGCGGCTCTTCTCTCCAGAGATGTTTGTGAGCTTTAAGGCACAGACGGGGGGGAAGGTTTTCGGGAAATTTCTGCACCATCAATCTTTAAAATTCGGCACCTTTCCAGTCCAACATGCTTTGTGTGTCAGGTTTTGAGTTTTAGCGCAAACATTGATGTGAATATTTGACAAGTTCACATTGCATTCATAGTTTTGAAACCTTTAAGGTTTGGTTGACAGCTCACCTCAAGTGTCAACTCACACATCAACTGGTAATTTAGTACAGATACACATCTTTAAACAAACAAAAAAACAAAACAATTACAAATGCTGACTTTGGACCACCCAGCTTTAGTTTGCTTATGATAACTAGCGAGTTCAGTTACTCTCAGTGTCTTATAAGGAGTGTTATTATTGTGACATTTTGTCATACAGAATTTATAGTAGATAGTAATACAAGAAAATTTTTTTAATGTTATGATTGATAATCAATATGATGGATGATTCCAGAGATGGGGACTCGAGTCACATTTTAATAGACTTCAGACTCGACCTGAAAATATATACTTCAGCTTTGAGGATGTATTAAATGTGCTTACTAACATTAAATTGAGAATCAAAGGAATTTTTAAAAGATACTTTCAGTGAACTGAAAAGATACATTTACCCGAGAGGCAACACTGCATAAAGGCTTGGGTATACTTTGTTTTTCTGTGTTACAGATCAACCGTGTTGCCTTTCAGAGTATAGTCTTTTGCACGGAGCGATCAGCAACACAGACAACAGAAGAATACTTTGGCCTTAGGATGTTTAGACTTGTTTGGATCTTGAATATAAGCATATTGTGTCAAGTGGCACTTGATTTTTTTCCACTAATTTTCACTTGTTTAATAGTTACAGTGCAGTGAAACAAAAAATGCTTCTTTTCAAGATACATTCTCTGAAAAAAATAAACAAATCTTAATATCTTAAGCAGAGTAGCTCCTCAAGTAAATATACCTTGTCTTAAATAATCTATTTTTATTGGAAAATTATATGTATTAAGAACAAATTTTGCTGTGCGACTTCATCTCGCAAAAAGAAAAGCTCTCTTTTTTTTTATTTTTTTTTTTATTTTCTCCCAATGCACTCTCTAAGTCCTCGTTGTGGTGTAGTGACTCGCCTCAATCCAGGTGGCGGAGGACGAATCTCAGTTGCCTCCGCGTCTGAGACCATCAACCCGCGCATCTTATCACGTGGCTTGTTGGGTGTGTTACCGCGGAGACATAGTGTGTGTGGAGGCTTTGCGCCATCCATCGCGGCATCCACGCACAACTCGCCACGCGCCCCACCGAGAGCGAACTACTAATCGTGACCACGTGGAGGTTACCCCATGTGACTCTACCCTCTCTAGCAACTGGGCCAATTTGGTTGCTTAGGAGAAGCAACTCCTGTCAACTCCTGTCTGGAGTCACTCAGCACACCCTGGGATTCGAACTTGTGACTCCAGGGGTGGTAGTCAGCGTCAATACTCGCCGAGCTACCCAGGCCTCGAGCTCTCTCTTCTTAATAGAGCTGGGTATCAGCAATAACCTCCGAAGACACACATTATGTTTCAGTATGTCGCTAGCCATCGCAGTGTCCTAATTGGATCATAACTACAACATGTTGAGCTTTTTGCATTGCATCTGGACTAGTTTTCGACCGATATGGGCTTTTCAATGGCCGATACCAGTTTCTAGAGAGCAGGATGCCCGATATCAATTAACAACAGCAAACCAGATGTACACAAAATGTTCTAAACTGAAACAAATGCTTATTTTTATGCAGTACTTACTCAAATTTGCATTCACTTGAGAAGAAAATAGCCTGTCTATTGACAAATCTATTGGTAGTTTATAGAACTAAGTTAACACTTCTGTAAATCGGCCAAGCTGGCACGGTTATCGGCTTTAATCAACCAAATATTGGCCGATTAATCGGCCTGGCCGATATATCGGTCTATCACTAGTCTGGACTGCGAGCTGCATCTTCCTCTGGTTGAAACTCATCATCGTTAGCCATTAAAATGATCTCTTATTGCGTACTGTGAAATCAAATGACTATTCAACAACAAAAATATTTTTGGACACATTTTTTTTATTGTTGATAATGTCGTCCAATCGTTTCCATGCTATAGTATTAAAGTTAAGGATGGTAGACAAGATGGAGAGCGGTTTAATACTTTTGAAACCTTGCATAGAAGAAGAGTTTCCTGTTTGAAAACAACAAACCATAGTGAATGCAATAGTGTCCTTCTGGTCACTGATAAATCACTACCTCCCTAGTACAGATGATTAATGATGTTTGTTTGTGTTTCAGGACTAGATGAGAGAAGCGGGCCAGGCCCTTGGGCTCCAGGAGAACCAAACAGTCCGTCCTACACACGGGTAAGTACGCACACATACTCGTTTGTTGAGCACATCTCATAGACTTCCATTGTTTCCATACCAAGACTAACAATATTTACTAACCCGAACCTGATTTAAAGCAAAACATGATTTTGGCTAAGTTGTGAGCCTATTCAACTAGTGAGGACCACTGAAAATGTTCTCACATTGGTTTTCGTCATGTTTTACTATATCGGTGTGGACATTATTAGCAATTTGGCCCTCACGAGAATAGTAAAGCTCTATGTATTTGATAAAAATCCTGTTATCATGATATGAGCCCTTTAGAGAATGATTACACCTTGATCCCTAAAAGAACTGAGTGGAGCAGATGTCTTGTCAGTCATTCTGTGTTTTAAGACTTCCCTCGCTTTAAACTCTATTAATTAGATCATCTCGCCGGTCCAGACAGGCATGGTTTTTTTTACATTTTATCCCCTTTTCTCCCAATTTGGAATGCCCAATTTCCACTACTTAGTAGGTCCTCGTGGTGGCGCGGTTACTCATCTCAATCCGGGTGGCGGAGGACAAGTCTCAGTTGCCTCCGCTTCTGAGACCGTCAAACCGTGCATCTTATCACGTGACTCGTTGTGCATGACACCGCGGAGACTCACAGCATGTGGAGGCTCATGCTACTCTCCACGATCCATGCACAACTTACCACACGCCCCATTGAGAGCGTGAACCACTAATCACGACCACGAGGAGGTTACCCCATGTGACTCTGACCTCCCTAGCAACCAGGCCAATTTGGTTGCTTAGGAGACCTGGCTAGAGTCACTCAGCACGCCCTGGATTCGAACTCACGACTCCAGGTGTGATAGTCAACATCAATACTCACTGAGCTACCCAGCCCCCCCCCCCCCCATACATTAATACTTTTTAAAGCTACCAAAGTTATCCAGCAAAGAGCAGTGAGTGGTTTTCTTGTTTTGTTATTGTTGTTTGATTAATATTAATGACATACTAGACAGCGGCAGGTCTATTGGTTTACATTTACACTTCAATTTTGTCATTTGATACAAATCCGCTTATTGTTCTATGGTGTACGTTCACATTCACATTTAAAAACCATTTTGGTGGAATTTTGAAGTGTATTTGACCATTTAGGCACTTGTCAGCGTCAGCGCTAGTACTCTCGGAACATATGAAGCACACACACAAGCCACCTGTCAGTCAAACAGTGCGCGGCTACAGAAGCGAGGAAATAAAAAGGCAGTCTTTAAAATTTAATCGAGAACGGCTAGTGGTTGTCTAGTGTCATTGTACTGAGCACCCCTGGTCTAGATGTAGAACATAAGCTAAATATAGAAAATTGCTCAAAAGTTTATCATTGATATCGAGGATTTATTTCCCCTGATAAATATTGAGATTGTTTTATCGCCTATCCCTAGTTGTTTGAATTTTGAAATACTTTGGATTTAAGTTTTCCCATTTTGAATAAATGAATTTAAGTTTTACAGTAAATTTAAATCGACTATTGGATGTGAGTGCAAAAATGATCACCGATCCCACAATCCACGGCCAAACCTGGAAGGCTCATACATCTGAGATTTACATGTTATTCAGTGTTACTTGCGTCAAACTCAGATGTGGTTTCGTTTTTCATGACCGTTTTGTAACACCTCTCTGATCCTCACAATTAAACATGCTGTTTTTGCTACGGTACCTTTAATGACCTCTGTTATGATTGGCTAACCTCTTCGCATGAGAAATTAGTAACAACACAAACTCACAGGATGTGGCTTTGCTGTCAGTCTCTTTGCAAAGCTGCATTATGTTGTGACAAACATTTTACGATTCTCGTTGCGAACTGGAATATTAGCACATTCTTCTTCTGGTCTTTAGGAATAGTAGTATCTATCATACTAGCCCTGCAGACCTCAGGACTAGTCATGTTCGCAGTTTAGTTTGAATAAATGGTCTTTTTTTTGGACTGTGCTGGAGCTTTTGAGTTCTGAGTTTGATTTCAAAATACAGTATCTTGGAAAATTACCCTAGTTTTTTTTTCTTTTTTTTTTCACATAGCTAAAAAATAAATAAAATGCACATAGTAAAACACTAAACAAAAAGCAAAAAACATATCCCCGCACCTACTTTGGTTATTGCCATCTCATAGAGGCGGAAACAATCCTAAGAAATGGGGGGTAAAATGCATAACATTATATTCTTTAATTTGTGTATAAAGTATTTTTGTCTTACTATACTGACTGCAAATGTTGATAATATAAATTCCAAGAATAAACCCCATATTTTATAAAATACATACATTCTATGTTTCACAGCATTTAACTTTTTCAGCCTAACTTTTCATTGGAAAATTTGATTTTTCATCACTTAACACCTTTAAATGTAGTTTTATGATCTTGTGTATAAGTGTGTAATGTTGTATGTGTTTGTATGTTTGTGTTTAGGCATATGACAACACTCATTACAGTGAGCATGACGGCATGTACAATGTAGGAATTGACGGTAAGTTAAAGCAGCACAACATTCACATAAAGGCTCTTATGCATTTTGTCCTTTTATTGTAAGACGTGACTTACAAATGGAAAAAAAATGGGGGGGGGAATTGCACAGGAGCTGCAAAATTAATCTTAATGCATTACTGGATTTTAAGAGTAAATTGGAGTAATACAAAAGAGAGAACTGAAGTTTAAATTTGGAAAAATACATTTAAAAGAAAGTGCCTTTGCAGTATGCATGGTGGTGGATTAAGTTCTTCACCCATTTATTTTTTTTTGGAAAAAGCAACACAGATTCTTTACCTCAGATCAGCCTGTACGCTAACTATGCACTGGCGCAGAAGCCATGGAATACCCCGCTGTCCTGAGCAGGTTAAGGTCATGTGGGGATTTCTGTCAATGAAGCTCCACACGGGACATTGAGGGGGAGGGTTAATCCTCAGGGGCCTGGCCTCTTGCGGGGGTTTAAAGCAGGGTGGCACTCAAACCCCCACCCCAGAAAGAGCAGGAGGGGGCTGCTTAATTACCACTTAGGCGTTTATAATGGGACAGTTTTTTTGTTTGTGCTCAGTCTTAAAACCATAAACACCTTAAGGCCCAGACACACCAAAGCGTCATCTAAGAACTAGCGGTGACAAAAGTCGACTGTGGTGTCGCCTCATGTCGCCTGCGTCTGTGCCAAAAAGTTGCTCTTGAACACACCACAAAGACTACACCCAACGGCCAACTAGCATGTACGTTCTGCGCCTGCGTGAGAGGAAATATCTCTCCATACCAGCAGGTGGCAGTAGTCTGTATTCATCATTCAAAAAGGGAAACCGGAGGGGCTAGGACCGCGGATATACAAACCGTGAACAAAGCAGCGCTTGCTTACCATTTTCACACCAATCTCGCTCGCCACAGACGAATGCTCAGATGAGATGAAAAATGAGAAGAGCCTTCTGTGTGTGTGCCCTCTTGACTTCGTCATTTGCATGCTTTCGTCACTTCCGTTTTTCTTCTCATGCACTTGTTCGCTAAGCTGAACAGCCAATCAGACTGATCTGTCTCACCGACGGGCTCCGCCGCCAATTCAACATACTCAATCGGCTAATCAACTAGTGCCAATGGTGCGGAACACACTGCAAAAACTAGGCCGACAGACACTCAACGACGGCTCGACATTGGCCGACGGCCGACCTTCGGATTGGTGTGTCACGGCCTTTAGCCAGTCGAGCGGTCGCACGTGGACGGATGGAGTCCAGCGACCTTCAAACGAACATTATCAGCCTATATATAAATCACAATCACCACTCCCTCTTTAACTCTGTTTCATATTTAATGCACTAATACATTTTTTGTAACAATAAATTACTAGTGCCTTCATTATTACAGCCAGTTAACTGACATAGTAAATACATTTTTTAGTCAAATGCTCATTTTGGTTGTTCACGTTGTAAGGGGCTCTTCACAAAAACACATTTTTGTTTCAGTCTGCACTATATTCAGCATTCCCACAGTCGTGGAAAATCTGGAAATATCAAGGAGTTTTAAAATTGTGATTTCCAAGCCTGGTAAAGTCATTGAAATTGATAAAATCTTTAAAGTAAGTCATGGACATTTCTGTGCAGAATACAAATGTTTTGTTTTGTTTTAATCAGCAAGATTGACCTTTTGTGTCCTTTACAGTATTTTCCGAAATATAAGGCATGTTTTCGTCAAGGTCCTGCGACTTGTAGTCCGAAACGAATTATCAGGGTTTCTGCAGGTCTGAAAATATCCTAAATTATGCCTTTCACAAATGAAGGTCTTAAATCTTTACAACAAGTCTTTCGTTCATAAAGTCCATGGTATTAAGTGTTGCATGAGAGATTGGTTTCTCATTGAGTTTAAGTTGTTTTGAAGTGAAGAGTAATTTCTGGGCATGAATAGCCCCCATACCAAATTTTCAGTCTTTAGGAAACACTATATAGCGTCACCACAAGTTCAAAAATTGACTTTTCTTTTGCATGTATCTTTTGAACCATTTGTCCAATAAATTTTTTGTTGTTGCATGCAGTTATGCTCCTAATGATATAAATGGACCGCTTAAATTAAAACTCCCATTAAGGTGGCCGCCATCTTGGATTAGGACGTTTATAGTTTGTTCGCTACTATACCTTCAGACTTTGCCTAATTTGCCTAAACAGTGGCTCAAAATAATCTCCATACTGATCTGCACAGAATGAATAATACCAAATTTAGCTTTTTTGATTTTGTTGAAAAGTTACGTTAACACGTATTTAACAATGTTGACTTAACAAGAAGTGAGGCTATATCTCAGTAACGGTTTGTCGTATTGAAACGAAACTTGGTATCCTTCATTAGGACCATGGTCTGAGGGTACATGCAAAGTAGGGATGCACCGATATGGAATTTCTGGGCTGATACGATAACCGATAACTCACAGCTCATTGTGGCCGATACTATAAACGATATATATATCAAGTTCTCATTTTAAAATAGGTGTCATTTAAAAGCTTGGAATTTGGACTGCTATTTAAGGTTTGACGGATGTAACATGAACCATAAATGTGCCTATATTACAGATGTATGCTGATTAAAATGAGAAATAAATAAATAATGCACTTGTATGAATTATGGTGCCCATTTATATGGGTGTTTACGGTAATCTTGGTGACTCGCTCACAGAGAGAGAATAATGAACTTCTAACAGCTGTAATAATGCATTAAACCAAAAAGAGGTGAAAAACTGCATGTAACGAATATTAAACAACAAAACAAACCCTAATCTCTGTATACATTGTGTATTATTAGTGCCGGCAGCCGAAATGCGAGTGCAGCGGTGGTTTATGTGTGTAATGAATTTTATAATCACAATGCTGCGATGTAAGTAACAATGTGCTATTTCCCATATTCTATTTGTTTCATGAAGTAGGCTAATAAGCAAAAACGATAGCCTCCGTTTAACATACATACATGTTTTTGTCGTGTTTCGCTTATTGCCTCATGACACAAACAGAATATGGGAAATGCCGTCGTTACGTACAGCAGATGACTAAAACCAGCCCCAAAACAACGTAACAAGGTGCAGAGATGTTGAAATAATCCTCACAGAGCAACATAAGCTTGGCTCTCATTCACACAGACACGCTGTGTATGTACACGCGCACTGTCTCTGCCTGAAGGAAAGATGCCACAGGCAGTCAGAGAATTTCAGCCGCAAGTAAATAAACCATAACAAATTATCTGCGACAATATCGGCGGCAATTCCATTATTGGTGCGATTCATATTTTTATTTTCCCAGTTATCGGCCCATAATATATCAGCCGCCAATATATTGTGCATCCCTAATGCGATGTTTGGTGACAGCGCCACCTATGGGTCAATTTTTGCCCTTAACTTTTGGACTAGTATGCCCTAAATTCATGAGTTTGGTGTCTATGGGTTCCTTGGGTCATCGGGATTTCAAGGATACCCATATCAGCCGAATATAACTTTTACCATATCAGCCATACTGCCTCTCCAGCATATTGATTTTTAATCCAAAAGTTAAATATCTTTTAAATGCATTGTCAGATTTATAAGAAATTTGGTATGCATCATTGATATCATGTCCTGAACATACCCGAGCAGTTTGGAGACAGCGCCACCTATAGTTTAAAAGATAATACACACTTGTGTGCTGACTCCAACCTTGGAATTTCCCTTTGCCGTTCGTGAATCATGTCAACTGAGTGGCACAGTGTGTACATCTCTGTAAATTTATATATTGGCTAATCTAGGACAAGAGATTTATATTGTGGAATCATAGGGATGTTCTTATAACAAAAGAAAAGAAAATCATATATGCTCCTTTTGTTGAGCTTCTAGATTTAATGACCAAAATATATTTGAATAAACTCTTGTTTTTACACGTTTGGTGGTGATTGCTTATATTTTATTCCTTGAGTTTTGAGATATTTTGGGGTGTTGTTTGGGTGCTGTAGAGCAGTGGTTCTCAACCAGGGGATTGGGCCCCAGCACACTTCCAGGGGGGCCTCAAGATCTCTTAATGGGGCCTGGGTAGCTCAGTGAGTATTGACGCTGACTACCACCCATGGAGTCGCGAGTTCGAATCCAGGGCGTGCTGAGTGACTCCAGCCAGGTCTCCGAAGCAGCTAAGTTGGCCCGGTTGCTAGGGAGGGTAGAGTCACATGGGGTAACCTCCTCGTGGTCGCGATTAGTGGTTCTCGCTCTTAATGGGGCGTGTGGTAAGTTGTGTGTGGATCGCGGAGAGTAGCATGAGCCTCCACATGCTGTGAGTCTCCGCAGTGTCATGCACAACGAGTCACGTCATAAGATGCGCGGACTGACGGTCTCAGAAGCGGAGGCAACTGAGACTTGTCCTCCGCCACCCGGATTGAGGTGAGTAACCGCTCCACCACGAGGATCTACTGAGTAGTGGGAATTGGGCATTCCAAATTGGGAGAAAAAAAAAATTGGCTATTTCTTCAGTAGGAAATACGTCAAAACATCAAATAAAACTGCGCTCGTGAAGGCAACTTTTAAAGAACTTTGACGTCTTGTTGTGCTGCATCTAGCTTTTTTTAACGCAAGAGCATGTTTGGTCTAAACAGCCGCTACGGCCTCTCTATCTCTCAGAGGAACGTGTAAAGAACTTCTAGATAAAGTCATGGGTAATTTTGCACTGAAATTGTCATTCACAATTGCATGTTTGTTAAAGGTAGCTTTTGTAATTTCTCTGACACTAGTGGGTCCAAATAGAATTTGCTTTGTTAACAAAAAGCATTATCGCCGGGAAATGTGTAGAACTTTGTGAAAGATGGGTGTTGCAGTTCTGCAGAAATCTGCGGTTACGGATTTCATGTTGCCTTGTTCATAGATAATTAATTGAAGTGTGTTTTATCTCAAAATAAGTGTTGTGTGTTTGTTACAGGTAAATCTGAAAGAGGCTACCAGTTTGGCACACAGGTAATGTTTATACTGGCATTAAATCTGTAATTGGTTCATCTTCTGTTCTCTCTTTACACAAGTCATGTCATTTTTCGATTTCAGCCGCAGCTCTTGTCAGGTGAAATTGGCATCTCTGGTTCTGATGGTCTTTCCCCTCCAGCCATGAAAGCTGCTTCTCAGTTTTACCCCTATATCACCCGCAGGAGGGTTGGCGAGTCCACTATAGGTGAGATGAGATCTGAATTCGTACATTTTTGCCTCATGCGATATACTATGTGCGAGTGTGTGCACGGTGGATTTTTCGTAGCAGCTAGCTTGTTGGTAAGATACGTCTATACGTGGCAGGTGCATTTGTTTAGTTTTGTAAGCGTGCTGCATAAAATAATGAAGAAAGTTCTGTTGCTCCTACAATGTGTGTCCATTTCTGACTTTATGGTGTTTAGCCAAAATGCTCCATAACAGCTGGTAAGTGCCACATTTTGCATATGTGGCCTGAACACCCACATGCATTTATACCCGTCTGAGTCACATCTTCCATGCATCTCAAATGCGGATCAGTAAACCATCTCAAATGACATTTAAGCGTGTTCTTTTCAAGATGGAATTGCTATCTGATGAAATGACCAAGTGTAAATATACTCTCAAACAAACTAATTTCCCATCTTGGTGCATCTATTAACAAGCTGATGAGTTGAATCAGGTGTGTTTAATAAGGGAGCCATCCATAACGTTTGGGCCGACTGTTCCAGGATCAGGTCTGGGAAACACAGACACTACATGCCTCAAACAAAACTAGAAGATCTGATGTCATTAACCTGACAAACTTTGGCAGATTTAGTTATTAGTTCTTACTAAATGCATTAATGTAAATGTATCTCAGGTAAATCAGGTTTATAAACATCAGATTTATTGTGGTTTTATATATATATATATATTTATTAGGGATGTGCGCTACGACTAATTTGACTGTCGTTTAAACGGAAGTTTTGTAACCGACTAGTCTAAAGAGAAACCAACCTTCAGAAAACAGTAAACAAAAATGTGTTTGTCATGCATTTAAAATACTTAATCTATTCTAAATCTGATGCTAAATTCCACTGAAAAGGGGCATTGAATTATGATCATTGTACATTGAATGCGTGTCATGTTCTATATTTAGTGAATCAACGTTAATGAATATTTAATAGACATTTATTGAAAACAATTGAATGAATAGTGCAGGATCAATGGAACAACCCTAAAAGCCTGTTCTATACGGAAATCACCAAGTAAAAGTTACTTAACATATTAAAACAGTCAGGACATTGTTGAAAATAATTAACAGGTAGACTAAGCCAAATCTATGAGAGAGAAACAAATGCTCTGAAAAGTTGCGCGTATTTCAGGACGTGCAGTCGTGCATTAGCCATTGATCTAATATGACAGCTGTTCGGTAAAGAACGTTACCCAATAACAGTTACGATGTAAATAAATAAAAGAAGAAAAAATAGGCCTGTGATGTAGCCTGCAATAAACCTAATGTATTCTAAACATGACGTGCACACAGAATAAAAGATAGTTTAATCCGTTAAGCAGTCGGCACCTCGTTGAAAATTTGGAATGCCCAATTCCCAATGCGCTCTAAGTCCTCGTGGTGGCGTAGTGATTCACCTCAGTCCGGGTGGCGGAGGACGAATCCCAGTTGCCTCCATGTCTGAGACCGTCAATCCAAGCATCTTATCACGTGGCTTGTTGAGCGCGTTGCCATGGAGACATAGCGCGTGTGGAGGCTTCACGCCATCCACCGCGGCATCCACGCTCAACTCACCGCGCACCCCACCAAGAACGAACCACATTATAGCGACCTCGAGGAGGTTACCCCATGTGACTCTACCCTCCCTAGCAACCGGGCCAATTTGGTTGCTTAGGAGACCTGGCTGGAGTCACTCAGCACGCCCTGGGATTCGAACTAGCGAACTAGCGAACTCCAGGGGTGGTAGCCAGCGTCTTTACCACTGAGCTACCCAGGCCCTTATTAATCAGCAGATTAAAAAAATGGCATACCTAGTCTAAAACTGGTATTTTCTAGGCTACTTACTCAAAAGCATAATTTTTTGATGAGTAAAATGAACACGTCGACATGGTCCGGTGAAAGACGGGACTTGACTCACCTGAGGCGGCTGTCCTGCGCTTGGAAAAAGCCCGCTCAGCGGAAGAATAACGTACAAGCATGCACAGATTTAAAGAAGACTCAAATGTGAAAACATTTGAGTGAGGTGAAATTAAACTCTGTATCTGCTCCAGCTATCCTCTTTTTTTAAAATAATATTTGTATTAATTCTATTTAAAATATGTAACATTAATATGACAGTAATTTAAATGCAGCCTCTGTAAAAAAAAAAATATATAAAGCCAAACGTAAATGTGCAATAATTACGATCAGTTTAATGGGGGAAATATAAACCGACTAGTAATTCCAGTGTCGACTAGCAGCATCAGAACCGCTCAGTCGACTAGTCTCGCACATCCCTAATATATATATATAAACGTTTTGTGTATATATGCAGCCTGTCTGAACAAAGCTTTCATTGGCATCGAATAATAGTCAGCTTGGCTCATCACCTTAAGTGTGAATCAGCTTTTAAAGGGCTTTTACATGTAAGTCATTGAGATTATGGTCTGGATGGTCTGTTAATAATCATTATTTATTTCAGATCCACCACCTAAGAAGATCCGTAAGGTTCCTCCTGGATTGCCATCATCGGTAAGTGTTGATGTGACCTCATTAGTGTCTGAGCCCTGATTACCGTGCGTACGTGCCGACAGTCTGACCCCAAACACACACACACACACACACATATTCTTCCTGGAGTTTACAAACTACATACTCGGTGTACATGCGATGAAGTAAGAAAACAGTCAATAGTTTCTGTATAGGAGTGTGTCTTGTCCTTTTATGGTCGCATTTACTGTGTATGCAGTCGTGCATTCATGCATATATGTGCATGCTGTCAAAACTCTCCTCCCCCCTCACACACACACACAAACACTCGGCTCTAACCGGCAAATCTCTGCATGGACGGAGTGCTCATCCACTGATACCTCTGAGGCCTCTGAGTGTTGCCGTTGGAAACGGTGCTTGTTCCTACTTTCAATTGTAACATGTTTCGTGTTGAAAGCAACGTTCTTGAATTTCTACCTGTCCGTTCATCTTTTATCCAGAGTAAAGTGCCTTTTTTCTGATGTGCCTATATATGGGTCAGTTTCTAGATTTCTTTGAAATAATATAAACAAACAGATAATATAATAAAAGATTATATAAATATAATAAAATATATATAAATATATTTTTTTATTTTTGATAAATATATAATGTAAAATAAATAAGTTACAAAAAATCAGTGTAAATGTAAAATTTACCAAAACTAAAGTTGACCAAAAAGAGAGACATATTTTAAGTATTTAGAACTATTTTGATATTTAATATATAATTTTTCATGTCATTTATAAGTTTTTAAAGCCTTAAAAGGGAATCACATCCCTATTTTATTATTTGATTTATATATTTCAAGTTAAATATCTAAAAATGACTTCTCACCTTGTCTTAACCAGATGTGACAAGATTCCAGCGACAAGAAATCTGTCTGTCCACACCAGGCGTGATGCGACACCGCAATATTAATACACTAATATGAACATTGATAATAAAATGTAAAAAACAACAGACAAACAGTCTGTTTATTGAACGCAATTCATTTTCTCACATAAGTTCCGTAATGCTTTCTACACAGGGCAAAGTTACTTTATGAATCGCATCTTTACTCAGTCTGTTACGATTGTTTATGTTCACGCGGTACTCCTGTTTTTATTTCGCCAATCTCCACGGCACAGGGAAGCGGAGATTAGCCAGTCTCCCCACTGCCATTCTGAACCGGTGTGTGTGTGTGTGACAGATCTCCGGCTGAAGAGAGCGAGACCTCAAGCAAAAGACACCCTCGGCCAAAATCAAGTTGTTGTGAACCGGCTAGTGAGATGCCGGCTTTAATATGCCGCAATAAGAATAATTTTAGACCCATTTGTTGACTGGGCTGGCTGGCGCGAAATAGAAAGCCCTTTCGCTCGACGTGTTTCGCGGCTGGGTAGGACAAAAACATTGTTTATCACGGAAAAGATGCTTTTTATCACGTGTCGCGTCACGTCTGGTGAGGACATGGTGTTAAGGTATATGAAGCTACATTTCAGGGTTTACACAACGTACATCCAACACATTGCATCTGAATATATTAAACCGTTCTTCTCATTCACAACTGTTAACACTCAGACTCTGTCTGCACCAGATACGAGAGGCGCGTCATTTCAAAAGCAATAGAACCCATTAACTGTAAACAGGTGTCCCGGTCCATTTTGCGCTGGCACTGCTACTGCCAACAAAACAAATAAACGGTTTAGGAAGTTTGTGTCGACGTGGCCGGTGTAAACAGCCTCAAGCCGCAGTGTCATGTCGCATCAACGGACGCGCCCAGTGTAGACAAGGTGTCAGCACCATAAACTATCAAACAGTCATGACATTTGAAATATTCATGTATGGAACGGTTTACTTAAGTCATCCACCGCGGCATCCACGCTCAACTCACCACACGCCCCACCGAGAACGAACCACATTATAGCGACCACGAGGAGGTTACCACATGTGACTCTACCCTCCCTAGCAACTGGGTCAATTTGGTTGCATAGCTGGAGTCACTCAGCACGCCCTGGGATTCAGACTAGCGAACTAGCGAACTCCAGGGGTGGTAGCCAGCGTCTTTTACCACTGAGCTACCCAGGCCCCCAGATAAGGACTGATTTAACGGAGTACTCGCCTGTATGATTTGGTGATTTCGGTTTACTTACGTTTTTGATTAGGTACAAGTGTTTTGGGTTTTTTTATCCCTTTTTCTCCCAATTTAGAATGTGGTGGCGCGGTTACATCTCTGGGCGGCAGAGATAAGGACTGATATTTTTAATTTTTAATTTATTTCTTTTTTGGGGGATTTTTCTCCCAATTTGGAGTGCCCAATTCCCAGTGTGCTTTTAAGTCCTCGTGGTCGCGTAGTGATTCGCCTCAATCCGGGTGGCGGAGGACGAATCCCAGTTGCCTCCGCGTCTGAGACCGTCAACCCGCGCATCTTATCACGTGCCTTGAGCACGTTGCCACGGAGACATAGCGCATGTGGAGGCTTCACGCCATCCACCGCGGCATCCACGCTCAACTCACCATGCGCCCCACCGAGAACGAACCACATTATAACGACCACGAGGAGGTTACCCCATGTGACTCTACCCTCCCTAGCAACCGGGCCAATTTGGTTGCATAGCTGGAGTCACTCAGCACGCCCTGGGATTCAAACTAGCGAACTCCAGGGGTGGTAGCCAGCGACTTTTACCACTGAGCTACCCAGGCCCCCAGATAAGGACTGATTTAACAGAGTACTCGCCTGTATGATTTGGTGTTTTTACATGTTATAGCTGATGATGGCATTGATAGTGATAGCTAGCTAACCAACGTTAAGAGGTTTAGCAAACGTAACGTCAACTTTTCTAGCGTTAAATCTTTCACCTCCGTTGTGAATAAAATCCCAACGCCCTTTTTGCACTTGACTAAACGGGCTAGCCATCAACTCCAATAACGTTCATTCTCGAATGTCAACACATAACTTTCTGTAATGAGGTGTTTAGTTCATTGTTTTTTTATATATTTAAAGTTTCAGTTCAAAAGAAATGCTGCTAGGAGCTCCCTCCACTTTATTTTTGAAAAAGAAAATAACATCGAAAGGTTCTGTTTTGCAGTATTTCATTAAACACGTTCATAAGCGCTTAAAGGACGCTTTGTGTTGGAGATTGTGTTTAGTTTTTGAAACTAAAATTTTCATTTTTACTACAAATGTAAATCAGCCCCAAATATCGGTTATCGTCTCCTTGATTACTAATAATCGTTATTGGTATCAGCCCTGAAAAATCCATATCGGATGACCCCTACTCTGTATCCCTATCAATCTTGATGTCTTCCTCTGTTTTTCATCTTCCTGTCTTCATCTGTTTCTCTCTTTCCTTTCATTTCTCCTCGTTATTCTCTGTGTGTCTGCAGCTGTCTGTGATGTTGGCCGCACTCCAGTAATGAGCAGATGGCTCTTTAATTGGGAATGTCTCTCTCTCTCTCTCTCTCTCTCTCTTATTTCTGTATCTCCTCGATCTCTCTTCTCTTCCATCTCTTCATGTTTAGTTACATCTCTCTTGAACGTTTTCCTTGTATTTCGCTTTCTCATATCCTGGAACGTCGTTTTAAACCCTTTTGTTGCGTGTGATTGGCTTGTAATTTGGTCACGGGGTTCCCATTGTCATGAAAAACCTGGACAAATCAGGGAATTTTAAAATTTGTTATTTCCATGACTGGAAAAGTACCGGTAACAGAAATGAGAAAACTTCTATTATATTAATCTCAAGGAATGCTCTTTTTGAGTGCAATCTCTATAAAATGATTTTCAAAAAGTCATGCATTGTTAATTATACGAAGCACAAAATGAAGTTTTAATGGGATTCCTTTGTGTTTGCCAGCCATGCTTGAATCTTGAATCTATTAACTTACGACATTCCCTGGAGGCCAGATGTGTTCTCTGATCTCTGATGAATGTTTCCTGATTTATCACACATGCACACAACCCAAATCCAACCTGTCGTAATGCAGTAACAACAGAACCACAACTTCAGATAGGGATGCCGCGGTGAGTTTTTTTACGGTGAAATTACCGTCTGAAAAAAAATCACAGTTAACCGGTTTTTCGGTTATTTGCAATTTTTCTTAAATAAGATAAACAACAGATCTAATGCAAAAAATGCATATCATATCACAATTGAACATCTTAGTGGATGTATTTTTGGGGGATATGTGCACGCTAAGGGCAGCCCTACGCTCCAATCTAGGGCACAACACCGCTTATGTGCATCCCGAGCTCAGTGATGTGCTCCAGTGTAAACAGATTGCTTCAAAAGTGCATGAATGCAAGATTTTTGTGGGTGTGCAACATGTAGCCTTGTTCAAGGCATCCAACAGTTTTTTCTTCAGCAGTTTATTTAAGCAATCCGTTGTCTGTCAGACACCCCAACATAAAGAATGGACAACAGACTCTATAAAATTACTGTCCACAACACCTTACCAATAAACCTGTGGACTGCATTATAACCGGAACATTGCTTACAGCAGGTAAAGTCCGATAATGACTAAAATTGACATTTATCGTTAAACGCGATGAATTTGTACAGAAGCAATGGTTTAAGTAATGAGGATGAAACTTTTCAAAGTTTACTCGCTGATAGTAACTGCACGCAATGCACCATGTGCTGTCAGCATGCTTAAACATTAAAAAAGTTGTAACTTTTAATTCATCACTTTAAAATCACCACAGCTAAAAAATATTAAACTTACTAGTTTGGTGTTGGACGACTGATGGAGCATCCTGTCTCATTTGTAGGATGTGTTTCTTTCGATGACTTCTGTCTGCATAATTTACATCCGTCGTCTTCAGTCAGTCATTTAAATGCTCCCTAACAGCCGATTAAGTCTTGGTGGATATGAGTCTGGTAGATTGCATTCCTCTGTTATATTTTGGAGTTTGTGTGTAGTAGCCCCAGTTTCACGTGAGTTCATCGAAAGTTCACGTTCAGTCCGCAACACCTGGCTAAGCACCACGCCGCCACCGTCCGTAACCATAGCAACAGCTCCAGTACCCACACGGGGAACAAGAGTTTTCACATTTAGGCTTACAAAATCTTATGAATAACTCTTTTATATCATATATTTATACATTATGTATATTATTTTTGCCACGTCTAAATAACGCATTTCACGGTTGTTGTTGTTGTTGTTGTTGTTTTTTTAATCCCCTTTTCTTCCAATGTGGAATGCCCAATTCCCACTACTTAGTAGGTCCTCGTGGTGGCGCGGTTACTCACCTCAGTCCGGGTTGCCTCTGCTTCTGAGACCGTCAATCGGCGCATCTTATCACGTGACTCGCTGTGCATGACACCACGGAGACTCATGCTATTCTCCACGATCCACGCACAACTTACCACACGCCCCATTTAGAGCGAGAACCACTTATCGCGACCACAAGGAGGTTACCCCATGTGACTCTACCCTCCCTAGCAACCGGGCCAATTTGGTTGCTTAGGAGACCTGGCTGTCACTCAGCACGCCCTGGATTCAAACTCGTGACTCCAGGTGTGGTAGTCAGCATCAATACTCGCTGAGATAACCAGGCCTCCCTACATTTCACGGTTTTAACCGTGGATTCTAAATTTTTGCGTTTAAATTAACGTTGACATTTTTAATCGCGGTTAATAGTGAAACCGTATAATCGCAGCATCCCCACTTCAGAACCAGCAGATGACATGCAGCGGGATCATCTGATTTCAGAAACATCTCATCCTGAATCCAGCTTCTCTTTCCTCTGTCCGCAGGTCTATCCAGGTGCCACAGGTGAGGACTATAACCCGGGCAGTACTGGATATCCTGGATCTAAAGCTGGAAACCTCTATCCAGGATCTTTTTTCGTGCACGGTGTGTATGTGCAGAAGTCAGGATGAGTAGCTTCTGTTGAAAGGCTTGTGTTTTTTATTTAGGCCACATCCACTTAATCCGTTTAAGTTTGAAACCTCAGTTTTCAGTTTACCTAACATTTTCCAAAGTATGTGGTAACGGAGATCGTTATCAAAATTTTTTAAAAACGTGCCAGTAAACTAGTTTTTGTGCCCACTTTGTCTCTCGACTCGTGAGTTTTGCATAGATCGATTTTTTTTTTACCATCGTCTCTAGCTTAAACTCATTTGCAAATATGGTGATACATTTTCCAACAATCTGTTTTAATGAATCGGTTCAAAAGTAAAACACTGATTCATCACTCGTACAAATATAAGTACATAAATGTTGCTGTTTACGTATTGTTATTGGTACGTGTATTTGCATTTTAATTCTTGCATTAAATATTTTGAGTCTACATGGCATCAGTGGCGGTTTGGTCCAGATTTTGGTCTCAAAGACATTTTTGAGCAAATACATAAACATTGAGATGCATATTAAACCACTAAAAGACTGATCTTGTTTTGTGTTTACAGATGGCCTTCCGGACCACTGGGGTCCGCCTGGTTATTCTCCTGTTATGAGTAACTCACCTCACATCGGTCAGCCGGCCCCCTTCACCTCTATCAACACACAGGTGAGCTGTGGTCTCGAATCCAGAGATAAAATGAGTTTGTCATTCTTAAGTCACTTAGGATAAAAGTGTCTGCTACAGGACTAATTCCTTTCCAAAATATGTTCACTATGTCTGCATTTCATGAGCGTTATATAAATCTTAGAATGAAAGTGTTCAAACATTTGTGAGGTTCTTCAATGCTGTGCTCCTCTATTTAAGAGATCCGTAATGGTCTTAAATTCTTGTTGGTTTGAAAATTGCTCCTGGTGACATCATGTAGACGTCTATTCGCTGCATTTTTTACCTTTCTGATGAGCTACAGACCACAGAAAAATGCAGTTAATTACGCCCAACCTCCATGTGGAA
Organism: Myxocyprinus asiaticus; assembly: GCF_019703515.2. Classification (NCBI taxonomy): domain Eukaryota; kingdom Metazoa; phylum Chordata; class Actinopteri; order Cypriniformes; family Catostomidae; genus Myxocyprinus; species Myxocyprinus asiaticus. Next base: position 54,888,913 of record NC_059348.1, on the reverse strand, counting down.
AAGTCATTGAACGCCCCTCATGTTGAGTCAGAGCTGTTTCAGCGATTTCATTGGCTCTTTGGCAGCACCAGTAGTAGATGTTTCTTAGGCCCTGTGTGAATAAAAACAACATTATTGTAAATTTAAAAATGAACTAGATGATAAAATATATTTGTTAAAAATGTAAAATATACAGAAATATATAAACATAAATAAGGGTTCAACTGGAAGAGCAGGGCACTAGACATTGGTTTAATTAAAGACAGAACCATAATAATTTTACCAATATTTTTAACCAGTATTTGCATTTTTCCACTTAATCGGGTATACGTTCTTTAATATCAGATTTACCGTTAAAGTTGGACACAAAAGAGTTAAAAGCGGTTATGCATATTGGTTATCTGACACTTAAACGGAGATAATCAGTGTCACGTCGGTCATTAAAAACTAAAATCGGTGGATTTGTAGGTTTAATTCTCATGTTGTTTTTGGCCAATTAAAAATAGTGAAAAACTGTTTAATTTGGTATTTGGTCTAAATGCCCTTGGATTCTCCACAACAATGAATAAACGGAAAAAGAAACAAATATTTTTTTACACTTCTTTGTATTGATGCAGTGTTAGGTTGTTTTGGGTGGTTACTAGGGCATTGTTACGGTGTTGCTAGGTGGTTGCTTGGACATTACTAAATGGTTGCTAGATGGTTACCAACTGGACAGTGGCTAAAGAGACCACGCCGAAGTAACTGTGACATTCTGGTAGGGGTGTAAATCGCAAGTCTGTAAAAAAAGTCACTCCTGTACAGTAGGGGACGCTGTTGCGGTGTTGTTGTCATTCCAGCTGGTAGAGATTAATATGATACATTCTGTTAAAGCATTTATTTACCTAAATTGGCATAACTGTTTCGTTATGTTTTTCTATGGTGTTGATGCATTTTGAGGAGTATACAATCTGAGTTTTTATGCGAGTGAGATGTAAAGAGCGCTGTTGGATATTTATTTGCACATGTATTTTGCTACGAGTATATTCCAAACGGACTCCCGAAGCCAACTCCACTTTTTATGAAGCCTGGATTAATGCCTGGATAATATAACACTAGTTACAGTGATATAAACACATGTGGAATAATGTACATTAATAAAATATGATGCATATTGCGGGGTCCTGGGTAGCTCAGCGAGTATTGACACTGGCTATCACCCCTGGAGTCACGAGTTCGAATCCAGCGCGTGCTGAGTGACTCCAGCCAGGTCTCCTAAGCAACCAAATTGGCCCGGTTGCTAGGGAGGTCAGAGTCACATGGGGCAACCTCCTTGTGGTCATGATTAGTGGTTCTCGCTCTCGATGGGGCGTGTGGTAAGTTGTGCGTGGATCGCGGAGAGTAGCATGAGCCTCCACATGCTGTGAGTCTCCGCGGTAAGATGCGCGGATCGACGGTCTCAGAAGCGGAGGCAATTGAGACTTGTCCTCCGCCACCCGGATTGAGGTGAGTAACCGCGCCACCACGAGGACCTACTAAGTAGTGGGAATTGGGTATTCCAAATTGGGGAGAAAAGGGGATAAATATAGATATATATGATGCATATTAAAAAAATATAATATTCTGGGTCTCTCTCTTTATTAAAATGATTGCAATACTTTGTTATATTATGATTGCAATAAAAATAGCACTGTTGTTCTACAATTCGTTTGTCTACAGTAAAATATAGCATGTAAAGGGTCTTTTTCGGGGACTTTCTACGAGCTCAGTGCAAACAAATTACCGAACCTTGCTGCTGCTTTTAATGCCATGAGAATATAGCAGGCACAGTGATATATTGTACATTAAGACAAAAACCATAAGCAGACTTTCTCATGTAGATTTCAAATGCACCCCGATTTAATCACGCATGTGATCAGGCTTCAATCATTTTAGCACATCTGTGTCCCACATGAGTGCTTATAAAGCAAGATTAATATAGTAAGGTTGCTGCATCGCCTGACAGAAATGCGTACGCACATGGCTGGCATTGAAGCGTCATAAATGTGCATCTTAAAGAAAATATGCATCGATGTTAACTCGTTGTATCGATGACACTGGTTATTTGATCGATGGATCGTTACACCCCTACATTCTTGATGGTTTGATACGTTTGCGGAGCATTTCAGTGTAAGTCGATGGAATTTTTCAGACATTTATATTCTGAAATATGAATAAATGTAGGAAGGATTAAATGCATACATTGAATGCATTGTAAGTCTCTTTGGATTAAAGCATCTACATTAAAAACTGCATAATGACATGTATCTGTGTTGACCTTAGAAGAGACAGCCTCTGCCGTTGTCACCACAGAACTACCCTCTGCATGGCAGCGAGGTGAATTTACCCTCGAGCTTCCAGTCCACTTCAGTGGGCTATGGAGTTCCCAGTCACACGCCGCCCATCAACGGAGCAGACAGCATCATGGGTAAGATATCCCGCCCTGACTTGCTGACCCGCTCCAGTTTCAGTTTGCCTGCGTGCATCAGAGTAATGCATCTAAACGTGCTTCGCTCTCTCGTTTACAGTTAACAGGGGAGGAAACGCAGGAAGTTCAGGTGCTGAGATCGGTAAAGCTCTTGCTTCGGTGAGTTCAGACAGCGATTAAGCAAACTGGCCGAAATATCAATCACTAATAAAGTGTACAGTTTTATCGATAAAACTGCTTATTGTGCTAATGTGTTATTTTTATATGAAGTATATCCTCATAAACCTCTTGCCACCTTCAGCCCCTCAACGTTGTCCTTATCTGTATTTATTTTTTAGATCTATTCTCCTGACAATAACGGCAACACCTTCCCCTCAAACCCCTCCACTCCTGTGGGCTCACCTTCAAACGTTGCTGGTGGGTTTTTTGAACGTTCTTATCTGTAGATGGCTCTCTGGTGCCCTCTGTGGTGTGATATTGTCAACACTGACCTAACCAGCACTGATCTTTCATACCTGCACACGTGAGGTCCTTATTGACTTATGTTTGTGTCTCCTCAGCTTCTGCGTCTCAGTGGCCCAAAAGTTCTTCTCAGCCCGCTCCATCACCAGGTTTTGTGGCGAGTCTGCAGGCACAGGTATGTTCCTGACTGTCACCTTAGAGACCACAACTTTAGTCTGTTTGCAAATGACTGGCATCAGTCAGAAAATAGGCGTTGATCATGTCAATATGTGACTTAACGTTCATTTTGACCACACAACTAAATTTAGAACTGGAGACTTTAGTGTGTGATGTTTTCCAAGGCAATTTTATTCATAAAGTACATTTCATACTCTGGTAATATAATGTGCTTTGCATAGCCATAATAAAGGAAATAAAATAGTCAGACAAGAGAAGAGTCTAGCTTGAAATAATTTATGATCAAATTTTTTTTTAAATAAACTAAAGAATGCATAAAAATTGATTGAGCAAAGAAAATGAGGGAAAAAATGGTCATATTAAATTAATGGAATAAAAAAAGTAAAAATAAATGGACATAAATTAAAATAAAATAATGCACAATGTATATTTACGGACAACTCATTCTCTTTAAATTCTTTAATATTTAGATTTTTATATCTGGGTGTTTCTTGAACTCCGGGCATTTTTGGCACTGTGTAAAGTCTTGTTTCAACATAAATTTTCTTAAATGTGTTTTCTAACAATTAGAGCCGGTCAGGCATTACTAACAATGTCCAACAGTGTATGTTCATGCACCACAAGATATTTATGTAGTTTTGGTAATTTTATTTTCTGAAAGTCACACAAATTGTGTCCACAGTGTCATTTCCAGCACATCTCACATTTTTTTTGTTTTGTGTTTTATAGAATTCTGTGCTGGAAATGACACTGATGGAAATGACATTTTTAACGTTTTTTAAAATAAAATCTGCCGACTCCTTTGTCTTGCTAAAGCTAATTTAATAGATAACATTTTATGTGTCCTAAATACACACAATTAAATTATATTTTCACACATGTTTTTGCATTGTTTGATAAAATTACAGCTCAGTTGATAAAAATCTGCTCATAAGTGATATTTCCCTTGATTTTTCTTTCTTTTGTCTCATATTTCATCTCAAGCATGCTCTTCACTCACACTTTTGTCCACTTGGTTAACAAGTACACTATCTATCAATCTATGGATCTATCTATGGATCTATCTATCTATCTATGTATCCATCTATCTATCTATCTATGGATCTTTCTGACTATCTATCTATCTATCTATGGATCTATCTATCTATCTTATCTATGGATCTATCTGACTATCTATCTATGGATCTATCTATCTATCTTATCTATGGATCTATCTGACTATCTATCTATCTATGGATCTATCTGACTATCTATCTATGGATCTATCTGACTATCTATCTATCTATGGATCTTTCTGACTATCTATCTATCTATCTATCTATCTTATCTATGGATCTATCTGACTATCTATGGATCTTTCTGACTATCTATCTATCTATCTATCTTATCTATGGATCTATCTGACTATCTATCTATGGATCTATCTGACTATCTATCTATCTATCTATGGATCTATCTGACTATCTATCTATGGATCTTTCTGACTATCTATCTATCTATCTATCTATGGATCTATCTATCTATCTTATCTATGGATCTATCTGACTATCTATCTATCTATGGATCTATCTGACTATCTATGGATCTTTCTGACTATCTATCTATCTTATCTATGGATCTATCTGACTATCTATCTATCTATCTATCTATGGATCTATCTGACTATCTATCTATGGATCTATCTGACTATCTATCTATCTATGGATCTATCTGACTATCTATCTATCTATGGATCTATCTGACTATCTATCTATCTATCTATGGATCTATCTGACTATCTATCTATCTATGGATCTATCTGACTATCTATCTATGGATCTATCTGACTATCTATCTATCTATGGATCTATCTGACTATCTATCTATCTATCTATGGATCTATCTGACTATCTATCTATCTATGGATCTATCTGACTATCTATCTATCTATCTATGGATCTATCTGACTATCTATCTATCTATGGATCTATCTGACTATCTATCTATCTATCTATGGATCTATCTGACTATCTATCTATCTATGGATCTTTCTGACTATCTATCTATCTATCTATCTATGGATCTATCTATCTATCTTATCTATGGATCTATCTGACTATCTATCTATCTATGGATCTATCTGACTATCTATGGATCTTTCTGACTATCTATCTATCTATCTTATCTATGGATCTATCTGACTATCTATCTATCTATCTATCTATGGATCTATCTGACTATCTATCTATGGATCTTTCTGACTATCTATCTATGGATCTATCTATCTATCTTATCTATGGATCTTTCTGACTATCTATCTATCTATCTATCTATGGATCTATCTATCTATCTTATCTATGGATCTATCTGACTATCTATCTATCTATCTATGGATCTATCTGACTATCTATCTATGGATCTTTCTGACTATCTATCTATCTATGGATCTATCTATCTATCTTATCTATGGATCTATCTGACTATCTATCTATCTATGGATCTATCTGACTATCTATCTATCTATGGATCTATCTGACTATCTATGGATCTTTCTGACTATCTATCTATCTATCTTATATATGGATCTTTCTGACTATCTATCTATCTATCTATGGATCTATCTGACTATCTATCTATCTATCTATCTATCTATCTATGGATCTATCTATCTATCTTATCTATGGATCTATCTGACTATCTATCTATCTATCTATGGATCTATCTGACTATCTATCTATGGATCTTTCTGACTATCTATCTATCTATGGATCTATCTATCTATCTTATCTATGGATCTATCTGACTATCTATCTATGGATCTATCTGACTATCTATCTATCTATGAATCTTTCTGACTATCTATCTATCTATCTATCTATCTATGGATCTGACTATCTATCTATCTATGGATCTATCTGACTATCTATCTATCTATCTATCTATCTGTCTGTCTGTCTGTATGTATCCATCTATCTATCCATCTATGTATGTATCTATCCATCTATCCATCTATGTATCCATCTATGTATCCATCTATGTATCTATCTATCTATCTATCTATCTATCTATCTATCTATGTATCTATCTATGTATCCATCTATGTATGTATCTATCGATCTATCTATCGATCTATGTATCGATCTATCTATCATCTATGTATCCATCTATCTATCTATCTATCTATGGATCTATCTGACTATCTATCTATGGATCTATCTATGGATCTATCTGACTATCTATCTATCTATCTATCTATGGATCTATCTGACTGTCTATCTTTCTGTTTGTCTGTATCTATGTGTGTGTGTCTGTATATATATATATATATATATATATATATATATATTGTGTAGTCTCTATCTATCTATCTATCTATCTATCTTTCTATGGATCTATCTACAGTTGCAATCAAAATTATTCAACCCCCCTGACCAGCAATACATTCTGGTGATGTGAATTATAACACATCAACTAAAACCTCAGTAAACAAAGTAAGTTTTTAATACACATTTGAGTGATTTTGAGAACAAAGAGTTCAGTTTACCCAAGTTTTAAAATAAAAAAATAACTAATTCTTTCCACAAATGTCATGTCAAAAATATTCAACCCCCAAAGTCAATCATTTGTGGAGCATCCTTTATCCTTAATAACAGCAAATAATTGTTTCAGGTAAGTGTTCTCAGGCTTCAGACACCTCAGTTAGAATTTTTACACATTTCTCATGAGCAAAAGCTTCCAGCTCATTGATATTCTTTGGTTTCTGTGCTGCCACTGCTTCCTTGAAATCCCAACAAAGGTTTGCAATGGGATTTTAATGATGGACTGAAAGGGCCATTTAAGGACATTCCACGACCTATCCCTGAACCAGATTTTGGACAACTTGGGTGTATCCTTGGTGTTATTGTCTTACTGGAAAATCCAGTGATCACCGAGTTTCAATTTACACACTGAAGGCATCACATTTTTCATGCCAAAATGGCCTGATACCTGAAAGAATCCATGGTGTCAGTCACATAGCCGCAAAACACCCCCATAACAGGACTGATCCACCTCCATGCTTGACTGTGGGGATGGTGTCGTTCTTATCATCACCTTGTCATCTTACTCCAGACATACTGCTGACCCATGGGTCTAAAACTCATTTTCAGTTTAGTGTCATACATCTATAAAACCTTCTTCCAGGACTCCACAGGTCTTTCCTAATTACTTCTTGAATATTCAAGTCAACATTTCACTTGAAGTTTTGCTTTCTTCCACACCCCAAGAAGGTTGTTGTTGTATCATATTAAAAAGATTTATGAATGGTGCTGCCAACTTTGTCTATTGGAAATTGAAGTGCCTTGGAAATGTACTAATAGCCATGACCTTTATTGTGTAATGAAATAATCTCCTCTATTAGCATTTGAGAAAGCTTATTTTTAATTGCATTTTTTGCATAGAAATACATTTTTGCTTACGACACTAAACTTACATTTTAAAACTTAAATAAGTGCCATTGCAGATTGATGTTACTTGTGTAGCCTTACATATTTAAGAAACAGCTACATGCAATAGGGTTGAATAATTATGACATGGCTGTATTTTTAAAAAATCCTGCTATTTAGAAATATTATGTTATATATTCACACTATGACTTTGAATGTGTCACTCAACTGATATAGATGTAAAGTTTAAAAATTCTGGGTCATCAGAAAAGCTTACCTTTGTACATCCTTACTGTCTCGGGGGGGTTGAATAATTTCGATTGCAACTGTATGTTGATTCAATTTTATTTAAATATTCATTGCAGCTTGCCAGAATGTTTGGCATCAGTCACAGTATTGTTGTATATTTGTTTTGACTCCTGTGATCTGAAGCAGTTTTTTGTCGCGCTCTGCAGAGTAAGTTGGATGATCGTTTGGGTGAAGCGCTGCATGTGTTGAGGAATCACGCAGTCGGTGGACAGGGTCTCACCGCAGACATGCAGAGTTTATTGACTGCAGCAGTTTCTGGTCATCCTGCCGGTGCAGCTGCGCTGGGCTCCATCAGTCAGGCCTTCGGACTCTCCAACCGACTGACAGCCATGGTGAGTAGTGTTCACGTAGATGTGTATACTTGGGTCAGTGCATTGGCTCTGTTTTTAAACCTAGTGAGCTACCTCGCTGTTTAGTGTCTACGAGCTACCTTCTACTTAATCAGCTGCGACAGAATTTGTATTTATCCAACACATTTTTTTGCCCTCAAAGACACTTAAAATAATCAAGAAGAAAGAATTCTAAAACTGATGAATTGCAATATTGTAACATTTGATTTGAAGCAGACAACTATCTGAAAACCAGATTTTTACTTCCGGAGTCCTGCTGTTGCAAAGTTATTGCGCAGTGTGTTTTAACGTCTCACTATCCTTGCCCTCCAGATGTCCAATCTCAGTGATGATGTAGCAGGTGTACCGACGTCTGCTGCTCTTCTGCAGGGACACCACGCCCCTCACCAAGCCCCGCCCACTTCACAATCCGACACCTTTACCAGTCAGTGCTGCTCTCCTATTTCATTATATTAGATGAAATGAGATTAATCAAGTTGGTACATGTTGTCATAAAAACAATATTAGCTAATAGTGTGATATTATTTGATAATAATGAACTTTAAATGTACAGTGTGTGTGATTTCTGTACCACTAGCAGCATCTTACGAAATTGCTGGCTTAATTACAGTTGACTCTGCATATTATTGTCATCTGTCAGATCTCTCCAGTGCTCTGCCTCGTTCCTCACACTCCACCAGCTCAGATATAAAGCGAGAAGATAAGGAAGATGATGAGAATCTGTCCATTGCTGATAAATCAGAAGACGAGAAGAAAGATGGAAAGAGCCACACACGAACAAGGTACCTGCTATACACGTTCAGAGGATGCTCGTATTACAGTCAGACTTTTTATCTATTACAAATGAGGGTTTCACATGTGTGTCTTTTGTACGCGTATTTAAATTACCAATAAATCTTGAGCTTCAAGTACGAGTTTAAGGTGAAAACCGAATCTGAAAGTGTGATGATAAACTGGAGCATCTAAATCAGTTCCTGCAAATTACGCCTTCATTTGACCACTTTGTAAGCTAAATAAACACACACATGGACCACGTCCACACTGATACATTTTCATTTGAAAATGCATTAATTTCACTACGTTTATAGTTCTCAACCACGCTGGAGCCGTACCGAAAACGGAGATTTATCGGAAACTCTCCCCATGAACACATGCTTTAAAAAAACGATGTTTTAAAATTGATTAGTTTTGGTATATGGCCTAACACTGATAGGGGGCATTCACGCTTGACGCGTTATTGCATCTCAAAAACTGCTAGTACTGCTCACGCCCAGATTTGTCACTAGCTATTCATAGTTTTTATTAAACATGTTGCGATAAGGGGCCTGGGTATCTCAGCGAGTATTGACGCTGACTACCACCCCTGGAGTCGCTAGTTTGAATCCAGGGTGTGCTGAGTGACTCCAGCCAGGTCTCCTAAGCAACCAAATTGGCCCGGTTGCTAGGGAGGGTAGAGTCACATGGGGTAACCTCCTCGTGGTCGCTATAATGTGGTTCTCACTCTCGGTGTGGTGAGTTGTGCGTGGATGCTGCGGAGAATAGCGTGAAGCCTCCACACGTGCTACGTCTCTGTGGTAACGCGCTCAACAAGCCACGTGATAAGATGCGTGGATTGACGGTCTCAGACGCGGAGGCAACTGAGATTCGTCCTCCGCCGCCCGGATTGAGGCGAGTCACTACGCCACCACGAGGACTTAGAGCGCATTGGGAATTGGCCATTCCAAATTGGGGAGAAAAGGGGAGAAAAAAACAAACAAAAATGTTGCAATAGTTTCTCAGTAATACAACATACAATATAGAATAACCAAACACTTTAATAAAAGTAAACAAAAGATTCCCATCTTGTTCCTGAAGTGACATTAATGCATTGCATAATTGATATTGCGTAATAGTTCAAAAACTTGAATAATTTTGACACGCTGTCTCAAAAATGCCAACACTCATTGCGTGAACCGCGATGCAACGACCAAATATGTCCTTTTGACTAGGGATGCACCAGTACCGTTTTTTCCTCTCCCGATTTCAATACATGAACTCTCAATATCGGCCGATCCCGATTGGATACCAGTGTTGCTTTTTTTCTGAATCAGTTTAGACTATCTATACCTCACTGCGTGGAACGGATAGTTTTTATTTATTTATTTATCTAACTAATATAGAGAGGGCCTATTAGAAGTCTTAGCCTATTAAGGGTTAGTGTTAAGGTATGAAGAAAAACTTTGTTTTTAACTAGTCTTTTTTATCACTTTAGTAGTATCAGGATGTCAGTCCACTTTTCAATCACAGTTATTTTTTTATTGTAATATTTTTTTAATAAATAATACATTATTAATAATAATAATAAACATTAGAATTTTACCATACATTATTGATGTATTTCAGTTCTTTTATGTCGACGGAACATTCCAGGAAGACAGTGACAATAGAATGTCTGAGTGTTCATAGTTTAATATGCTACTTATTTAAATATATAAATGTATTTCTTAAAAGCGACCTTTTGAGATTCACAAAGCTATCATGTGTCTTCAAGAGTCTTTAGATAAAATGCAAGAGTCATACGGACTAGTTTAATGGTGCTTATATGTTTGTTTGTTTTTAAGTGATTTGTTTTGGAGCTTGATGCTAGTGATGTGCGTAACGACTAATTTTACTGACGTTTAAACATAAATGTTGGATTCGATTAGTCTAAAACAAAAGAAACCCTCAGAAAACAGTCAAAAAGCATTGTGTTTATGCCACCCTTTTAAAATACTTAACCTATTCCAACAGCTAAATCCGACACTAAATTCTGCTGAAAAGGGATATTTGTCTGCGACGTGCTCGCCTTGCGTTATGATCATTGAACATTAAATATAGAACATGACACACATTCACTGAATCAACGTTAGCGAATACAGGCATATTTATTGAAAACAATTGAATGAATTGTGCAGAACCAATAGAGCAATCCTAATAGCCTTTTTTAAATGGAATTCACCAAGTAAAAGTTACTTAACATATTAAAACAGTTGAACAGTAGACATTGTTGAAAATAATTCACAGGTAAGCCAAACCTACGAGAGAGAGAAAATGCGCTGAAAAGTTGCACGTATTTCACGACGTGCATTAGCCATTGATCTAATCTGACAGCTGTTCGGTTAAGAATGTTAACCAATAACAGTTACGATAAAAAAAATGTAAAAAATAGCAGTATCGGATTTGGATCAAGCTCATTGGTCTAATACCTGATCCGGTTAAAATCGTCGTTATCGTAGCCGATTCCGATCCGGGTGCATCCCTACTTCTGAAAAATGTGTGTATGCTAACAATAAAAAAAATAACGCACATCCTGTGTGAACACCTCTTAAGTCTTACTTATGGACACATACTGTACACTTGTAAATGGAGTATCTATAGACAAACTTTTTTCCACTCAACATATTATAAGTTCAATTAACATTACATAAAATTACGTTTATTGGCGCTAAAAACACAAATACACATCCCTCCGTAAGTGTGCATTGATTGTTTTGCCTGTAACCCCTCTCACCTCTGTTCCTCTAACACATGAAGTCTTGACGATGAAGATGATGACGAGGATTTGCCGATCGAGGTGAAGGCGGAGCGAGAGAAAGAGCGGCGCGTGGCCAATAACGCCCGTGAGCGTTTGCGTGTGCGTGACATCAACGAGGCCTTCAAAGAGCTCGGCCGCATGTGCCAGATGCACATGAACAATGAGAAGCCGCAAACCAAACTGCTCGTCCTTCACCAGGCCGTTAATATTATTCTCAACCTGGAGCAGCAAGTGCGAGGTCAGTGTGTGTGGCTGACCTCAGATCAGTGCTCGGATGCGAGCAGACACTGTGGAGATCTGTCTGTGGGTTGGGCCACCTGATTGGGTCGAAGGGGAGGAGGACAGGAAATGCATGGTGATAGATTGTCAAAATGGCATTTTCAGAGGAATGTTTCTGGTTCAATATAAGCTAAACTCTATAGATGCTTTTGATTACCATCTCGTCCATCAGTTTGAAAAAAACAAGCAAAAAAAACATGAATGGAAGTCTATGGGGCAAGACACTGCATTATGATAAACTTTAAAATACTACTAAATATATCGATCGGTGCCGATTGTTGCTTTTTTGGAACTATCGGTTATCTGCAAAGTTTTTTTTAATTATTATTTTAATTGTATTTTTTTTATTCCTTATCAATAAACCTCAGCTGGTGAAAAATAATATATATATATATATATATAATACAAAACTCTGCATTGTGACATCATCAAGTCTCAATTTCAAAATAAGAGTCCCTGGTGTATCTGGGGCTTGTTTGTTGTTAATTATCGGTATTGGCAAAATCCGGTCCACCTCTAAAGCATGTTTTAAACAACTGCTGATTAAATAGCAAGCATTTTTGTATGGAATATTTGATATAAGTACGTTCACAAAAATATGAGCTGCACATTTCTGTTCTTAAACCCTCTGGGGAACTTGCCCCATAGACTTCCATTATAAGTAATTGGTGGTAATTGACAGCATGGTACAGATGTGGTCTGTAACAACTAACTTGCATGAGCCTAAAACATTCCTTTAGTTATGATTCCATAAAGTTATATTCCTTATAACAGTTTATTTTTATTATGATATGACAAAACATCATAGAAGCTTCCTACCTCCCCACGGTCCACACAGGTGCCTGTTTAGGGTGATTGTGGGACTGTCTACACTTCCTGTGTGCTGGTTTTGCATGCTTTTCTTTCCCTTCTTTCCTGTTTTGCACTCACCATTAATGCTTTCCATCTTGTCTACTCTAATAAAGACTCATGCATTTAACAGACACAGATTAAGTTGTGAACTAAACAAACTAATAAACTGTAAGAAACTTTCAAGAACATTTCCAGGTCATATTTCACCCCAAAACCATACTAAATAAGTATATTTTCCATAAAGTAAGTAATTTTTTTTTATTTTATTTTTTGCGTTGACTTTATTTTCATGACAATTAAGCACATTTCACCCCCAAATTCTTATTATTTTAAAGCATAATGTAAAATGTAAAAAAAAAAATATGATATGAATTATGTTTTATACTACATTTATGCTTATATTACTTAATAAAATAAATCATTATATTAGTTTTGCTTACTGTATTTCATCGCCAACATGAATAATGAAGAATTATAAACTCAAAAGTCTAGATGCATCATTGCAATGAGTATCCATGTTTATTTTTGTAATGCATGTCATGAAATTGTTACAATGCTTCATATTCAGTTTATGTACAGTGTGTGTGTGTGTGTGTGTGTGTGTGTGTGTGTGTGTGTGTGTGTGTGTGTGTGTATATATATATATATATATATACAGTAATTTTGGTTTTTGTGTAAATTGTGACCTGGAACTGTTTTCATGAGATTCACTCATAATGCTTCAACACAAATACAGTTGAAGTCAGAAGCTCACTTACACTTAGGTTGAAGTCATTATAACTCATTTTTTTAACCACTTCACAGATTTCATATTAGCAAACTATAGTTTTGGCACGTCGCTTAGGACATCTGCTTTGTGCATGACATGAGTAATTTTTCCAACAATTGTTTACAGACAGATTGTTTCACTTTTAATTGACTATATCACAATTCCAGTGGATCAGAAGTTTTCTGATAGGCTAATTGGAGTCAATTGAAGGTGTACCTGTGGATGTATTTTAAGGCCTACCTTCAAACTCAGTGCTTCTTTGATTCTTTGACATCATGGGAAAATCAAAAGAAATCAGCCAAGACCTTAGAAAAACAATTGTGGACCTCCACAAGTCTGGTTCATCCTTGAGAACAATTTCCAAACGCCTTAAGGTACCACGTTCATCTGTACAAACAATAGTACACAAGTATAAACACCATGGGACCACACAGCCATCATACTGCTCAGGAAGGAGACGCATTCTGTCTCCTAGAGATGAACGTAGTTTGGTGCGAGAAGTGCAAATCAATCCCAGAACAACAGCAAAGGACCTTGTGAAGATGCTGGAGGAAACAGGTAGAGAAGTATCTATATCCACAGTAAAACGAGTCCTATATCGACATAACCTGAAAGGCTGCTCAGCAAGGAAGAAGCCACTGCTCCAAAACCGCCATAAAAAAGCCAGACTACAGTTTGCAAGTGCACATGGGGACAAAGATCTTACTTTTTGGAGAAATGTCCTCTGGTCTAATGAAATAAAATTGAACTGTTTGGCCATAATGACCATCGTTATGTTTGGAGGAAAAAGGGTGAGGCTTGCAAGCTGAAGAACATCATCCCAACCGTGAAGCATGGGGGTGGCAGCATCATGTTGTGGGGGTGCTTTGCTGCAGGAGGGACTGGTGCACTTCACAAAACAGATGGCATCATGAGGAAGGAAAATTATATGGATATATTGAAGCAACATCTCAAGACATCAGCCAGGAAGTTAAAGCTCAGTCGCAAATGGGTCTTCCAAATGGACAAAGACCCCAAGCATACCTCCAAAGTTGTGGCAAAATGGCTTAAGGACAACAAAGTCAAGGTATTGGAGTGGCCATCACAAAGCCCTGACCTCAATCCGATAGAACATTTGTGGGCAGAACTGAAAAAGTGTGTGTGAGCAAGGAGGCCTACAAACCTGACTCAGTTACACCAGTTCTGTCTGGAGGAATGGGCCAACATTACAGCAACTTATTGTGAGAAGCTTGTGGAAGGATACCCAAAACATTTGACCCAAGTTAAACAATTTAAAGGCAATGCTACCAAATACTAACAAAGTGTATGTAAACTTCTGAGCCACTGGGAAAGTGATGAAAGAAATAAAAGCTGAAATAAATCATTCTCTCTACTATTATTCTGACATTTCACATTCTTAAAATAAAGTAGTGATCCTAACTGACCTAAGTAAATGTTTTTTTCCATTTTGATCGCTAGATGTCTGTACCACCATTTGGACGCTGCTCGTTCTGTAGGCATTAACCCCATTAACACGAAGTAGAATGATTAGAAGAGAAGGACACGTTTTCCTTCGAACGGGCTGCTTTCTTTTGATTGTAATAATCTGCTGCTTGCATGTCCTGTTCTGTCATGTTTAAACCTCTGTTTGCCAGGTTATTTTTTTCTGTTTACCCATCTCTCCATCTGTCCTTCAGCTCCTCTTCTTTACAGATGGCCGCAGTCTCATGCTTCATAAATGCATCTCTGCAGTGGGATGCGTTTACGATGAGACTCATTCACCTCATCCT
This sequence comes from Myxocyprinus asiaticus, assembly GCF_019703515.2. Taxonomy (NCBI): domain Eukaryota; kingdom Metazoa; phylum Chordata; class Actinopteri; order Cypriniformes; family Catostomidae; genus Myxocyprinus; species Myxocyprinus asiaticus. The sequence goes on along the minus strand of NC_059348.1, from coordinate 54,873,565 downwards.
GTCCTCTCTCCGGCTTTCTCAGTGGCAGTGTGTGTTTTGTGCGGTTCTCGGCAGACGGTGCGCCTCTCTCATGTCTTGCTGTCCTGTCGTCTAAAACTTGCGCTCTTTTCCACGTGACAGTCCCCACAGACATCCTGAAATCCATGGATACTCGTTTCCCACAGAGATCGCAGATAACGGACAATGAACTTCACATCATGTAGTTAGAAACTATAAACGAAGTGGCCTTTGAAATTGCATGTCCGGTCTTAGTAAATGCATCGAGAAATCAAGAAATTTCAAGAAATGAGATGCTCAGGATCAGCCGCGTTGTCTGGATCCCGTTTGATGGTGCCGCTCTCCTCTCCACATCTCCACTGGATCTTTCTCTGCAACCCTCATTTAATCGGCATCTATTTTAGTTCAATTTAAGATCATTATCATGTTTCCATATGCAGCGTTTTTTTCTGCATTCGTAAACATTTTGAGTTATTTACGTTTAATGTGTCTTCGATCATTAGCTGGATGTTTGCCAGGGATAGTAAAGATTTCTTTTGCAGAACATTACCAAAACCAGGGTTCTCAGTGTCATGGAAAACCTGGAAATATCAGGGAATTTTAGAAATGTGATATACTGGTCCTGAAATAAGTAATTTAATTTAATAAAATAAGAAAAAAGTTCAGGGAATTTCTGTTGTAAATATACCGTTTTTATCCTCATATATATATATATATATATATATATATATATATATATACATATATATATATATATACACACACACTTTGTTTTAAGTGGCTATAAATTGAATATTAGAAGTGCAATCTCGTTTTAAAAATTTTAAAAATCATTTTTATATATATTGCACTTACATTTTTATTTATTGCTGATAAATACACTGTAGAAAAGTTCATGATTTTTTTTAAAAGAATTTAATATTTAAAAAAAAATCAATTTAAAGATACTGCACTTACAGTTCAATTTGTAGCCAATAAAATATTGTAGAGAATAACTAGAAATATGTACAACTTGCTATAGAAATATTGAATAGTTTTTTGATTTTTAATGTTTGTTTTTTTTAATCACGAACAACTAGAAAGAAAGCTGTGGAAACCCTGTAAAACTAATCGACTGCAGTTAAACAGTTCTTCAGTAGAAGGAAAGTTGATTTAGTTCAAGAATAGACTTGATGAGAAGATAAATGTCTTAATCGAGTTGATTAACGAGCGCTCGGTTGCCTCTGGCAGCAGTGTGTCGGAGGAGTGCCTCACGGTGGAGGAAAAGGAGCTGCGAGAGAGAGATCGACGGATGGCCAATAACGCGCGGGAGAGAGTGCGTGTGCGGGACATTAACGAGGCCTTCAGGGAGCTCGGTCGCATGTGTCAACTTCATCTCAAGAGCGACAAGGCTCAGACCAAACTCATCATCCTGCAGCAGGCCGTACAGGTCATACTGGGCCTGGAGAGGCAGGTGCGAGGTAGGACCCGCCCCCCCCCCCCCCCAACACCATCCTGCCAAGAGCCATCAAACACCACTGCCACTGTTGCCATAAAGATCTGAACCACTCTAGATTGCTTAGAGTGCCACTGTGTCATATGATCTTGCTTCATGTTTGCTGTGCTTTACATGTTACTTTACACCTTTTGCTTTGCTTAACGTGATTTACACAAGTAGGACAGTACACAGGTCTTGTTCTTTATTGGTCCTGATGACATTACTGTCAGCCAATCAGATTTTAGGTTTAGGGTTGTGGCTAGGCTTTGAGCATTCTATGTTCCTTAGGACACTTAGGTCAGTCAGTGACATTTAGATCCTCTATAGATCTCAACAGTCTGGTTCTGGAAGTTAAAATCCCATTCATTTTTTCCATAAGCAAATTGATTTTTAATGATAACTTGTACAATTTTAAAGACGGACCTACCGTGAGCTCTAAGGTTGTTAACCGATGGCATGTGCTTCTGTTGAAGAAATGATATGGACTTTAACTTTATAAAAAATTATCCCATGATCCCGAAGAGAAAGATTCAGCAATCAGTGAATCATGCAAAGTGTACCAAAAGAGCTCTGCAGTGACCGCCCACTCTCAAGACTACTTATATTTTTGTATATATCGGAATATTTTACCAAAAATAAATAAATATTGATGCTTTCCCCCATGAAAGACGGTAAGTTCACAGTCTTGTACTTTTGTTTATGTCTGATTTTCACATTATTTATCATTACTTAAAATAGAGGTCGGCCGATAGTGGATTTAGCTGATACTGATGACCGATTAATTGGACGATAGTTTTTTTAAAATCAAGCTGTGTACAGTAAAAATAATAAAATATCTTATTCTTTCCTTACTATGAAGGGCACAGACATTGAGGCTGCAGAATGAATTACAAAAAGCAGTTTATTGTGCAACCAATATCCAAAAAATAACCAGAAACATTAAGATTTGTTGTATAAACCGGGGACTCTTATTTTGAAATTAGAGATTTGGCTCCGTTACAATGCTCTATATGTGAGTATTTAACAAATAAAGCTTTTTATAGCCTATAGATTCACCAGATGAAGAGTTTTTCTGTATATATTTCACCAGATGAGGCTTATTGACAAGGGGGAAAATATCGGCAACTATCGGCATATATAGTTCCAAAAAGCAACTATCGGTACTGATTAATCGATAAAACCGATATATCCGGTCTACCTCTAGATTACAGCTCTGTTATGAAGAATTTTATGAAAAGTCTGTGGGGAAAAATGAATGGGAAAAATACTTCCGGAACCCAGACGGCTGAAAACGTGGGTGAACACTGTTGCGCGTTATTGCTCGGATGTCTCTTTTGTTATGCAAATTTGCAGGTTAAAGGTTACCAAACTTTAGATTTCGTGAATGAAAGTCAATGGGATGCATCGTTTAGAGTGAACGCACCTTTAGGGGTGAAGGGGTTTGGGGTTCAGGCTATGATTGGTTATCATTGGACCAACAAAGGATATTGATCCATGAATATGTCCTATTTAAAACGTGTTTTTGCCTCCCAAATGCTTTTTCTGCGCTATATAAGTGTGAATATTCATTTAATGAGCTTCTGATCTTCTCTTCTGCTGCTGTATTCTGACAGTAAATGCTCACATCACTGACTTGAATCTCTGATATAAATGTTTTTGTTCAGAGCGTAATCTGAACCCGAAGGCCGCGTGTCTGAAGAGAAGAGAGGAGGAGAAAGTCACAGGAGATCCTCCGATGTTGTCCGGTCTGGGTGGAGATGGACACAGCCATATGTAACGCTCAGGTCAGTAATGAGAAACAGACTTCACAGCTCTGGATCTCTGACAGTAACGTTGGAATTGACATACGTTGACCGTTAGACTTCTGAGGTGGAAAACACGGCCACAAAACAGACGTGGAGTGTGCATTAGTTTTCAATAATTCAATGGTTTGGACTGGATTGACACGGTTATCACAGCTCAAGACATTTTTCAGGGTTTTCGTCCGTAAAGGTGCACGAATTCAATATATTTTGCTTACAAACAGACCAAGCTGCCGTTACTAAATTAAAGGTGTTGCTTTTAATTTTTTGCATGTTGTTAACTACATATGCTCCGGCTCTCCGCCATATTTGCATGACTTCTGCTGCGTATTTTAACAATAAATATGTATTAAAACATTTACTGTGTATCCAGTGTAATATGCGCAATTTCAAGACATCATGTCTATTGATGGATTACATGGAATTTGCACATTTTTTAAAAAGCTCAAATTTGGCAAATGAAAAACTAATGGTAAAATTAATATTTTTTTTTTGATGTACCAAGTTAAAAGGTCCTGAGAGAGAATTTCTTTCATATGTAATAAAATGGACATTTGTACTCAAATACACCTGTATGTATCCGTATAGAATTAAAATTGGAATCTAATCGAATAAAGAGCTTGTGAATCAGGAAATCTATATCAGTACCCAGCCGTAATAATTACAGTGCAATATACAGTATAATGTTACCTTATTTTTCGCTTTTCCTCAGCTGTTTTTACATCAAACGGTTTATATGTTTGTGCTAATTAAACATGAGTCATGGCACCTTGGCACATCTAAATGTGACCATGACGTATGATTGACTGGAACACTTTCCACAGATATTTTAAGCAATTTGTAAATATATTAAAATAAAATAACCTAAATTGTGTTTTATCTGATTTACTTGTGCAGTGTAATTGTCTCTCTTGTTCTTGATCTATAGTCGTCTGTACGCCTTCTTTAGAATTCTGTTAATTTGAAACTTTGTAACAATTGGTTACAAAAAAGTAGCAATTTGAAAAATAACTGTAACAAACTTGAAACAACTTCATAGCCGTGCAGTTATAGAACAATAATTAACACCCGAACATCCGTCAGCCAATCAGAATCTAGAATTCAACTATGTCATGGGATAATACAAAATGAAATATTTTTATTCAGCCAATTCAAGACCTCTGCTGAACAACATGCATGAGATTAATCAATGAAAGCCAGCGTGCAGATTGAATGTGATTCTTTGAATGCCTTTAACAACACTGTCATGGGTTAATATTATCATATCTATTCTTCACAGATCCTGACAAGGAAAGGAAGCTCTCCATCGACGTGGCCTTAACTTCCTGTTATTGTTCCAGCACACACACACACACACACACACACATTCTTGATTTATATATTATAAACAGATGTGTTGGAAGACTCTCAAATATACATACTTAGTACACATCCTGAGCTGCTTATCCAGCTCTAAACCCACACACACACACACACACACACACACACACACATCATGGACCATTGGTGGATATCACACATAAGAAACAGCGTTTAAAGGGCCTGGAATGCCCTGCTGTTGTGATTTATGAATTACTGTGTGCTGTTATATAGCACAGACACGCCGAAACATGAGCTTTTGTATTAAACACAAGGTCAAGCTCCACTGAGGGAACAATTCTTTGTTTTTGTTTTTAAGTCATGTATTCAAGTCAACTTTCTTGTGTACCATTTTTGTGTTTTAAGATGTAGAAATGAGATGAATGGTGATGCCGTTCACTTTTGATACGCAGCGTTTGTGGTTTTGCTTTGGGACTGCCATGAACAGGTGAATCTCACAAAACCTAAAAAAAATTAAATAATAAATAAAATAAAAATATTAATGTTGCATAAAGAAAATTGTCTGATTAAGATTTTTTTGGCATTTTTGTTGGCATATTTCCACCAAATTCTCATTACTGTAAAAACATCATTTAAATTGCAAAGTATTTATAAATCATGGTAATATTTGTTTTACTGCCTTTATGCTGATTAAAGTAAAAATACATCCTATTTCAGTATTTTTTTACAGTAATACAGTTAGTTACTGTAATGAGAATCTAATCAATATCACTGTTACAGTAATGAGAATTTATGAGGGGAAATAATGTAAAAAATCTTAATTGCCCTAAAAAAATATTTTAAAAAAGGCTTTCCCTGCATGTATATAATATATATATATAATTCATGTTAATTATGAATATTGTTAATGATAATGTTTTATATATATATATATATTAAATAATACTAATTAATGTTTTATATGTATATATAAAATCATTATTATTAATTTATATATTTAATTATAATTAATAAAATATATATAAATGTAGTAAATTAAATTAATGTTTATATATATATATATATATATATATATATAAATATATATATATAAATAAAACATTAATTTATATATTTATAAATTAAATATATAATAAATTAATATTTGATATAAGCATATATGTAAAACATTAATTAGTATTATTTAATATATATATAAATTTATTAAATTCATGTTTTTTATATATATATATATATGTGTATATATATATATATATATATATATATATATATAACATTAATTTAATTTAATACATTTTTATATATATATATATATATATATAACATTAATTTAATTTAATACATTTTTATATATGTATATAAAACATTAATTTAATACATTTATATATATATATATATAAAAATGTATTAAATTAAATTAATGTTATATATAACATTAATTTAATTTAATACATTTTTATATATATATATATATATATATATATATATATAAATAACTAATTTAATTTAATACATTTTTATATATATATATAAAACATTAATTTATATATTTATAAATTAATTATATACATTTATATTTTATATATGCATATATGTAAAACATTTTTATTTATATTTTTTATACTGAGGAAGCCTTTTTTATTTTGGGGTGAAATATGATCTGGACATGTTTTTTTGTGAGATTCACCTTAATATCTGCCATCTCACCAAAGCACCAGAGCTTGCTTGTTTCTTTGTTTCCCTGAGTGGATTTCATAAGTATTGGAAAACGCTGGATAATGCTTGGAAATGTATTATTAATTTACAAGTAACTTAATCTGAACCACAAGTTTTTAACTACAGAAAACCCTTTTATCTGTCGGAAACGTCTCTTTATGCACATGCGTGACTGAATCTTTGAGCATTTCAGTGATGTATTAGCACACAATTCTGACCATGGCATTTTCCTTGTGTTTCAGAGTAGATGTATGAATTTGGACGTAACATAAGCTGGACTTTGCTTTGATTTCTCTTGTGCAGGTTATGACGTATCTGCTCACACACAATACAAACTGCATTTGACTACTCAAATACTTAGTCATTTTTCAATGCGATTAGTTGCTGAAACATTTTAAGGGTGTTTGTGCATTTTATCATCTTAAAATTAAACGCGTACATTCAATTTGCTGCCAGTTTTTGTCAAGATTGCTACACAAAGTAGAGAAAAATTTTGTGGGGTTTGCAAAGGGTCGACTCTTGGGTTATAAAACGTTTTTATAAAGTTCTGTTTAATGTTTGTGTTTACTTATTTTTTGTTATTATCTGTGTTTAAATGTTAGATTCATGGTAAAACGTAGTGCTAAAGTATGCCAGGAACAAATTATGTTTCATATTTTTGTTGCCATTTTTTAAATGATAATTAGTCTTTTTTTTTTTTTCTTGTATAGGAAATTAGAGATGCCAATTTGTGTTGTCACACACAGATATTCCTTATTGTTTATAAGGTAAATAATCACTGTGGAAAATACTGCTTTTGTATGTCAACACCTGCCCGAATTTAGAAAAATTAACATTAGATGTTTCATCCGTGGACGTCACGTTTTCGTTCCTGAATGAAAGAAAACAATACAGAGTTTAATTCTTTTTTTCTTCATTAGTACTAGCATCTTTTACAGCTAAAAGATGATTTATATGAATTGTTCTCGTTTATGTAATGCAAAAATATCAACTCTTCAAGGAGAGAGAGTGGCCTTCTGCGTTCTCCGGACTTCCATGCGTTGTGGACTCGTTCACGGGGAATGATAATGTATCAGTGCCTGCATCTTTTTGTTCAGTTTTATTCTGGAGTCAGTCAGGTTTTTATTGAAACGTCACGTCTTGTGGCTTCATTTGAGAATATTTTATAAATTCACATGAAGAGGGACATTAGAATTCCACATGTATGTAAAGTGAATTCCTGCTCTTCTGAGCAAATAAAGTTCTCTCTTTGTAAACATTGACCTGTTTGTTTTTTGCTCTTGCGCACGCACACACATACACCACACGGTTTTTTTGTCTTTATCATTTTAATAAGCACAAAAATCACATTTTAATTCATTAAATACTTCAGTTGGATGCATATGTACAATCATAGGTCATTGACTAATGAGGTTTATTTTTTTTATTTTATTTTTTCAAGAAAACTTTGATGCCAAGGACCCTCAAATATGCTGATGCCCTTGCCTCAAGGGACCCTCGTTATTAAAAACACTCAGAATATTTATTTTGTATGAAGTTTGTTTTTCTCCTTACCATCTTATTTTCACTTGTAATATTTGTACATAAACCTTAAGAGAAACAAATTAAATTTCAATGCAGAAGTATTTGTGTAACGCTTTCACAATAATTATTCCAAAACTGCTTTGCTGAAAATACGGCCTTACAGCCTTCAAAATACTTTCCCTGCACCTTGAATACATGTGACTGTACACATCTTAATTGAAATATATTTTACAAGGATTTATATATATATATATATATATATACACACACACACGGTGGCCAAAAATATTGGCACCCTTGGTAAATATGAGCAAAGAAGTCTGTGAAAAAAAATCTGCATTGTTTATCTTTTTGATCTTTCATTCAGAAAATTCACAAAAATCTAACCTTTAATTGAAGTAAACTAATTGAAAGGGGGGAAAATCTCATAATTAAATATTTTTCTCCAAAACAAGTTGGCCACAATTATTGGCACCCCTAAAAATTCTTATGAGTAAAATATATCTGAAGTATATTCCCATTCATATTTTAGAACACCTGGGTGACAAGGAACATGAAATTGTTCAGCCATTACTTCCTGTTTCACAGGGGTATAAATATGAGGTAACACACAAGCCAAATTCCCTTAATCATCCATCACAATGGGTAAGATGAAAGAATGAAGTTATAATGTGTGGCAAAAGGTTGTTGAGCTTCACAAAATGGAAAAAGGCTATAAGAAAATAGCTTAAACATTGAAATACCCATTTCCACCATCAGGGCAGTAATTAAGAAGTTCCAGTCAACTGGAGATGTTGAGAATCGACCTGGAAGAGGACGTGTGACTATATTGTCTCCACGCACAGTGGGGAGGATGGTTCGAGTGGCCAAAAATTCTCCAAGGATCACAGCTGGAGAATTGCAGGAATTAGTTGGGTCTTGGGGTCAGAAAGTCTCCAAAACTACAATCAGATGTCACCTTCATCACAACAAGTTGTTTGGGAGGGTTTCAATAAAAAAAGCCTCTGCTCTCATCCAACAACAAACTCAAGCATCTTCAGTTTGCCAGACACTACTGGAACTTCAAATGGGACCGGGTTCTATGGTCAGATAAAACAAAAATAGAGCTTTTTGGAAGCAAACACCAGAGATGGGTTTGGCGCACACAGAGAGGTAGCTATATGGAAAAGTACCCAATGCCCACGGTTAAATATGGTGGTGGATCTTTAATGTTGCGGGGCTGTTTTTATGCCAGAGGTCCTGGACATCTTGTCTGGATACATGGCATCATGGACTCTATCATATACCAACAGATAAAAAATCAAAACCTGACTGCCTCTGCCAGAAAGCTTAAAATAGGCCCTGGTTGGATCTTCCAGCAGGACAATGATCCAAAACACACATCAAAATCAACACAAAAATGGTTCACTGACCACAAAATCAAGGTTCTGCCATGGTCATCCCAGTCCCCTGACCTGAACCCCATAGAAAACCTGTGTGGTGAACTGAAGAGGAGAGTCCACCAACATGGACCTCTGGATTTGAAGGAGAGATTCTGTATGGAGGAAAGTCTCAGATCACTTGCCATGTGTTCTCCAACCTCATTAGGCATTATAAGAGAAGACTCAGAGCTGTTATCTTGGCAAAGGGAGGTTGCACAAAGTAAAATTATGGCCAATGCGTTTTGGAGAAAAATATTTATTTAATGAGATATTACCCCTCTTTCAATTAGTTTACTTCAAGTAAGGTTAGAGTTTTGTGAATTTTTTGAATGAAAGATCAAAAGGATAAACAATGCAGATTTTTTTTCACAGCCTTCTTTGCTCATATTTACCAAGGGTGCCAATATTTTTGCCCACCACTGTATGTATATATATTGTTACTCCATTTGACCTGAACATAATTTGCCTTTTCCTAAAAATGTGATATTTTCTTAAATTTTTTTTTTTTTTTTGTCACAACAGAATGGCGACATGTTGGTTACGCCACCTGATTTTCATTTGTTTGACAAAAGTTTTTTCATTATTATTATTGTTATTATTTTATATATATATATATATATATATATATATATATATATATATATATATATATATATATATATATATTGTGTTTCACTGCTTATTTTTTTTTAAATAGGTAATATACTGTAGATTATTTCCCTGTATACTGATTTGGAAAAAAAAACTACTTATGCCAAATTATTTATTTATTTATTTAGAATTTAATTCGGATGGTTACACCATCTAGACAATTTTGACTTTATTCCCTAGAAAAAAAATGAAAAAAAAAAAAAAAAAATGACAGAACTCTGAAGCTAAAAACATGTTCATCATAGAAGAGGTATATTACAGTAAATTTTGTAAATTTTATTTATTTTATTTAAATTAAAATGGATCTTTATTTTTGAAGTTGAGATTTCTGTGCACAAACGCAGTGTTTGAGCGCCACCTGCTGGACAGCAACAGTCGTTCATTGTCCTTCTTAGTGATATTAAAGGTATATTCCAAATTAAACTCAATCAACAGCATTTTTGGCATAATATCGATTGCCACAAAATAATTTTGCCCCTCATTTTCTTAAAAAAAAAAAAAAAGAAAGAAAGAAAAACTAACCGCATCTGTGTAAAGTTATAGACAATTTTACAACTTCATTACCATGATGATGTAATGTCAACAAACCCTAAAACCCTAAAACAACTAAAAAAATGACGATTTAAACAACTTTACAGCTCAAATAATACTGAAGAATTAATGTAAGTGCTTTTATAAAACTGCCTTTAAACCCTCCAAAAATTGACCCCATTGACTTCCATTGTAAGTCAGTGGTGTAGCTATGAGTGTGCCAGGGTGTGCACCTGCCACCCAAAATGTAAGCTTGCACACCTAAATGAAATGGCAGGGTTTTTTTTTTTTTTACTGTTTGCATCATGTTAGACATGGTATTATCATTTATTTATATTGGCTTAATAATTAACGTAACAACAATATTATTATTTTTTATTATGAACCAAACCTCCCTGTACACCATAAATACAAAAATGTTCAAAAAAAGGTTTTTGAATCTTCTTACAGTTGTGCATTCTTCACAACTATACATTACTGATTTATTTCTTATCCACAACTGAGTTTTTAAACCAATTAATGTAACTAAAACCTGGTGTATTTATTATTAAAAAAAAAATTCTGTATTGTGCAAATTGTACCATCATCTATATTTGTGTCTTTATATATATATATAAAAGGAGGGACGGATTTAAATACATTTTTGTGGTAATCAACATTATGCCACAAATGCTGTCGATTGAGCTTCATTTGTATTAAACCCGGAATATTCCTTTAAATGAGGGCTCCTGTTGTTACTTTCACATTTATGTTATTTTTCCTGTTTTTCCAGAGAACAAGACGATGCTTGTGCAATTTTTATTCTAGCTGATATTTAATGTTACGGTATAAATGTAATGTAAACGGCGTACAAAAATGTTTTCAGCCCTAATTTTCGCCACATAAAGTTAATTAACTTAAAGGACTTTTAATTCATAATCGCCGCCTCACTTCCGCTCATGTCGCGGGTCTGATGACGTTTCACCGCTGTGTCCTCCAGCGCTTCCTGCTCCTCACACTCATCTGATGATGTTGAGCAAAATAATCGGACAGAAATACGCGTCTATCGCGAAAGCATGGTAAAACTCTGTACTGCAGACCAGCCGCAGTGTTTTATTGTTATTAAAGGCATCTGTTGTGTTAATTCGTAGTTTTGTCCTTGTCCTGACCTGACTGTAGCATGCTAAGCTAATGAGCACAGGTCAAGATAATACATGCTGTTATATTTGCGTCATTCTGAAAGTGTTATTTAATTATCTGATTTTGTAATGATTGTTTGAATTAGAAACACACCTTGTTATAATAGTGTAATAGATGTGTTTTTTTTTTTTAATGTGGCATGCATCTAAATGCTTTATTGACATGATTTGGTGAATGTTTTTCACAAAACATTGCCGAAAACATTAGACAAGGCAAGTTTAAATACACCTAGCTCATTCCATGTGCAATTAATGTGCTTTACTGTACACTGATGAGCCACAACATTAAAACCACCTGCCTAATATCGTGTAGGTCCCCCTCGTGCCACCAAAACAGCTCTGACCTGTCGAGGCATGGACTCCACAAGACCTCTGAAGGTGTCCTGTGATATCTGGCAACAAGACGTTAGCAACAGATCCTTCAAGTCCTGTAAGCTTCGAGGTGGGTCCTCCATGGATCGAACTTGATGGTCACATCCCATAGATGCTCAATCAGATTGAGATTGAGGAATTTGGAGGCCAAGTCAACACCTTGAACTCTTCATCATGTTCCTCAAACCATTCCTGAACCATTTTCGCAGTGTGGCAGGGCACATTATCCTGCTGAAAGTGGCCATGAAGGGATGTAGAACACTGCCCAGAGCATCACACTCCCTCCACCCTGGTCCTGGTGCCATCGCTTCCCCAGGTAAACGGCACACACGTACATGGCTGTCCATGCGATGTAAAAGAAAACGGCGACCTTCTTGAACTGCTCCATGGTCCAGTTCCGACACTCACGTGCCTGTTGTAGGCGTTTCTGACGGTGGACAGGGGTCATCATGGGCGCTCTGACCGGTCTGCAGCTACGCAGCCCCATAAGCAGCAGGGTGCGATGCACTGTGTGTTGTGACACATTCCTCCTGTAACCATCATTACATTTTTCTGTGACTTGTGCCATAGTAGACCTTCTGTTCGGTTTGGACCAGATGAGATAGCCTTCGTCTACCCTTGGGCGCCCAACACTCTGTCGCCGGTTTGTGGTTTGTCCCTCCTCAGACCACTGTCTGTAGGTACTCGCCACTGCTGACCGGGAGCACCCCACAAGCCTTGCCCTTTCAGAGATGCTCTGACCCAGTCGTCTGGCCATAACAATTTGTCCTTTGTCAAAGTCGCTCAGATCTTTACTCCTGCCCATTTCTACTGCACTCAACACGTTGACTACAAGAACTGATTGTTCACTTACCATCTAATCTACCCAGACCTTGACATGTGGCCTTGTTAGGAGATGATCAACGTTATTCACGTCACCTGTGAGTGAACATAATGTTTTGGCTCATCAGTGTATATAACTGTAAAGTCAATTTTAAAGAAATACTATATTAGAAATATTATACTGTAGACATATTGGATATATACAGTGCATCCGGAAGGTATTCACAGCGCTTCACTTTTTCCACATTTTGTTATGTTACAGCCTTATTCCGAAATGGATTAAATTCATTATTTTCCTCAAAATTCTACAAACAATACCCCATAATGACAACGTGAAAGAAGTTTGTTTGAAATCTTTGCAAATTTATTAAAAATAAAAAACGAAAAAAATCACATGTACGTAAGTATTCACAGCCTTTGCCATGACACTCAAAATTGAGCTCAGGTGCATCCTGTTTCCACTGATCATCCTTGAGATGTTTCTACAACTTGATTGGAGTCCACCTGTGGTAAATTCAGTTGATTGGACATGATTTGGAAAGGCACACACCTGTCTATATAAGGTCCCACAGTTAACAGTGCATGTCAGAGCACAAACCAAGCCATGAAGTCCAAGGAATTGTCTGTAGACCTCCGAGACAGGATTGTATCGAGGCACAGATCTGGGGAAGGGTACAGAAAAATTTCTGCAGCATTGAAGGTCGCAATGAGCACAGTGGCCTCCATCATCCGTAAATGGAAGAAGGTTGGAAGCACCAGGACTCTTCCTAGAGCTGGCCGCCCGGCCAAACTGAGCGATCGGCGGAGAAGAGCCTTAGTCAGGGAGGTGACCAAGAACCCGATGGTCACTCTGACAGAGCTCCAGCATTTCTCTGTGGAGAGAGGAGAACCTTCCGGAAGAACAACCATCTCTGCAGCACTCCACCAATCAGGCCTGTATGGTAGAGTGGCCAGACGGAAGCCACTCCTCAGTAAAAGGCACATGACAGCCTGCCTGGAGTTTTCCAAAAGGCACCTGAAGGACTCTCAGACCATGAGAAACAAAGATTGAACTCTTTGGCCTGAATGGCAAGCATCATGTCTGGAGGAAACCAGGCACCGCTCATCACCTGGCCAATACCATCCCTACAGTGAAGCATGGTGGTGGCAGCATCATGCTGTGGGGATGTTTTTCAGTGGCAGGAACTGGGAGACTAGTCAGGATCGAGGGAAAGATGAATGCAGCAATGTACAGAGACATCCTTGATGAAAACCTGCTCCAGAGCGCTCAGACTGGGGCGAAGGTTCATCTTCCAACAGGGCAACGACCCTAAGCACACAGCCAAGATGACAAAGGAGTGGCTCCGGGACAACTCTGTGAATGTTCTTGAGTGGCCCAGCCAGAGCCCAGACTTGAACCCGATTGAACATCTCTGGAGAGATCTGAAAATGGCTGTGCACCAACGCTCCCCATCCAACCTGATGGAGCTTGAGAGGTCCTGCAAAGAAGAATGGGAGAAACTGCCCAAAAATAGGTGTGCCAAGCTTGTAGCATCATACTCAAAAAGAATTGAGGCTGTAATTGGTGCCAAAGGTGCTTCAACAAAGTATTGAGCAAAGGCTGTGAATACTTATGTACATGTGATTTCTTTCGTTTTTTATTTTTTATAAATTTGCAAAGATTTCAAACAAACTTCTTTCATGTTGTCATTATGGGGTATCGTTTGTAGAATTGAGGAAAATAATGAATTTAATCCATTTTGGAATAAGGCTGTAACATAACAAAATGTGGAAAAAGTGAAGCGCTGTGAATACTTTCCGGATGCACTGTGTATATATATACAGGTGCATCTCAATAAATTAGAATGTCGTGGAAAAGTTCATTTATTTCAGTAATTCAACTCAAATTGTGAAACTCGTGTATTAAATAAATTCAATGCACACAGACTGAAGTAGTTTAAGTCTTTTGTTCTTTTAATTGTGATGATTTTGGCTCACATTTAACAAAAACCCACCAATTCACTATCTCAAAAAATTAGAATATGGTGACATGCCAATCAGCTAATCAACTCAAAACACCTGCAAAGGTTTCCTGAGCCTTCAAAATGGTCTCTCAGTTTGGTTCACTAGGCTACACAATCATGGGGAAGACTGCTGATCTGACAGTTGTCCAGAAGACAATCATTGACACCCTTCACAAGGAGGGTAAGCCACAAACATTCATTGCCAAAGAAGCTGGCTGTTCACAGAGTGCTGTATCCAAGCATGTTAACAGAAAGTTGAGTGGAAGGAAAACGCGTGGAAGAAAAAGATGCACAACCAACCGAGAGAACCGCAGCCTTATGAGGATTGTCAAGCAAAATCGATTCAAGAATTTGGGTGAACTTCACAAGGAATGGACTGAGGCTGGGGTCAAGGCATCAAGAGCCACCACACACAGACGTGTCAAGGAATTTGGCTACAGTTGTCGTATTCCTCTTGTTAAGCCACTCCTGAACCACAGACAACGTCAGAGGCGTCTTACCTGGGCTAAGGAGAAGAAGAACTGGACTGTTGCCCAGTGGTCCAAAGTCCTCTTTTCAGATGAGAGCAAGTTTTGTATTTCATTTGGAAACCAAGGTCCTAGAGTCTGGAGGAAGGGTGGAGAAGCTCATAGCCCAAGTTGCTTGAAGTCCAGTGTTAAGTTTCCACAGTCTGTGATGATTTGGGTGCAGTGTCATCTGCTGGTGTTGGTCCATTGTGTTTTTTGAAAACCAAAGTCACTGCACCCGTTTACCAAGACATTTTGGAGCACTTCATGCTTCCTTCTGCTGACCAGCTTTTTAAAGATGCTGATTTCATTTTTCAGCAGGATTTGGCACCTGCCCACACTGCCAAAAGCACCAAAAGTTGGTTAAATGACCATGGTGTTGGTGTGCTTGACTGGCCAGCAAACTCACCAGACCTGAACCCCATAGAGAATCTATGGGGTATTGTCAAGAGGAAAATGAGAAACAAGAGACCAAAAAATGCAGATGAGCTGAAGGCCACTGTCAAAGAAACCTGGGCTTCCATACCACCTCAGCAGTGCCACAAACTGATCACCTCCATGCCACGCCGAATTGAGGCAGTAATTAAAGCAAAAGGAGCCCTTCCAAGTATTGAGTACATATACAGTAAATGAACATACTTTCCAGAAGGCCAACAATTCACTAAAAATGTTTTTTTTTATTGGTCTTATGATGTATTCTAATTTGTTGAGATAGTGAATTGGTGGGTTTTTGTTAAATGTGAGCCAAAATCATCATAATTAAAAGAACCAAAGACTTAAACTACTTCAGTCTGTGTGCACTGAATTTATTTAATACACGAGTTTCACAATATGAGTTGAATTACTGAAATAAATGAACTTTTCCATGACATTCTAATTTATTGAGATGCACCTGTATATATAATATACAGCTCTGGAAAAAATTGAGACCACTGCAAAATGATCAGTTTCTCTGGATTTACTATTTATAGGTATGTGTTTGAGTAAAATGAACATTTTTGTTTTATTCTATAATGTACTGACAGCATTCCTCCCAAATTCCAAATAAAAATATTGTCATTTAGAGCATTTATTTGCAGAAAATGACAACTTCAGAGCTCAAATAATGCAAAGAAAACACGTTCATATTCATTTTTAAACAACACAATACTAATGTTTTAACTTAGAGTTCAGAAATCAATATTTGGTGGAATAACCCTGATTTCCAATCACAACTTTCATGCATCTTGGCATGCTCTCTGCCAGTCTTTCACATTGCTGTTGGGTGACTTTATGCCACTCCTAGGGCAAGATAGTGTAATTACATTTCTTTGAAAACAAAGATGGAACCCTCAATTTTATGTTTCGGGTCAAATTTGACCGCACAGATGGAACGAGGTTCAAGGGTTAAGCACATTTGCCCCCAAATTCTCAAATGCATTTATTTAGTTTTGATCTTTGGATGAAATGTGACTGGGACAACTTTTTGACAGGTTTTGTGGAATTCTCCAAATGTCAGTTATCTTTTGTTGACTGGTTTTATGTTCATCATCTTCTGCCATCTTCAGGGTGCCCACGCTCGCACTCTGGGGTGGAGTCGGAGGTGTAGCTCTTGTCCACTTCACAGACTGGCGGCTCTTCTTGGACTACATTCCCTATGTTAATGGAAAGTTCAAGAAGGAAGAGTAGATGTCCAGTAGGTCTGTCTTCAGTGCTATCTTCATAAAGTTTTTGGTGTGTTTTAATATCGCAGATTTTGTCCTAAATGATAAAAAACATACTAGAAATCTCACCTGACCATTCAGACTGAAACAAAGCATTTGCAATAATCTGATTTTGAATGTGGTTTGGATCATGTTTGTAAAAATCTCAGTTCATGTTTTGATTATATTTCATTTAGAATTATAAATCTTTTTTTTCCTGTTCAGACAACAAAAACTAAATTGATATAAATTGGATTTTTACTGCATGTCTAAACTAAATGTTGTTTCTGATGTTGTTGACACTTTTTCTTATCGTTGATCACTTGACTGTATTTTCCTCTAGTTTGGAAGGATTGAAAATGGAGACGATTGAAGACACCATTCTGCCATGTGAAATGGACTAGTGAATCAACCTCCCATTTGTTCATCCACGTTAATGATATTTATTTTTCGAGCATTCGATCCAATTTTTTCTTGTCATGATTTTTCAGTGTGGGTTGTGCTCACTAAAAGAGTAAGGTTTCACAATAGAAATTAATCGCATATTAAACTGTCACATTGAATAAATGTATTGCAGAAAGTTATGATTTCTTGGGCTCACGTTTGTTTGTTTCCATTGAAACCTTCTGCCTGGAATAAACACTGCATTGATATATAATCCATCAAATCAGTGGTGTTCTTTTGCGGACCTGAACTTTTTTATTTTATTTTATTCTGTCCATGTCAACTGCTTCATAGAAGGTTGGCTGGTGGTGCTTGTAAAATAGAACAAAAACAAAATAATACAATTAAATTAAATTGAGTTTGACTTGTTATATTTTGTGATATCCATAGATATGGGCTTCCCAAACTGAACTTGTCCTAATACACATATAACAGGAGCCAGCTGGTATGTGATAGCTGTGCGGTATGTAAACGCTGTAGCCTTTAGCCTCCTCGTTAGCATGCCTGCCTCCCCATGCCGGAAACGCTGGTTTAAATCCTGTTCGGGTCGGGCAGGACCGGTTACGGTGGTGCCGTGACCCGGATCGGAGTGAGTGTAACAGGAGCCAGCTGTGCAGTATGTAAACCTCACTCCCCTGGCCTCAAGAGGCACACTAGCGAGTGATGCTAGAGGCTTTAGCTTTTAGCATCCTCGTTAGCACGCACGCCTCCCATGCTGGAGACCCCGGTTCAAATCTCGCTTGGAGTGGGTTGAGCATGACTGGTTACACACTCACCTGATTCCATCATCTGGGGGGAAAAAATAATTAAAAGTAATTGTTTATTTATTTATGTATTTGCCTACATTCTTTCTATACATGGCTCCCTGATTTATTTCAAGTTGGTAGGGAGGGTGTTTTATAAGTTAGAAGATTCTATATAATTACATCCTCAGAGTTGAAGTCAAATGTGTTTTCAGGGCTTTGTCTTTTAAAGTCGAAATAGACTAAATGTAAATGATTTTGCGACTTTAAAGATGAATTGCAAGTTGACAAGGAGTCGTGTGTCAGAAGGTTGTTAGGGCATGACTTTATATATATACAGCCAGCTCTGGAAAAAAGAGACCACCGCAAAATGATCAGTTTCTCTGGATTTACTATTTATAGGTATGAGTTGGAGTAAAATGAACATTTCTGTTTTATTCTATAATGTACTGACAACATTTCTCCCAAATTCCAAATAAAAATATTGTCATTTAGAGCATTTATTTGCAGAAAATGACAACTGGTCAAAATAACCAGTTTTTTCAGAGCTCAAAATAATGCAAAGAAAACAAGTTTATATTCATTTTTAGTCAACACAATATTAATGTTTTAACTTAGAGTTCAGAAATCAATATTTGGTGGATTAACCCTGATTTTCAATCACAGCTTTCATGCGTCTTGGCATGCTCTCTGCCAGTCTTTCACATTGCTGTTGGGTGACTTTATGCCACTCCTGGTGCAAAAATTCAAGCATCTCGATTTTGTTTGATGTCTTGTGGCCATCAATCTTCCTCTTGATCACATTCCAGAGGTTTTCAATGGGGTGCAATTCTGGAGATTGGGCTGGCCATGACAGGGTCTTGATCCGGTGCTCCTCCATCCACACCTTGATTGACCTGTCTGTGTGGCATGGAGCATTGGCCTGCTGGAAAACCCAATCCTCAGAGTTGGGGAACATTGTCAGAGCAGAAGGAAGCAAGTTTTCTTCCAGGATAACCTTGTATGTGGCTTGATTAATGCATCCTTCTCAAAGATGAATCTGCCCGATTCCAGCCTTGCTAAAGCACCCCCAGATCATCACTGATCCTTCATTTTACTCAAACACATACCTATAAATAGTAAATCCAGAGAAACTGATAAATTTGCAGTGGTCTCAATTTTTTCCAGAGCTGTATATATATATATATATATATATATATATATATATATATATATATATATATATATATATATATATACACATACATACAATCTATTATATTCACTTGATTCCATTATCTGTTGAAAATTGATAATAATTTGTTGTTAATATGCTTTTTGATACAGTCATTGAATCTTTCACTGCAAGAGTCCCCGTGCTATTTAGAAATGACTCATAATTTATGCTTTTATATTACTATATATGGTAGCAGTTTAGTGAAATGCAAGACAATAAAAAAAGATTCAAAGCCGAATAATAATAATAATACATTTCTCTATTCACTGAGTCGATTCTGACTGAACTGTAAGATCCAGTTCTTTGAATCAAACCACCTCCACCTCATGTTTGACAGCGCTCAGCTGTGAAATAAATAATTGTGCCTCCCCAGAATTATAACAAAACATGTTTTTAGACTTTGTCCTCGTTAAATAATTATTTCAGTTGGCTTCAGTATAAAGGATTGCTCGACTCTGCAGATGAATGAATCGCGAGTCGACTCCCAGTTCACAGGGAGTCGTGAGGTGAGCGGACAGACTGCAGCGATCAGCCGCTTTTGACCCCAAACAGACTCCAGGGAACATGGAGAAGAAAAGGTGGGAGTGCTCGGCTCTCCCGAATGGTTGGAAAATGGAAGAAGTGACCAGAAAGTCGGGCTTGTCCGCGGGGAAAAGTGATGTCTATTATTTTAGGTACTGCAGCGGGATTAGCCGAAGTGCAGCGAGCCAAGACACAAAACTGTATTTATATGTTCGTTTACAGTGACTAAATAGGTTTATGTCGCTTGAACGAGTCATTTAACACGTTATCATACTCGTTTAGCTGTTGTGTGTAGTACGAAAATTAAAATAATTGTGTTTTGGTTCTCACGTGTGTTAGCAATGAGCGCTAAGTAGTGTTAGCAGCTATGCTAACTTTTTAGCATCGTTTTATGCAAGTTATAATTGTGTAAGTGCTATCTGAACCGTCCAAAAATCAGCGTAAATAGACAGCACTGCTCTTGCTATTGGATAACTTTGTGTTTGTGATCATTTAGTGAATTAGGGAACAATGCTTAATTATTTAAAGTATAGATTTAGAGTAATGCTTATTAAACTACTTGGTGTACCACATAAATACCATGGTACTAGGAGTATAATAATTATTCAGTACCATGGGACCGCCACTGTTCTGCGTTTGTTTTTGTTTTTGCATTTGCATGGCTGCCATGGGATTCTTTCTAGTGCAGCTATATTTAGTGGTGTTGTGTTTCTTAACCCTTGTGCGACCTTCGGGACATTTTTGTCTTTTTCATTATTTTCTTTATCATTTTGGCTGTGTTAATGCCAACGGAATACATTTCGCCAAAGGTGTGTATTTTTGGGGGGAATTTTGATATTTCAGCCTCAGTTCCTATAACACATCTATAATACACTGTGTACACAAAATAGTTACACTCAGGACCTTCAGGACAAAATGTAATATTTGATCCCGGTGCCATTAAAGCATAAAATCATGAATTCTATGATATTATGCTTTCATTCCGGTGCCCTGGCTTCAAAATGAAAATGCTTAATATTTTCCACCAGATGGCGCCATTTTTCTCATGTTTAGCCTATGGAGCAAATACATGCTTTTCCCCTATTTTCTGTTTGCTGTATTATAGAGCACTGCAGGCCAATTGAATAAATGATGCAGATAAAATTGTGTGTGTGTGTGTGTGTGTGTGTGTTGGTATGGATGTCAGAGCGTGTTTTGTATGTGTGTTGAGAAATGTGTGTGTGTGTGTGTGTGTGTGTGTGTGTGTGTGTGTAAAAAAACAAAACAACAGTGGCATTATGTAAACAAACTGGCATTTAAAGGGTTAAAATCCTGAAAATGAATGAATATTTGGTAGTTATGATCAGGACTGATGTTGGTTAGAATAGTGGAAAATAATAGTAATATTATTATTATTACGGAAGTTTTTTGACGTGGACCTTTTGTCCTCTAAGGACCTCTGAGTAACTTTTTTAAATTGATGCACAAGGGTTAATACATTGATTTACTCATTCTGTCCAACATTACTCCCAAATATGTGTGGTATTTAAAAAGGACATCAATACTTAGAGACAGTGCAGTTTGCTTTGACTAAGAAAAATTAGCAGGATTTTATATATAAATGCATATACTTTTCTTGTGAAAACATGGACGTCTTTGAGTTGTAGCTAACAGCTTAGAAGAGCTGTTGTCTGTCTGGTAAATAAAGAATATTTCTTGAACTTCCTTTTTATCCTTAGTCCAACGGGAAAGAAGTTTCGGAGTAAGCCGCAGCTGGCCCGTTACCTGGGAAACTCCATGGACCTGAGCTCCTTTGATTTCCGCACGGGGAAAATGCTTATGAGCAAACTAAACAAGAACAGGCAACGGACACGCTGCGATCACAATCAAAGCAAGGTAAACACTAGTGACCAAATGAAGCATACTAGTGGTCGACCAATATATCGGCGAGGCCGAAAAATCAGATGATATTCTGACTTTTTTAATTATCGGCATCGGCTGATAAATTTTCTTGTTTGGACGATTTTTTTGTTGAGGGCTCCGAAAATTGTCTGCTTGCATGTGAAGCGACTGAGACATGTAAATGACCAGTCACAGTTCATTCTGTTGTTAAGTGCCATCATGTTACTACAATAATAGACCAATGTGCAACACAGTCTGATTTAAACGCTCCGCATATCAGAGCCGCGTCAGATGCGTTTGAGGTCGTAATTTTAAAGTGCTCATCTGTATCATTCTCCCTCTCTCTCCTCAACAGTTCCCTGTAACTTTTAACTGTCTTGTCTAATGATAAAAAGGCAAATATCAATAAAACTAATATCATATACCGTCTGCAAATATGCGCATATCTCGTTTAAACAGATGTAATAAACCAGCCTCACAAAACTTGAGCAGATCTAGCATCCTGTGGAGCGCTCATTTATTAACCTCTAAAGCACGTATTCTATCAGCCTCTCCTCGACAGTTCCCTTTAACTTTTCTAATGATAAAAGGCAAATATTAATAAAACTAATATCATATACCGTCTGCAAATATGCGCATATCTCGTTTAAACAGATGTAATAAACCAACCTCACAAAACTTGTGCAGATCTAGCATCCTGTGGAACGCTCATAAATCTTCCTCTGAAGCACGTATTCTAACAGCCTCTCCTCATCAGTTCCCTGTAACTTTTCTAGTGATAAAAGGCAAATATCAATAAAACTTCTATTATACACCATCTGCAAATATACAGATATCTCGTTTAAACAGATGTAATTCACGAACAAATCACGATGGTCGGTGGTCACAATCCAAGCAGGCGATTCAGGCCTTTTAAACTGTCAGGAGATTGCTGCTGTTCACTGGATCCGCACAAGCACGTGAGTGCAACCAAAGTCTTCCTAGCAAGTCAGTCCACTTTCGGCCATGTTTGGAATGCTCTCGGGAGGCTAATTCCAGTCATGACAGTGCTGCTCCTATCTGCTGGGGAAAGACCGAAATCCCAAATCAGCAATAAAATCTGACAACACTGGTATCATAAATGGTGCTTCTTTACCTCAGATTACGCTAAAGAACGCAATTTTCCCAGTTTTAAAGCTAATGCGCGTTCTCGAATTGATTGACGAGTTGATCGAGGTGATTGGCTCTTTTACCTGTAAGGCAGGACTTCCTATCTACATCCATTGACCGTTGTTTGCAGTTGGGCGTTCTAATTTCTCCCATTTGTTTTAATAGAAGTGGCCCGTCTCCGCTAAATAGTCTCTGGTGCAACTTCAAAGTAAAAGTGCTAATCTCAGTTGCCTCCGCGTCTGAGACCGTCAATCCACGCATCTTATCACGTGGCTTGTTGAGCGCATTACCGCGGAGACATAGCGCATGTGGAGGCTTCACACTATTCTCCGCGGCATCCACGCAGGACTCGCCACGTGCCCCACCGAGAGCGAGAACCACATTATAGGGACCACGAGGAGGTTATTCCATGTGTCTCTACCGTCCCTAGCAACCGGGCCAATTTGTTTGCTTAGGTGACCTGGCTGGAGTCACTCAGCACACCCCGGATTCGAACTTTTGACTCCAGGAGTGGTAGTCAGTGTCAGTACTCGCTGAGCTACCCAGGCCCCCCAATTCTGCATCTTTAATGTTTAAGCCAAATTAAATATTTTGTGTTTGCTTTCAGTATTATGCTGTTAGAGTCTGAAACGGCTGCCTTTAAGATGCTGTAAAGATGGCTGTTTTCTTTCTAGGGTAAGCCTGATCTGAACACGTCACTACCGGTTCGACAGACAGCGTCCATCTTCAAACAGCCGGTCACCAAGGTTACAAATCACCCCAGCAACAAGGTTAAGACAGACCCTCAAAAAGCTGTTGAGCAGCCCAGACAGGTAAACTTAATGTTTTTCCAAAATGGACTTTCAGAGTCCCATTAAAGGAATAGATCACCCTCATGTTACTTAAAACGTGTTTAATTTTTTAGGGCTATCAATCGATTTTAAGAAATATTAATTGAAATATAGCTGCCATCAGCAAGCATTTAAGAGCCTTAAAGCACATATGCAACAGATTTGAAGTATTAAAGGGATAGTTCTTCAAAAATCTTCATTTGGGTTCTACAGAAGAAAGTAAGTCATACACATCTGGGATGGCATGAGGGTGAGAAAATGATGAGAGAATTTTCATTTTTGGGTGAACTATCCCTTTAATTAGACCTAGATTAAATTGTTTTACATCTAAAACAATGTCAAAGTGCCTTAATTTTCAGCCCCATCAGGTAAGATAGCACAGAGATATGGCATTTTTTACATTCTTGACTGTTATAGCGCCACCAAGAGGCATATGTGCACTATTTTTTTTACTATCTCCTCAGATTGACCTCCTACATAAGTGTACCAAATTTGGTGAAAACATCTAATTCCTTTCAAGAGTTATAATCGTTTAAGTAAAAGTGGCCACACCCGCTACCTACGTTTTGGCGTACCTTTGCGACGATGAATCGAAAGTTCAAACTTTTTTTTGATAATTATTGATATTGGGACTCCAGTGAATCTTTCTGCACTGGTATGCTTCTGATCGGGCGAAAGGCCTGGGATTAGTTAGAAAAAGTAGGTTTTGCAAACAATCCAGAATGGTGGAAAATCTAGTGGGCGGGGTTAAAATTCCCCCAAAATATTTGTCTTGACCCAAGGAATCACAAGAAAAAAGATTTTGTTAAGTAAGCCTTATGGTTCAAAAGTTATGGCCCAAAACGCATTTGGCTTTATTATAGCGCCCCCCATAGGCCGATTGGGGCGAGTTCACGCGTATGGTTATCCAGCGAGAGTTGCGCTCCATCCAGCTGTGTTTGAACGCAAGAACGTGTTCGCATCATGTGCTGTCACTAGTGCTTTGTGCTCTATACAGCTGGAGTTTCGCTTTATGCCCCCTGCTGAAAACAGGTGGTACTTCAAGCTTAAATTGCTCCAATGGTTGGAATAGTCCATAGTAATGCCCAGAGACATGATTAATTGTGTAATTATTTTTTAGCTCAGTATTTGTTATATAATTAATCACATTGAAATAACACATACAATCGACAGCCCTAATAATTTTATATTTCCATGGAAAGGAGTTAGCAGAATGTCAGTCTGCTCTTTTCCATATTACAAAGTGGATGGTGAATAAATTGCAATCTGAATTGTATTATGTCTAGCTATCGTATCTGCATCTGCCATTCAAAACCAAAATCAGTGAAGCGCTCATGGTGACTACAGCTGTTAGACTCCAACAAGGACAAAAAAGTACCATCAGTGATGTAAACGCATAGAAACGTTTTTTTCTTTCTTCATGCAGTCAGGGTACATTATATTATTTTTTTGCAGTGTAATGATTTTTATCCTGTTTAATTCACAGCTGTTCTGGGAGAAAAAGCTGAGTGGACTCGATGTGTATGATATAGCAGAGGAACTGGTGAAGACTATGGATCTTCCTAAAGGTTTGCAAGGTAATAAAATAAAGGTAGTTCTCAAGAACTCAAAAGACGTTTCGTAGAAATTGACGAACAGACCCAGAAAGCACATACAAGATGGTTTTCATACCGGGCACGTGTGCTGCTGTCCAAATCTGAGTTTAATTGTTCCTGGCGCCCCTGCAGAGTTGGTCTTGTTTTAGGCTCTTTAGATTCTGTCGAGCCCCGGTGCTTTTCTATCATCATCTTGTGTCATCACAAATGTGCACATGATGGAGAACACATCGCAGGTTGCTTTATCTGTGTGGTTTTTATTCATTTGGTGTCATTATGCACACCAGATTGTACGACATTTGCACCTCTGTGCGTTGCATGCCATAATTCGGCACATATGCATGTCCAGGAGAAGGCGACTATATCTGATGCTCACAAACGAGGAGTCTGCTGGTTGCTAGCAATGTATTTGCCCTGTCCCTCATGGAGCAACTGATGATGTTGCACGCTTAAATAGGCAAAAACGCACGCGCAAGTTATTTTACTTCCTGAACAAGTGCGAACTGAGGACAGGTTGCTGACTCACTCATGCGAACTGCGCCAAAGTTCCATTGCAACTGAACACAGACCGCCTCCTACAAGTCATCTCGAGTTCGGTACCACGGTCCGCTCCCCGGTCCACAAAACAGCTTTCATGTTAACAATTATTCATTTGAACCATGCTGCATTTCGGATTAAAGTGTGAGTGTGAACGCCCCCTAAAACGTTTCTCTGTTTGAGCCCTAAAGCGACATTTTGCATGGGTTCATGCATGGATGTTTAAATTGAAGGAATATTCCGGGTTCATTTATGGCATACGATTGATTATCACAAACATTTATTTCGACTCGTCCCTCCTTTTCTTTAGAAAAAGCAAAAATTGAGGTTACAGTGAGACACTTACAGTGGAAGTCAATGGGGCCAAATGTCCAAATTAAATGAAACCAGATGCAGTTTATTGTGCAAACAAAGTCCTGATAATAACTAGAACAAAAAAACGAAATTTGGTAGATGACGCAGGACTCATTATAAGTAAGCATGAACACCAGTACTCTCGATGTGTCTTCACTCCCAGGTGCTCTCACAAACAGTGAGCAGTAATTCATCAACGTAGATCATCAGCGATCGCTTGTCCGCATGTAATCTGTGAACCGACAGGGGATTCGTGGTATGATTCACTGAGAAGTGACTCCGATTCAAACTGCTAGCCTGAGCTCATTAAAGCGACCCAGTTGTAAGGAGTCACTTGCTCGTGAATCGGACCTCATGGCTGTTTGTTGTTGCGTGCCGTGAGCTCATCTCAACTGAAAGAGTGAAAAGTGCTGTGAGACACACTGGTGCACGCTCTAAAAATGTAAATAACTCACTTTTCCAGACTGTCGCCAATGACGACTAGGTTTTAAATGAATGTTGCTAACATTTATTTTTTGTTGCATTTGTGACCATTTTTGTCGCAGTCTGGAGCCCTGAAATATGCACGGTGTAATGTAATGTTTAAGTGTCCTTCTCAATTGCAGGCGTTGGTCCGGGTTACTCGGATAAGACTCTTTTGTCGGCTCTCGCGAGTGCTCTTCACACCAGCTCAAATCCAATCACAGGCCAGCTGTCTGCAGCGGTGGAGAAGAACCCTGGAGTCTGGCTGAACACATCACAGCCGCTCTGCAAGACCTTCATGGTCACTGATGAAGACATCAGGTAGATGCAACCAGCTCTGGGCTTTCATGAAGTTTTTGTAAAAGTAAAGTGGTTGATTTTTAGTTGTTTGGTTATGAATAAAATGTGCCATGATGCAGCTGACAAGGTAGGCAGCTCACAAGGTTTTGCAACAGAGCCGTAGTGAATGTTGCATTATTTTATGGTTCTTTGAAATGTACTGAATCATTGTATCATTGTGCTGCTGCTACAGGAAGCAGGAAGATCTAGTGTATAACGTGAGGAAGAGGCTGGAGGAAGCGCTCGTGGCAGACATGTTGGCGCACATAGATGAAGCTGCTGTTGATACCAAATCACTGAAGGACGAATCCACCGATGAGGAGATGGAGACTGTATAACTGTAAGAGAAAGTCATTTCAACACATCAGTTAATGAGCTGATTCTTTAATTAGAGAACTTTTCTATCCATTCAGATGATTTTAAAGAAAAGCATGCTTTAAAAAGAATCATTCTTGTTTTTAAAGGTTGGATAATAATAGCTTTAACTTTTTATTGTTTATCTTAAATGACTTTTTACTCTAATACATTTATAAAAAGTGCTAAAATGATGGAAATGCTATTTTGCACCTTTCCTTACAACAATGTTTTCACTTGTTTTCTTTTGTGTACAGTTTATAATTTTCACTTCATGATCTAAAAGAAGCTTATGAAGGTGTCATTGCCAAACAGGTTCTTATTTAGGAATTAAACATTTCAAAAAAATATTTATTTTATTGATTTTAATACATTTAAAGGTAATTGGCTGCTAGGCAGATCTTTACGGAAGCCCGTTTTGTCCATGGTTTATCACTTTTTTTCTGTCTTGTTTTCTCGTGATCACGACTTAATTTTCTCATTTGTTCTCGTGATTTCAACTTAAAGTTCCCGCGAGAAAAAAACCCTTTGGCGCCTGGAGCGGCTCATAACGTCACAGTCACAACATCATCTGTTTATTGCAACAGTATGCTTCTCTAGGTCAAGGAGATGGATTTTAGGGGGCTTGTAACATTTCATTAAAATGAGACTGAAATGTGCTTATGTGACTGTATTGTGTTCAAACTTTAACTAGAATTTGCTTCTTTTGAACCACATACCGAAGCAATCACGTGATTTTCAGACGAATGAAGCTTTGGACGTCACAGATCACGTTTTTTTCCCAAAATGAAGCTCCGATAAAGTTCTTCATTGGCACAAAGCAATTTCAGCTGCTGTCAGGCCTTGATTAATGAGACGTGACGCGCTCCTGCTCCTCTGACAGTGTAATACAGAATGACGTCTCTGGAATTTTTCTGCATTGATTTACACTTAAGTTGTGTTCACGAGAAAACAACTTTTGTTATGTTGAGATCACGAGAAAACAAAACCATGGACAAAATGGGCTTCCATAGATCTTTATTCCAACATGCGAATAATGTTTTAACCTGGTTACACCGAGAAATTTAATTTTCTCCCCAATTTGGAATGCCCAATTCCCAGTGCGCTCTAAGTCTTCTTGGTGGCGTAGAGACTCACCTCAATCCGGGTGGCGGAGGACGAATCTCTGAGACTGTCAACCTGTGCATCTTATCACGTGGCTTGTTGAGCGCGTTACCGCGGAAACATAGTGCGTGTGGAGGCTTCACGCTATTCTCCGCGACATCCGCGCACAACTCGCCACACGCCCCACCAAGAGCAAATCACATTACAGTGACCACGAGGAGGTTACCCCATGTAACTCTACCCTCCCTAGCAACCTGGCCAATTTGGTTGCTTAAGAGACCTGGCTGGAGTCACTCAGCACGCTCTGGATTCGAACTCGCGACTCCAGGGGTGGTAGTCAGCGTCAATACTCGCTGAGTACTCAGGCCCCCGAGAAATAAAATTTTTCAAGGATTTAAGTGGTCAAAAGTGCCCCTAATGAAAGAATCACCCAAAGTGAGGGGCCCAGGTAGCTCAGCGAGTACTGACGCTGACTGTCACCCCTGGAGTTGCGAGTTCGAATCCAGGGCGTGCTGAGTGACTCCAGCCAGGTCTCCTAAGCAACCAAATTGGCCCGGTTGCTAGGGAGGGTAGAGTCACATGGGGTAACCTCCCCGTGGTTGCGATTAGTGGCTCTCTTGTGGTAAGTTGTGCGTGGATCGTGGAGAGTAGCATGAGTCTCCACATGCTGCGAGTCTCCGCGGTGTCATGCACAACGAGTCACGTGATAAGATGCACGGATTGACGGTCTCAGAAGTGGAGTCACTACGCCACCATGAGGACCTACTAAGTAGTGGGAATTGGGCATTCCAAATTGGGGAGAAAAGGGGATTAAAAAAATTAAAAAAGAATCATCCAAAGACATGTTAGTGGTGTTTGATATTAATGCAATATCTCTGTTCGTCCACAGGGTCATCAGTGTCGAGTAGAACAACCTGGATTACAGTATTTTTACTCCCAACACCAAAAGACGCATTCACACACTGAAGCTGATCCCTATGCAGAAAACAAAACCTTCCTTCTCTAAATCAGCTGTGAAGCTCATATTTTACCCTTAACCCTAAAAAAAGTGCATTCTGTCTAATTTTTTTTTAGCCAGATTATTTTGTTTGGGATTGAGAAGAATTAGATGAATGCTGGTTAAATGTCTCTTTCACTATTTGTCCATGAAACTGACATTTGTGTTTAACAGCATGACTTACTTGGTTTGAGTGATTTTTCTATACTGTCAACAGGTTTTCTCCATGTTTTTACTTGGATGTCATATACTAAGTGTTTTTGATTTTTCAAATCATGCTAGCCTGTAACAATTTTTTACACATTTTGTTTTATGAAATAAATGCCATGTTTTTATGATTATCTTAAAGACATTTGATAGCTAGTACAAATATGGTGCTCATTTATTTTCATGGTTACTTTATATTTTAGCATGCAG
The DNA here is from genome assembly GCF_019703515.2 of Myxocyprinus asiaticus. NCBI lineage: Eukaryota > Metazoa > Chordata > Actinopteri > Cypriniformes > Catostomidae > Myxocyprinus > Myxocyprinus asiaticus. Next base: position 54,843,619 of record NC_059348.1, on the reverse strand, counting down.
TGTTTAGACATAAGCTTTTACATTGGTGCTTTTTATGTTTGTTTTCCCTCCAAGCTATGTAGCAATGTTTCTGTCATTGTATAGCTCACATAATTGAAAAGGAAGAGGTAGTTTACATCAGTTGTAGAGTTATCAGTTTTAGTTCATTTTATCATGACATTAGAACAGATCAAATCGTTTTTGATTTGACATGACTTCTTGATGTGGACTGAAAATCAGTCTATTTCAATTACTGTGCAGAAATGAGCATGATACAGCTTTTTTATTATAATTATTATTTCTCCAACGTGTTAAATTCATGCTCTTGTGAGAACACACTTTCCCTCTCATTCTTTGCATAGTTTGCATTTGGTTCTGTTATTTTCACACGATCATGGTTAAATATAGATGGTTTTATGTTCTTGTGTCATTGTGCTCTCATGAATTCACATTAGGTGGGAGGGGGGTGTATTTTGTATTTTAAACTTCTTTTTTTTTTTTCTTGAAGAAAGCATAGAGAAGGACTGAGGGGAAAAACTCAAAGCTAAATAATACTTTTGTACATTTTGAAATTAAAGTTTTTAAACACATTCTGCTGTTTGTTTTCTTCACTTTCAATGTAACATAAGACAACAGTTCATTGATTATAGGATATGTGAAGTGTAATAATAATAATACACCTTGGGAATGTTCTGTTTATGTTCTATATTTTTATAACCACACAGCTAACGTTAGCATATGGTTGCCGTTAGGTTACTTTTTGGGAACAAATTCCTAAGGTTCTTGGAACATTCTCTTTAGGTTCTATTTTTGTATAACCACCCAGAAAAAAACGGAACGTTTCCCTAACGATAGCCTGTGGTTGCTGTATGGTGACTTTTTGGGAACCAATTCCTAACATTTTAGGAACTTTCTTTTTAGGTTCAAATTTTTTTTAGAACCACCCAGCAAACACAGAACGTTCCCCTGACGTTAGCATATGGTTACTTTTTGGGAAGCTATTCCTAACAATCTTGGAACATTCTATTTAGGTTCTATTTTTTAGAACCACCCAGCAAACACTAAACGTTCCCCTAACGTTAGCATATGGTTGACGTTTGGTTACATTTTGGGAAGCTATTCCTAACATTTAGGAATGTTTTTTTAGGTTTTATTTTTTATAACCACCCAGCAAACACAGAACATTTTCCTAACGTTAGCATATGGTTGCTGTATGGTTACTTTTTGGGAACCAATTCCTAACATTTTAGGAATGTTTTTTTTAGGTTCTATTTTTTATAACCACCCAGAAAACACGGAATGTTCCCTAATGTTAGCATATGGTTGACGTTTGGTTACGTTTTGGGAAGCTATTCCTAACATTTAGGAATGTTCTTTTTAGGTTCTATATTTTAGAACCACCCAGCAAACACAGAACGTCTCCCTAACGTTAGCATTTGGTTGCTGTATAGTCACTTTTTGGGAACCAAATCCTAACATTTTAGGAACTTTCTTTTTAGGTTCAAATTTTTTTATAACCACCCAGCAAACACGGAACGTTCCCCTAACGTTAGCGTATGGTTACTTTTTGGGAAGCTATTCCAAACATTCTAGGAACTTTCTATTTAGGTTCTACTTTTTATAACCACCCAGCAAACACAGAACGTTTCCCTAACGTTAGCATATGGTTGCTGTATGGTGACTTTTTGGGAACCAATTCCTAATATTTTAGAAACGTTCTTTTTAGGTTCAAATTTGTTTTATAACCACCCAGCAAACACAGAACGTTTCCCTAACATTAGCATATGGTTACTTTTTGGGAAGCTATACCTAATGTTCTTGGAACATTCTATTTAGGTTCTGTTTATTAGAACCACCCAGCAAACACTAAACGTTCCCCTAATGTTAGCATATGGTTGACGTTTGGTTACTTTTTGGGAAGCTATTCCTAACATTTAGGAATGTTTTTTTAGGTTTTATTTTTTATAACCTCCCAGCAAACACAGAACATTTTCCTAACGTTAGCATATGGTTGCTGTATGGTTACTTTTTGGGAACCAATTCCTAACATTTTAGGAACTTTCTTTTTAGGTTCTATTTTTTAGAACCACCCAGCAAACACAGAACGTTTCCCTAATGTTAGCATATGGTTGCCGTATGGTTACTTTTTTGGAACCAATTCCTAACATTTTAGGAATGTTCTTTTTAGGTTCTATATTTTAGAACCACCCAGCAAACACAGAACGTTTCCCTAATGTTAGCATATGGTTGCCGTATGGTTACTTTTTTGGAACCAATTCCTAACATTTTAGGAATGTTCTTTTTAGGTTCTATATTTTAGAACCACCCAGCAAACACAGAACGTTCTCCTAACGTTAGCGTATGGTTGACGTTTGGTTACTTTTTGGTTACCAATTCCTAACATTTTAGGAACGTTCTTTTTAGGTTCTATTTTTTAGAACCACCCAGCAAACACAGAAATGCCCCTAATGTTAGCGTATGGTTGACGTTTGGCTACTTTTTGGTTACCAATTCCTAATGTTCTAGGAATGTTCTCTTTGGATTCTAGTTTTTATACGTCTGGGGTGGCATGAGGGTAAGTACATTTTGGGGTGAAGTGAACTATTCCTTTAAGACACAAAATATGTAAGCCATTGGATATTGATATTCAGCCATGTTTGATCACATAATTACATTGTCAACATGATCTGGTATTGACTGAAAGCCTACAAAAGTATCCCCGAAGATTTTTCATAGATGAAAAAACCATCATATCACCCAGTTATGTCAGGTTTAATTCTATTCTATTTATTAAATAGCATATTACACATTTAATTCAACAGAGAACCTCTTTTATTCGGGAAAAAAAAAACATTCGCCCCAGAAGCGTAGAGCGCGTTTGTGTCGCGTGCCCTTTGAACCCATTGTTGTGCGACGGGTGACGTCAGCGCCGTGTGCGCGAGAGAGAGCGCGTGGCGTGCGTCTGCACACACAGACACACAGACAAAGACGGCGGACCGGAGGAGCGAGAGTCAGTAGCGCGTTATTACTCTCCAGTGTTCCACGCGTGGAAACGTCCAGAAAAACATGAGCAGAGCGTGAGCAACGCAGAGGCGGGACGTGTGATTTCAGCGCACAGTGGCGTTTGATTTTTTTTACCGCAAATGCTTTTGAAGTACGAGTCTTTTCTCAACGCCCCCCAACAATTAGCAGCTCCGCTAGCGGTTAGCCATCCTCGCCATCAGCCAGAAAACGCGAGATAAAAGCAGCGGGCGAGGAAATAAGGTGAGGCATCCGCCGGTGCTTTTGAACGCATGTCCACGCGACTTTAATTTTTATCCGTTTTTGTTTTTATAACGCGCGCGATTGTCCGCGTGCTGCAAGGCTGAGATCCCCAAACAAAGACGACAATGTGACTGATCATCTCCGGTTAGCAGCGCGGCTAACAACACTTCCAATTTAAACTCCGATATTTCCCTCCAAACTCACAGTTTTACAAATTTAACATTCCAGCGCTGTTTGCCACAATGTTGCTGTTCAGTCTACGTCATAATGAGCCATTGTCATGAAATGTAACAGCGTTATGATACTGTAACAGGCTTAGACAATAAAGACAATAGGGACCGAAGACATGAGGCGCACTAATTAGGGTCTCAAACAGGATAGTAGTAAATACTCGGTATTTTTGAAGTAGTATATGTGTCCATTTGTATCTAAATGCTTTATGATGTTTTGGCTAAAGAACAGTCACACTCAAGTGCTTCATAGTAGTGTGTGCTCAAGTTGTTTTAATGGTTTGCATGACTTCTCATGTGATAAATGATTTAACATATCTTTATTCCTTCCAGAAAGCGTGGTTGTTGTGTTGTCTAATGCACACACACGGGCATTGCTATGCCTAGCCCCCTGTTCCACCCTGACATCATGGATCACGATATGGTTGTGAGCAGCACCGGCCAGTCCAGCGGGGTCACCCTGCCGCTCGCCCGGGACTCAGAGTTGGAATCCCGGGACGAGGAGCACCAGGAGGCGCTGCGCTTCGCCCTGGATCAGCTGTCACTCATGGCGCTGGATAAAGTCGACTGTTTGGACGGAACATCATCGGGCAGTGAGAACTTGAACGGAGGTGGTGGTTATGTCGACCTGCAGATTCATCCGAACGGGTCACGGGAGTCGCCCAGCTCCTGCTCGCCCTCTCCGGAGTACTACGGCACAGGAGGCGGCGGATACCACATGGCCGTCCCGCACTCCATTCTCGTGGAACAAAGCTCCGTGCTCCGCAAGAGGAGTGTCAACATGACCGAGTGCGTTCCCGTGCCAACGTCAGAGCATGTGGCGGAAATTGTGGGCAGACAAGGTAATTTGACTGTATTGTTTACTAAAACCCATGCATTATGTTCCTAGACATCAAAAACAATAAATGCAACACATTTGAACAATTCCAAATAATCACTTTACTAGTATTAGTAAAGTGGTTAGTTGCATGAAAACCTAATTTGAATATTTACTCAAATGTTCCTAGAGATCATAAATAGTGAATGCAATGCATTAGGAGTAGAAGTGTGTGCGTGGTTGCACTTAGTGTGCTGTTGGTTTGTTTTTGCATGGATGTCTTGACGATTTTTGTCTTTGGAAACACTACTAACGTAACAAATGGAGGGTCTGGTGCGTGTTATTGCTTGGATAGATTGTTGTTACTCAGTGGAGGAGGGGTAGATGGTGGGGGGGGGCAGACAAAGCTGCAGATTGTTGGAGTCTGGACCTGTCTCGCGCTCTGTCCCAGACAAAAGAGACTCATATCGACCCTCACGCGCCCATCTGCGAATCACGTACTTGTCTGTTGATTATTGATCTCTGATTGCGTTTAGTTTAACAAAAAGGTTTATTATGATTTATTAACGCAATATGAATGCTTAGGGTCATGTAAGGTTATATGCAAGTATACAGGGCCGAGTATGCACACTACGGTAATGCGGTGTCGTGTGGCTCGCGGGGTGTGTAATGCAGATATTTGATGAATCAATTTAATATGGTATATTATTATGTCTGTTAATGTTCTATAAACATGATTTATATGAGCGGCGCGGGTTTTGGTCTGGTTACATTGTTCTCTTTGTTTGAAATGCCATGCTTTCAGCCTCCCACTATGACATCACAGAGCTCGCACGCCATTGGCTGCTTGCAGTAAGCCGTCGGTTCGGATTTAAAGGAACAGTGCGCCTGTTTTGTGCCAGCTAACATGTTAACAATGAAAACATTTGATTAATAAAATAATTCGCATAAATGTTTTGGACTTGTTTGTCAATGTACGGACCAGTTACTGGATGAATGTCCTCTTAAGTGTTCTACGTGAAGATATTACAAGTGATGCATTATGTAACATGACTAATTAGCCTCCATACATTTCATGTTGTATCTGTTACTTTGGTATCACTTTTATTTACTATAATTCTTGCATAGTTTGGTCATGCGCAGATAGACTCAAGGGACCCATTTGAGCACATTAGAGTGCAATAACAACCAAACAAAAACACTATAATATGCAGAATGCACCACACATATAACACCACATACAGGACATTTAAAAAAAAGTATGAATTTTAAACAAGTTGCATCATTTACATAATATGCTCCGCACATGGTTAGTCAATTAATGTCTTTTTTAAATTAACTTCAGGATTTGAAATTAAAAATGTAATGTGCAACTGGCCACAATTTATTTCTTTCATAGTTTCTAATCTTTTTTTGCCCTCACTAGTTAATTTTATATGATTCTGCAGTTAACATATAGAAAACGTATATATTAGATTCTGTAACTGGTTAAATTTGAAAGTACACAAATTCCATGTACTCTCTCAATTAATATGTTGTGAAAATATAATAATAATGATAATGTAAGGATTTGATGAAGCTGTACTCATTACAATAAATGCATGAATTTTTATTGTTGGTATTTACTCTTCATTTGAGTGACACTCGTTTCTCTGTTTTGATGTTCGCAGGTTGCAAGATCAAAGCTTTGCGTGCAAAAACAAACACTTACATCAAGACGCCAGTGAGAGGAGAAGATCCTGTGTTTATCGTGACGGGTCGGCGCGAAGACGTCGAAATGGCTAAGCGAGAAATAATTTCTGCAGCGGAACACTTCTCCATGATACGAGCGTCACGCTGTAAAGCGGGCGGCAACAGCGGGCCCGGGTCGGGCGGATCTCTCCCTGGACCTCCGAACCTCCCGGGACAAACCACCATCCAGGTGCGTGTGCCCTACAGAGTTGTCGGTCTGGTGGTGGGACCCAAAGGCGCCACGATCAAACGCATCCAACAGCAGACACACACGTATATCGTCACGCCCAGCCGCGAGAAAGACCCTGTGTTCGAGGTGACTGGAATGCCAGAGAACGTTGACCGAGCACGAGAAGAAATTGAAATGCACATCACGCTCCGCACAGGTGCGTTTGTGGACCTGCAAGGAGACAACGACTTCCACAGCAACGGTACTGACGTGAGTTTGGAGGGTCTCGGTTCGCTGGGGCTCGGCGGTACGCTGTGGTCACGTGCCAGTCACTCTGCCCCGCCTCCTCCACCACCTCCCCCTCCACCACCCCTTCACGTTTCCAAACGCAAGATGTCGTCCACGTCCTACTCCAACAGCGCTCTGAACTCTGACTCGTTTACGGTGACGCGGCGAGCCACGGATGGCGGGAGTCCCACGAGCCCGTTCAGTACAAGCAGCGCTGGCGGTAGCTTCTCATTCGCCGGTGATTCCACTCCTGTACTGCCAGCTGCGTCGGAAGACCTGGGCTTCGAGTTCAGCGCTGCCAATATCTGGGCACCGTTCGTCAACGGCGGTAAGCAGCAACAGCCAGTTCGTCGCAACAGTAGCGGGCTTAGTGGAGGAGCCATTACCCCGCGCCTGTCGCCCACCCTGCCCGCCGACCCCTCCAGTCTGGATCACCCGCTCGCCCGCAGAGCACAGAGCGACCCCCTTAGTACACTCTCCTGGCTACAAACGGGTGGTGGATCATTTTCGGGTGGTAGCAGCAGTAGCGGGGGAAGCTCCACCGGTTACTCCTCTTGCTCAGCATCTTCATTGCCCGGCGGATCGCCCACTGATTCCGAGGGAGGTGGCAGCGGCGTGGGCATGGCATCCACCATGCTTGGTCGCCTAAAAGCGGGTGGTCTGGCTGTCATGGTGCCCGGAAGTTGTAGGGACTGTTACGTGTGCTGTGAGAGCGAGGTAACAGCCGCTCTGGTCCCGTGCGGGCACAATCTCTTCTGCATGGATTGCGCGGGGCAGATATGCCAGTCGCAAGAGGCTGAGTGTCCCGTGTGCCACACCCCCGTGACGCAGTGCATTCGAATCTTCTCTTAATACCCGGACGAACGCAAACCCCCAATAAACTTCCTCACAATTAAAGACTGCCTTCATAGGATTGACCGTAATTATTAGATATGACACTATTCTGATTTATTGACAATAATAATAATAATTACTATGAAAATGACTAAATTATCGACTCAAGTACTTGTTGTTTTTTCGTGAAACTGAGGAGCAAAGAAAACCAGTGTCTTCAGTGTTCACATTCGTTCTGCCGTATTTAACGGTTAGTTTTCCATTCATGCTTCCATGCGGCCGTAAACGGTCTTCGTTTTTTCCGCTTGAGACTTTTTCTACTTGCAGATATTTTTCGACTTTGACGCTGCATAAGTCTGCACTTTTTTCTAGTGTATTGTTTGTTTAAGAGGGTTGGCAATACAGTTGTTTTTTAAATTATTTTTTAAGATCTTGTGTTGCTGTTTTGCATTGAATAAAAAAAATTTAAAAAATGCAGTCGACTACATGCAGCACGCCCGCAACAACAAGAGCGTATATGGAAGACTGCAAAACCTGCACACTTGTTTAGACCAAAACATTACAGATATATCCCTGTTTTTATTTTCAATGAAGAATGGAACACTTAATATTTATACACGTTAAGAGTTGACATCCGACGTAATAGTTAATGTTGAATTTAATATAGATAGAATAGTACATGTTATGAATATCATTACCGTGCTAGGAGGTTGTTTGCTACCTTGTTTTCTCTTTTGCCACACAACCTTAAAGCATTCATACTGTAGTAGATGGCGCCACGTGCGTCCTCGTCATTGATGTTTTAGTGGCCGATGATAATGCAGACTATCGTATTTGTTTACGTCTGTGAACGAAACGTCACACGTTAGTTCATTCCAACAGTCTACACTCCTGAAACAGGGTGGCTAGTATTTAAAAACACATTGACAACTTTATCTGTTACAATGTTACTGTTCTTAGAGACTTTTGTGGTAAGACTAGCTGATTGGTTGTGGATGTGTGGGCGGATGTTTGCCACGCCCCACTGAAATATAAGATAGTTCTTTGTAACATTACACGAATGTTTCTCTTTGTTTTGGATTTGTGTATGTGTGTGATTTGAGAGTATGGAGTTGTTTTTAAACCAGCTGTTGTAGAGCCATCCTGCTTCGTGCACAGTGACACATTGCAATGTTCTTTCTGAATTCCCGAGGGGCCTGTCGCGGTCTCTTGGGGGCCAAGCTGGAGTAAAAGTCTTCCGGCCCTTGCAAGAGAATTATTCTCGTTCTGAGTTTAAGCTGTTTCAGATGCATCCTGCATACAATGCAGCGTTCGCACTTAGTACCATCATGTATCAATATTTTCTTAAGCTGCCTGTGATGGTTGTTGTTTTGATGATTAGAATCGAATCTTTGTAGCCCCTTTGAAAGGTCTGTGACAATTTATGTGACAAGCCATGAATTCACACTCTAAAGGGCTTCCGGTTACACACTACACTTCAGGTCGTATCCCGCGTTATCGCTAATGAAACAGGATGTATTGTCCCGACACAATCCGTATGGCAGCTATATCACCCAGGGCTTCCATACATTATTTAGTGATGCACGTCTGAGGACAGCGGAATTGTTTCGTTGACAGTCAAAAGCTTCCGCGCTGTCAGTTTTTCCGCGTTACTAGAGTGAAAAGCTTTCTACCTAAACGTCGGACTTAAAACACATCTCAGACGGTAAAAAGCTCAAAAGTTTTACATTTGGTTTGCATGATTTGTACATATCTGTAACATCAAATTTTTTAGCGAAATTGCGCAAGCCTCATAATTCGTATATGATTTAAACCACTGCAGTTTTCTTAATTTTTTGACGTGTTTAATATGAAACGTAAACAGTGCCAGTCATAATTAATTTCGAATTGCGACCTGTAAATGGTGCCTTGGTGGTGTCGCTCGCTACCGACGTGTTGTCTGTTTTTAAAGGTGCCCTGTTAAGGCCAAAGTATACTTTCCGTTTTTCTACGTGCCACTACGCAATGCAAATTTTGCCATCAACACAGCAGCTACGCACGGACTGTCTGAGTGCATCCAGTTTTTTATTAGTCATGCGGACAGTCTGCATCTTTGCGTATCGTCTGTGCGTGCGCCTGACATTGACTGTGCTTAAACAGTAGACGAGCCCGGAAGGCTAATTCCCTATGGGTTCCCTTTGGAATTTCCAATGGGTTTCTTGGGTTATTGTAATGACGTTTTGTGAAAAAACATTGCTTGAAGATTCCCTCAAACGTGAAAGATGAACAAGTTGCTAATTAAGGACTACAAACATGTCTGGCGAAATGGAAAATCGATGTTGTCCTTATCTAGCAACTTGTTAGCATCATACTTAAAAAAACAAAACAAAAAAAAACACAGGTGGCTTTAAAAGTCAAATTTGGGTTAAGACAAAAACATCCAAGTATCTTCATGTAATGTTTAGCATAAACCTTATTTTACTCAGAAATCCCAAACTGGCATCATAAAAACCCCAAGGTAAATCCAGAAGGAACCCATGGCTCAAAAATGCTTATTCTCTTCTGTTTTTTTAAACTACAACCTGAATAGCTCGCATCAAACGCATCCGTATGGGCTCGTGGTCAAGAGCAATTGTAAACGCATCGAACGGCGCGTGGGAAAACGAAGTATACCCGAGCCTTTATAGAGAAGATTGTATTCTGCACGGCTGTGTCGTTTCAGGCTGTGTTCACACTCCTCTTCCAATTTTAGTTTGTGGTTTTTCATTAATACGTAGGTTATGCTTCAGACAGTGTGGCGGCGAAGTGATAATCGTAAAAAGTATTTGTACAGAGGGCCATGTTGTATCTGAGCTGGCTGTTTCCCTCTATTTTGTCCCCATGTTTAGTTTATGGGAGCATCAGGAATATTGTGCACTCATGTTAGTTACTAAGTTAAGAATCTGGTTTTATAAGCCAGTCCAAGGGATTTTGTGTGATTGGTTTAACGGTACAAGAAACTAGCTGAAAGTGTATTTTTAGTTCTCTGTGTCTGTGGTGTTTTGGCATGAAGGTCATGTGACTAGTGAAGAATTGGTCACGGCAGGCCTGAGTTTTAAGATTGACCCTACAGACCTGAAAGTGGGTTGTTTCTTTGTGTCCTCCAAGGGTTAAAAACAGGGTTTACTGAGGAGATCTCAGGCAGTTTAGAATGGAGAAGATGTCAAACGCTGTTGTCCCATGAATCATTTTCACCCTAAACTCTACTCTATTTTCGCTTGAATTCTTTTTGTACGCAGAACCAAAAGTTTTTCAATAAAGAAACGTCAGAAACGTCAATTGTAAATATCCTGAAACAATCATTGGGATTTGTTTAAGAAGTACAAAACTGAAAAAGGTTAATGTAGTTTTTAAAACATGTATCATTATTTGTAAGTTAACTCTCTGCATGTCTTGCAGCCATCTGGCATTGGCTAACGAAACGGTGAAAAAAAAACTTTTTTACACATTTTATTTTTACAATTTATTTGCTTATCTTGACAAATGTCCCAGATTATAATGTGACCCTTTTATTACAGCAAATTTATCTTTATTTTCCATATTTCTGTTACCTGTGTACAACATATAGGCAATTTATAACAAAATGAGAAAAAATTATTGAAGAAATTTAAAATTTAAATCTATTTTATTTGAAAGTTTATGGACCTTTTAACCGTGAGCTGGAACAATTGTATACACGTATAATTTGAGCTGACTGACGGTTCTAAGAAATGTATCAAGAGTTTTATTTTTTATGCTTCTTTAATAAAATCTTGTTTTTACTTTTCGTTTTTGTACTGTAAAACAATAAAATCATGTGTCTGAGTGTTTTTTTTAATTCCTGTACAAAAGCAACGGAGTTAAAATGTTTTATGGAATGTAGGATAGTAATATGCATAAAGGAATAAGATTAGCTTTCCTTTAAACAAATGAAAGGATCTGAAAACTTTAACAGATAGACACCTTTTAATTAAATGAAAGTAGCTGTAGCCAGTTTAAATTGAATAGTTTTACATGTTGCAAATTTGGGATGTGTTTGAATATAGTTTACGTGTGTATATATACATAATATTTTTTTTATCCCCTTTTCTCCCAATTTGGAATGCCCAATTCCCACTACTTAGTAGGTCCTCGTGGTGGCGCGGTTACTCACCTCAATCCGGGTGGTGGAGGACAAGTCTCAGTTGCCTCCGCTTCTGAGACCGTCAATCCGCGCATCTTATCACGTGACTCGTTGTGCATGACACCGCGGAGACTCACAGCATGTGGAGGCTCATGCTACTCTCCGTGATCCACGCACAACTCACCACAAGCCCCATTGAGAGCGAGAACCACTAATCACGACCACGAGGAGGTTACCCCATGTGACTCTACCCGCCCTAGCAACCGGGCCAATTTGGTTGCTTAGGAGACCTGGCTGGAGTCACTCAAAAGCTGCATTTTAATGTTTATGTGGGACTTTTCCACTGCACGGTACGGCTCGACTCTGCTCGCTTTTTGTGGGCTTTCCGAGCCGATATTAAATATGACGTCAAAACCCTGCAGATCACTGATTGGTCAGAGAGAATCGTCACTACCAGCGTCACTGGATTTGCGACACGGGACATCAACCTGCTAGTTTTAAAGTTAGCAACAGCGATAGCAGTGTTATTTGTTCACGCGACTTTCGAATTGTAAAAAGAAATGGCTGTGCACAAAACCACACCGTGGTCAATAAACAAGTTGCAGATGTTCCTCTCGTTAGTAGCCGAGGAGATGATATAACGAGAGCTGGATGGGCGGCGCAACTATGACAATCAGCCTATAATCCCACCCATGTTGAGGCGGCACTAAACTGCAGTGGAAAATCAAGCTCAGAAAAGTAAAGCGAGCAGAGTCGAACCGTAACGTGCAGTGGAAAAGTGCCAATGGATTGGCCCCATTCACTTCCATTGTAGATTATGGAAGCCCTGAAACGCATGGTAAAAATTTTACTAGGTGAATTTTCTTTTAGGTGTCTTGGTGTCTTCCTGAGTCGATGTCCTACAAATCTTTTCTCCACAAATTATTTTTTTGAATGAACAATTCATTCGATTGCTGTGGTAATCAGCATAATGCTGTCAAAAGAGCTTAACTTGTATTGAACCCCAAATACTACCATGTTACCATTTTTCTTACAATAACTTTGGTGAAATGGTTAAACGGATGATGAATGCAGTATGTTACAATTTGTGTAAATTAATACAATATAATGGGATAATTTATAGATAGCCATGTTGTATAAAGAGTCCAAATAATGTCACTTATTAGTGGTCAAAATGTATGCCCATTTCATTTTTAGGGGAATATGTGGTACAGCTAAATATTCTGTTTTTGATCAGTCAATATTTTTATATTAATTTACTGAGTAACACTTTTAACAGATTGCCAATGTGTATGTTTTTAAGTTTTGGATGCAGCTGAAAAAGGTCAAGACCTCTGAAGTGAGACAATCACTATTTTAAAGGGGTAGTACAGACGTTAAATGTGTTAAACTAGCTACTTTTTATGCGGTTAATTTGATATTAGACTATATTTGATCCAGCATACAGTATAGTTATTTGAAGAATAGGGGATTTGCGCCTTTATTGCTAAGAAATGGGACACCCAACTCGTACGCTATTCGAGTAAAGTGCCTCATATTTTTTTATATTTATAAACTGCTTTCTTTAGATTTATTATGAAGACATTTAGTGAGTCTTACGTCTCTTGTGTGGTGCAGAGTTCTAATGACAAAAATTGATGACAAGACTCGGTTCATGATTTTTTTTTTAATAGGAAGCAAATGCTGCAGTAATCCACTATCATCCTCATTAAAATTATAAACATCCCCAGTATAAAAACATCCTCTCATGCGAACACCTTGAGCACACTACATTCTTATCAGATACAATATTCACAAGCTGTTGTTTTCAAAATAAACAGTGAAATAGAGACGGAAGAGTGAAATCAATTGAGATGTGTCAATCACTGGCAGGTGAACATAAGAGTCGTCGTGTGCTGGCACCAGTTACGTATTTTTCATCATGCTCTTGATTCTATTCACAGGTGGGCACCACTGCAGCATTTGTGGGCGTGCCCGCATGCATATGAGTTTTGTCCATGCCCATTTGTGCTTCAGCATGTGTATGTGCAAGTGTGTAGTGTGTGTAAATGAGTTAAAGTGAGTGAAAGCGGGTAAGTTGTTTTAATTAATGGCATGGTCATCACTCTGTGGTCTCTGTCAAGGCTAACTAACTAACTAACATTCAACAGCTGTGCTGTGTTTTCTTTGAGAATAAATCAAGACTAGTGTGATCCTGGCATATATATATATATATATATATATATACAGCTCTGGTGACCACTGCAAAATGATCAGTTTCTCTGGATTTACTATTTATAGGTATGTGTTTGAGTAAAATGAACATTTTTGTTTTATTCTATAATGTACTGACAACATTCCTCCCAAATTCCAAATAAAAATGTTGTCATTTAGAGCATTTATTTGCAGAAAATGACAACTGGTCAAAATAACATAAAAGACAGTTTTTTCAGAGCTCGAATAATGCAAAGAAAACAAGTTCATATTCATTTTTAGTCAACACAATACTAATGTTTTAACTTAGAGTTCAGAAATCAATATTTGGTGGATTAACCCTGATTTTCAATCTCAGCTTTTCGCGTCTTGGCATGCCCTCTACCAGTCTTTCATATTGCTGTTGGGTGACTTTATGCCACTCCTGCTGCATATATTTAAGCATCTCGACTTTGTTTGATGTCTTGTGGCCATCAATCTTCCTCTTGATCACATTCCAGAGGTTTTCAATGGGATTCAGGTCTGGAGATTGGGCTGGCCATGACAGGGTCTTGATCCGGTGCTCCTCCATCCACACCTTTATTGACCTGTCTGTGTGGCATGGAGCATTGTCCTGCTGGAAAACCCAATCCTCAGAGTTGGGGAACATTGTCAGAGCAGAAGGAAGCAAGTTTTCTTCCAGGATAACCTTGTATGTGGCTTGATTAATGCGTCCTTCTCAAAGATGAATCTGCCCGATTCCAGCCTTGCTAAAGCACCCCCTGATCATCACTGATCCTCCACCTGGTCATCTAATGGTAAGACGGAGACCTGGAGAGGCCTTCAAAGCCACAGTGTCTCGCACCCACTGTGAAATTTGGTGATGATCTGGGGGTGCTGTTGTCAGTTGTAAGTTGTCAGTACTTTATAGAGTAAAACAAAAATGTTCATTTTACTCAAACACACACTTATAAATAGTAAATCCAGAGAAACTGATCATTTTGCAGTAGTCTCTTAATTTTTTCCAGAGCTATGCGTATATATATATATATTTAGTCAATTGTTTTCCAGGACTAACATTAGAGCCAAAATGCTGCCCTTTAGATTAGTTCACTCAAAATTAAATTAAAATTCTGTATTTTGATTACTCCCCGTTAAGTCGTTCCAAACCATTGCTGTTATTTTTCCAAACCGATCTCGTACAAAAACCTACGTCATGTACTCCTATACAGAAAAATAAACAAACCGGCGAATTACATTGTCATGATTTTTCCTAAGTCTAACCGCTTACCCAAACTCTTAAAAGAGTATTCCGGGTTCAATACAAGTTAAGCTCACTCGACAGCATTTGTGGCATAATGTTGATTACAACAAAAAATGTATTTATTTTTAAGGTTTTCTCCGCAATCTGGAACGCCCAATTCCCAATGCGCTCTAAGTCCTCGTGGTGGCATAGTGACTCGCCTCAATCCGGGTGGTGGAGGACGAATCTCAGTTGCCTCCGCGTCTGAGACCGTCAATCCATGCATCTTATCACGTGCCTTGTTGAGCGCGTTACCGCGAAGACATAGCGCATGTGGAGGCTTCACGCTATTCTCCATGGCATCCACGCGCCCCACTGAGAGCGAGAAACACATTATAGCGACCACGCGGAGGTTACCCCATGTGACTCTACCCTCCATAGCAACCGGGCCAATTTGGTTGCTTAGGAGACCTGGCTGGAGTCACTCAGCACACCCGACCTGACCTGGATTCCCGACTCCAGGGGTGGTAGTCAGCGTCTTTTGGTGCTTTTTGGAGCTCGGCAGGCTTGGTTATTATGTCACTGTATGGAGAAAAACTACATGAAGATCCTCCTTTTTGTGCTTCACTGACAAAATAAATAACAGCACAGAGGTCTGGAACAACATGAGGGTGAGTAAACGACAAAATGAACTATCAAAGGCTACTGAATTCATGTGCACTCAAACAGCATTATGTACAGCAATAACAAGAAAATGCAAGTACTACAAATAATCTGCACTGTAAAC
Source organism: Myxocyprinus asiaticus (assembly GCF_019703515.2). Classification (NCBI taxonomy): domain Eukaryota; kingdom Metazoa; phylum Chordata; class Actinopteri; order Cypriniformes; family Catostomidae; genus Myxocyprinus; species Myxocyprinus asiaticus. Next base: position 54,827,985 of record NC_059348.1, on the reverse strand, counting down.
ATTTTAAATCTCTTTAAAGTGGACAGACAGCTAGCTTCTTCAAATTCTATTTAATTAAATTGCACTGTTGTTTCGTTCTAAAATAGCCATTTTGAAAGGCTATCCTCACTGTCTTTCTAAAAACACATCATGAGACTCATGAGAGACTTGCTGTCGATTAGAATCTAAAATATAGGTTGCACATTTATTACCTATTTTTAATGCATTCAGTTATTTAAAGGGATAGTGCCCACAAAAATTCTGTCATCTCCTTTTGTGTTCCACAGAAGAAAGTCATACGGGTTACTGTTGACACGAGGGTGAGTGAATGATGACAGAATTTTCATTTTTGAGATAACTATCCCTTTAATGTCTCTGTGAGCTGTCGCCCCATTTAAATCCACTGTATCGCTCTCGAATCGAGACAGAATTATGTAAGATGGCAAAAGATTCACAGAAATACACACAAGTAAACTACACAGCAAGAGATGCGAGTGAAAGACAAATCTTTACTGCCCTCACAATGTGGATATAATAGTAGTCCTGAATGTTAGAAGGTGCTTTTTGGCATTTTGTCTCTTTGAGGCATCTTCCACTAAATAAACATAACAGATGGTATTAAAGACAATTAAAATAATACACAGAGTCACAACACAGTCCTCTGACAGCAGCAGATTATAATGAACACAGAAGAGTCATTAATATCTTAATTTAAAAGCTCAATCGAGACGAGGATTATTAGTTTCTTCAGTTAGGCCAGAAACAAATGCCAGTACTGTACGCAAGCACGTAAACGCCAGTGTTATTTTTTTAAACAGTTTTTTATTTGTCATTGTAACTGCTGAAATTGTCCTTTTGCATGATTTTAGTCAATTTTACTTGGACTTAAATGTCTTATATTTTTAGTCTACGAAAATAACAGTTGAGTTTACAGTAATGTGCAAAATGACGAAACGTGCCAAACTTTAACCAAATATGTATACATTTTGAAAAATATTCAGTGTAAACATGTATCAAGCAAATGATTTATCAACATGAGAACCTGAGTTTATAATGAATATAGTATATTGAAGTACAGTATTAGTTGCTTTTTTTTTTTTACTGTGTTGTAATTTGTTCACACTTTACAGACTGTTCTGTGTTTTAGACAGTTTAGTATATTGCGTTACAATGTGTTTTACAGAAACAGCATATTCACAACGGCAGTTGCGCATTCTGACTAGTGCGTAACAGTTCAAGTTCACCTGTTCATTCTCTATAGCTGAAGAAAAGAAAAGTCTATTTTTGTCAACAGTATTTTGAAATTAAAATCATTCGATTTTTTTTTTTTTTTTGTATTAATGCATCTTTTTCGTTGACGTGACTAACACTGATGAACACAAATGCTTCTAGCAATGCAAGCTTGATTTCATGCGTCATTGCATTTTGAAATGTGTCAAATTGCAATTCATAATGCAACACAAGAACGCATTTCAGCGGTTTAGTTCATAGTGGACTCGGAGCAACAATTTGATGAGAATCTTGCGGAGTATGTTAGTTAACCATTTTTTTAACGATTTTTTTTTATTTGTTATTTTTACTTAATCGAATGGTAATATAATTCCTTGATTTTGTTCACATATGGTATCTGAAAACACACACAAAAAAAAAAGTGAAAAATTTTCTTTACTTTTGTTTTTGTTTTACACTTGTTGTGTTCCCGGTCAAAAATGACCGGCTATTGGAAATGAATGGATTAGACTACAAAATACAGTGTAAATACAAAATAAGTGTTCAGGAGCATCACAATCCTTTAGATGAACACATATCTGGATGTGTTTTTGCCCACACAAATTCCTCAGACATGTTCACACACACACACACAGACATATATACAAATACACACACACACATCGTGTGTTGAGAGCCCACTTGTGCATCGTCTTTCCATGTACACTCTTTGAGGAATATTTCAAGATCACTTATCATTTTTATGTTGTGTTTGGGCTCGTTTGAATCGGGATCGTCTGCTGTAAGTTATATGTCATTGTCTATATTACATGTATGTTTCAGGAAGTAATAAGGAAAAGTGACAAAAAGACACTCCTGTTTATTATATTTATGTGTGTCAGTGGGAATTTCATACACTAATACTCACTGCAGTTTGATCTCTGAGTGAAACAAATTTGCTCATTGCATTCTACTAATTGAGTCCTTTCTAACGATATACAACACATGGACATCTCATCTTTTTTGATGGTTTTACCAAATCTGAATATAATTGTTGTGATAAATTTGCAAATGATGAGAAATTAAAAAGCATTATTAAAGAATTGCTAGGATCAGCTATATGCATTGTAAAGTCCAGATTCAAGGCTTTTAATTTAATTTTGTTCAGATCAAGTGGGTGGTTATTAATTTGGGACAGAATTATTATTATTATTGTTATTATTTTTTGCTTTCTGCAGGGAGTGCCCTCCCACTGGCCCGGTATGAGCTCAGGTCAACGGATCATTCTATCAATAAAAAATATATATATTTTAAAATATGTTTAAAAAAGGAGTATAAAACCTGTCATAATTACTCAAAAAGATCTAATGCAATATCTTGTGATAATATATGCAATATGAGAGATTTATAAACAATCTTAGCGGGCCGGTCATTTTTGACCGGGAACACAAAATGTGTTAAATGAACACAACACAAGGGTTAAAGTTAGTTAAGCTGTCAACATGTTAATAGCGAGCTACCTGAATAACAATAACACATCTTGTATAATGGCACAGACATTCAAAGGAAACTCTATTGCCACCTTGAACACTGAGTTTGTTAAAGCCACAGTAACAAAAGAATGCACATTACTTATGTTATTTAAGACATGTAGGGCTGCTTTGAGATAATGTGTGTTGTGAAAAGCGCTATACGCGTTACGTGTTTACAGAAGGACAGCGTGCTTACGTTGCGTTGGCCATGCATCACGCTTGTGTACTTGCGTATAGTATGTTTCCAGCCTTTGTTTGGATACTGTTAGCACTGAGTGAGAGTGCATTTTTTGAATGTTAAACCATTTCAGATTTTACATGCAACTTCATAACAGGTACGCTTATTTTAACATCAGACAATTCAACATATTCTGACACCATTAAATGCTGACATAAATCTAAAGCCCTCATTCCCAACTAAATTCACCAGTAGTATTTTTGTACGATTTTTGGACGTCCAGCAGAGAAGATTCACCGTGCAGTTAAGCAAACAAACAAATATAATACTTTAATGCACAGCGAGAGTTCTGCATATTACCTGAAGTGGCACATGAAATTTCATCACAGTGTTCGTAAGGCTTGTCTTCACCATGCAGAAGGTGACACGAGCGGCCCGTGGATGAAAGCAACGTTTAAAGTCAAAATGACATGCAGAAAGGCAATGTGCAATGTCTTCAAAGAGCGCAAATGAATCAAGCCCCAGAGTGTGTTTACAGTTTAATATTCTATACAACATGGGTGTGAGAGAGATTTGGAAGGGGGTATTGGTTAACCAAACTACCTCAAGGCCGCAATGCATTGTCGGTGTGTGTTTGTGAAGGCGAGTCTGCAGTGTCTTTTACGGTTGCAGACACAAACTGTTAGCGATGTGAAAAACACCATCATGGGGAGCATTGCAGTAACGCAGCTAACCGTATAACAGTAACTGTGTCATCAATTTAACATCATAACTGAAGGTGTTTTTCTGCGTTCACGTCATATCGGAATTTCCACAGTTATGAGTTTCTGGCCACGTCCACACTAATATGTTTTCGTTTGAAAGCGCATTTATTTCGCCATGTTTACGCCACTCATCCACACTGGAACGGAATGCTAACTCCACCGAAACGATAACGCTCTCCATGACCGCATACTTTGGAAAACGATGACGTTAGGAAACTTAAAGTGAGGTTTCAAACGAAATTGACGTGGCCATTGTGGATGGAAAGTTTATTAGTGAAGTCGACTAGCGAATATATTTATTTATTTTTTTTAGCTTTTAATAAATTTAGCGTCGTGCTTTAGCAGCAATATAGGGATGTAAATTCTCTGAGAAGTTTTTGGCACGTTGACAGTGTTACAGTTACTGTGAGCACACTCAAAACCCTATCCGAGAAGTTTACCGATTTTCGAAAGATTGCGCGTAACGGCAAGTTCGAAACACTGAATGTTATGAGTTTCAATGGAGGAAAATGGTGTTCTAGTGTGGATGAGATGCATAAACACATCAGAATAAATGTGTTTTAAAATAAACACGTATCAGTGCGGACGGGCCTTCAAAACAGCAAAAATAGCAGCGGCGCCTTCATTTAATGGTAGTTAGGTAGCTACCACTTGCAGAAGAATATACAGAGGTGAATGTAGCCATAAAGTATCAACAACAAAACCGCACTTTGATTTATTTGAGAGTTTTAAGTGTTGCAATAGAAACAACACACTTCTGAGTCTAAGAAAGTGAATAACTCGAGTAGAATCTTGTAATTTCGCAAATTCTGGCATGATGTCACAGCATTTGTCCTTTTAGCATACTTTGCAACCAGTAACATGATCTGTGATTGGTTGGGGAATGTGTTATGCACCAATCAGAGACCATATAAATGGTGTCACACTAAAACAGCTTTGTGCTTTCAGCTTTGGGCTCTCTGTGAATCTTAAAAGTGGCCCATAGAGTGCAAAATAAAGTGTGTGTGTGTGTGTGTGAGAGAGAGAATATTAAAGTCAACATGAAATGGCTTTCGCAAACCATTTTACTTTTGCAATGTGATGCATTTCTGAGAGAACAGAATATTTGAGAAATAACTGTAGGGCGGGACTTGATTTTTATGCATCAAAAATTGATTGGATGGTGAAAAGTGGGCGTGTCACACCAGAATGATATCTTTTACAAATGTATTGCAAATGTACAAATGTACCAGTGTTAACTGGCATTACTCTTAACCATTGGGAAGATTTTAGAAAGGCTTCATTACCTACAACAGTAGCCTAAACAATGCTATATTAGTACCGAGCAGCTTTGGTGACGTCGGCTAAAAAGGAAAAATGTTTCAGAGGAGGTTAAGTTAATGCATTTTGATGAAAGATGATGAAGACTAACACTTCCTTTTAAATAATGTGCATTGATAAATTGTATGAAGTAAGTAAACGGGGTAAATTCATTTCATGTTGACTAAATGTATGTGAGAGTGTCATATTTAATTATTTCTCTATTGGTATGCTGACATCATTATTTGCTTGAATCAGATTGCTTTAGTTCATGTGCAGATGTTTGCGTATGTGTGTGCATGTCGTCTTATATTAATTGCAATATGTTTATGTGACTGTGTTGTTTGCAGCTGTGTGCTGTTTGACAGTTCTTAAATGGCGCGCTGCATAAATCACTTGATTGCTTTTTTATCGGCTCTGTGTGTGTGTGTCTCTAGCGCCCCCTTTAGGCTGTAAGGAAATCACATTACACCCTGAACGGTGCATCTGGCCGGGTGCTGTGCGTCAAGTCTCGCGGCTTTAGCTTCCTCTGCCTTCCTCCGCCGAGCGCTGGTCAGACTTGAGTTTGACGAACTCTTTAGCGACCTCGTCGTTGTTGCGCTGGGAGAGGATTCGCAGCACGGTGAGACCCGTCTCGTCCATGTGGATGCGTTTGCCGAGCGGGAGCCAGCACGCCGCGCTGCTCCGGGATGCCAAGTCCTTCAGCTGCAGAACGGCCATGCCGACGGTGCGATCCTCGCGAGCGAAACAGTAATCCTTCACACAAACCTGCAGCTCGTAACCCTCAGGACCCAGCTCACTACCGAGCACACTAGAGAGAGAAACCGAGAAAGAAATATACTTTGACTCTTTGAGCCTTTGTTGAAGTTCTGCACCACAGAAATAATGTGTTCAATGCCATAACTGGAAGTCCATCCACCTAAAAAAGTAGTCCCACCTCAAAATGACAATTTATACAAGTTTACAGCTCATACAAATAGTTTTGCTTCAGAAATTATGAAAGGGCTTTAAATGTCTCTTTTTACATTAAAGAGTTTGTACTATACACCATTTGTAACATAAAACAGTGCAACCAATTATGTGCTGTAACAGTATTGCTGGGTGAAAAACACTTATAAGTGAATAAAATAAATGGTAAATCAAAATAGTAAATAAGACCAGAGTTCCCAGCCAAAGCCATAAATGTGACTTCAAATAAAGAACTTTACTTTTAAATCTTGTAACATGCCGGCATTTATTGTGTTGTGATATCTTATTTACAGATTTTTTTACTTATTTTTTATATACATTATCTATCTATCTGTCTGTCTATCATTCTATCTGTCTGTCTGTCTGTCTGTCTATCTATCTGTCTGTCTGTCTATCTATCTGTCTGTCTCTCTCTATCTATCTGTCTGTTTGTCTGTCTATCTATTTGTCTGTCTCTGTCTGTCTGTCTATCATTCTATTTATCTGTCTGTCTGTCATTCTGTCTGTCTGTCTATCTATCTGTCTGTCTGTCTCTCTGTCTGTCATTCTATCTATCTATTTGTCTGTCTGTCTGCCTATCATTCTATCTATCTGTCTGTCTGTCCGTATGTCTGTCATTCTATCTATCTGTCTGTCATTCTATCTGTCTATCTGTCTGTCTGTCATTCTATCTATCTGTGTGTCTATCTGTCTGTCTGTCATTCTATCTGTCTGTCTGTCTATCATTCTATCTGTCTGTCTATCTATTTGTCTGTCTCTCTATCTGTCTGTCTGTCTATCATTCTATCTATCTGTCTGTCTGTCTGTCTGTCTATCTATCTGTCTGTCTGTCATTCTATCTATCTGTGTGTCTGTCTGTCTGTCATTCTATCTGTCTCTCTGTCTGTCTCTCTATCTATCTATCTATCCATCTGTCTGTCTACCTATTTGTCTGTCTCTCTATCTGTCTGTCTGTCTATCATTCTATCTAACTGTCTGTCTGTCTGTCTATCATTCTATCTGTCTGTCTATCTATCTGTCTATCTGTCTGTCTATCTATCTGTCTGTCTATCATTCTATCTATCTGTCTGTCTATCTATCTATCTGTCTGTCATTCTATCTGTCTATCTATCTGTCTGTCTATCTATCTGTCTGTCTATCATTCTATCTGTCTGTCTATCTATCTATCTGTCTGTCATTCTATCTGTCTATCTATCTGTCTGTCTATCATTCTATCTGTCTGTCTGTCTCTCTGTCTGTCTCTCTATCTATCTGTCTGTCTATCTGTTTGTCTATCTATCTGTCTGTCTATCTATTTGTCTGTCTCTCTGTCTGTCTGTCTATCTGTCTGTCTGTCTGTCTGTCTATCTATCTATCTATCTATCTACCTATTTGTCTGTCTCTCTGTCTATCTGTCTGTCTCTATCTATCTGTCTGTCTCTCTGTCTGTCTGTCTGTCTGTCTATCTGTCTGTGTCTGTCTGTCTGTCTATCTATCTATCTATCTATCTATCTGTCTGTCTATCTATTTGTCTGTCTGTCTGTCTATCATTCTATCTATCTGTCTGTGTCATTCTATCTGTATGTCTGTCTGTCTATCATTCTATCTATCTGTCTGTCTGTCATTCTATCTGTCTATCTATCTGTGTGTCTATCTGTCTGTCTGTCTATCTATCTATCTATCTGTCTATCTATTTGTCTGTCTCTCTATCTGTCTGTCTGTCTATCTGTCTGTCATTCTATCTATCTGTCTGTCTGTCATTCTATCTATCTGTCTGTCTGTCTGTCTGTCATTCTATCTATCTGTCTGTCATTCTATCTATCTGTCTGTCATTCTATCTATCTGTCTGTCATTCTATCTATCTGTCTGTCTGTCATTCTATCTATCTGTCTGTCTGTCATTCTATCTATCTGTCTGTCTATCTATCTATCGATCTATCTGTCTGTCTGTCTATAAACAGTATATATACACACTATATATATATATATATATAAGTGTCTGACATATGATGACACATATGTATGGTTAGAAAACATATGCCACCGAACATATTTCGAGGTATGCCCTCGAAAATCTCAAATTAAAAAAATTTAGTCCAAGAGAAGGACATAATCAGCCTCTGTCGAAAACGTACAACTGGAAGGATTCGCCGAATTTCGGAGACCAGCTGTTGTTTTTCGATTTGGTGGCAAACTTCCTCTTCTTGTCACTCAGGTGAGGGCCGATGATGTAAACCTCCACAAATGGGCGGAATATACCCTGTGTCTGCCAGCGCAGATCATTAGCTGCCACCACTGTCAATCAAAGATGGGCGGAGATAGAAATGGACACATTAAAATAGTTAAAATTGCCATTTGGGAACTTACAAGTCATCCCAAATAGTATGCAAGATTGGGGTCAGAGCATGCCAATTATCCCATAATGTGTTGAAAATAACAAGTCAACGGTGCACATATGGTATACTATTTAATGTATACATTTTAGGACTTGGTAGTGTCAAAATACTGGCATACTAACTTTCTACATTCTCAAAAGTATTTACTTCCCCCATCACCATTGAATAACATGTTTTTAGTGTGAATTGGGATGCAGCTCATGATAAGAGGGGAAAAATAATGGTTATAAAATGCAGAGGCACCTTTAACTGTGATTTTGTGTCCTCCATTGTTTGGGTCGCTGAAGATCTCCACAGTCATTGAAACCTCACCAACTGCATCATCCACGCCTGAGGCTGAACAATAGGGTCAAAGGTCAGGACAGAAGTTTCCAGAAAGACAAGGTGAACAAAATGTTAGAAGTTTCTTTTTTGATAGCTTTCAGGGACTATACAGGGTCCATTCTAATACATACAGTAAGTGCTGATCAAATATTATAGTCACTCAAGTTTTTTTTCTGAGCTTGATAGTCATGGTCACTTATAAACTGTTGTTGAGCTGCGTGAAGATTCTTCAAAAATTTTGCTTTTGTGTTTCACCATAAAAAAATACCAGCATACAGGTTTGGAACGACATGAGGAATTGTCATTTTTAAGAGAATTGTCCTTTTGATATGATGTGAGATCTTCTGTTCCAGCAGAGAGCAGTGTTGGGTGTAGAATCTCAAACTATTCACAGCAATTGATCTGCATGAATATAAATCAAGTCCTCTGATGCGGGAGGTAAAGAAAATATGTTACCCACACTCATATTGCTTCAGAAGATATAGATTTAACCACTGCAGTCTTATAGATTACTTTTATGCTGCCTTTATGTGCTTTTTGGAACTTCAAAGTTCTGGTCACCATTCACTTGCATTGTATGAACCTACACAGCTGAGATATTCTTCTAAAAATCTTAATTTGTGTTCTGCAGAAGAAAGAAAGTCATACACATCTGGGATGGCATGAGGGTGAGTAAATGATGAATTTTATTTTTGATTGAACTGTCCCTTTAAATGGCAGCATTCACGTTTACGTGACCTTTCAGAAAGCTGCTTTCTGCAAAACCCTGAGCTAAGCCATTTTTTTAAGTGCATGTAAACGTGGTCCAAGTCTTGACAGAATGAAAGATATGAATGGAATGAAAGATATAGAAGTCTCAGCAAAGTCAAATGAGGTCCACATATCAAACTAACAAGAAACGATGCATCTAACTAAAGGTGGAGTGCTGTTCCAACCACACAACTTCACTGAAACTACAGTTTCAGGACAAAAGTATCATAAAATTACAACATCATAAATTATGAAAGAATTGTTATTTTTGGGTGAATTATTCGTTCAGAAGCAAAGGTTTACCCTTATAAAATATGTCATGGTAAAAAATTGTTCCTGGCAAAATGCATAATCTGTTTCAACTAGATTTTGATGTTGGCTTGAGAACGCCAGTCTGAAAGTTTGAAAAGCTTTAAAAAGTTTCAAACAGCTTTGTTTGCTTCAAGTTAGTATGACGTTTATGAAGGATAGATAGATAGATAGATCAGACAGACAGTTGCTAGGGTGTTCTGGGTGGTCGCCAGGCTGTTGCTAGGGTGTTCTGGGTAGTCGCTAGGGCATTGCTAGGTGGTTGCTAGGCAGTTGCTAAGGTGTTTTATGTTGTCGATATGGCGTTGCTTGATAGTTGCTAGGCAGTTGCTTGAGTTTTCTGGGTGGTCACTAAGGCATTTCTAGGTTGTTGCTAGGCGGTTGCTAGGGTGTTCCACCTGGCTGCTAGGGAGTGTATGTTTTAGCACTTAGCTAGGATTTGTTAGCATGTTTTAGCATGTTGCTTGCATGTTTTAGCACTTTGCTAGGTGTTGTTAGCATGTTTTAGCACTTTGCTGCATGTTTTAGCACTTTGCTAGGTATTATTAGTATGTTTTAGCACTTTGCTAGGTGTTGTTAGCATGTTTTAGCACTTTACTTGCATGTTTTAGCACTTTGCTAGGTGTTGTTAGCATGTTTTAGCACTTTGCTAGGTGTTGTTAGCATGTTTTAGCACTTTGCTTGCATGTTTTAGCACTGCTAGGTGTTGTTAGCATGTTTTAGCACCTTGCTAGGTGTTATTAGTATGTTTTAGCACTTTGCTTGCATGTTTTAGCACTTTGCTAGGTGTTGTTAGCATGTTTTAGCACTTTACTTGCATGTTTTAGCACTTTGCTAGGTGTTGTTAGCATGTTTTAGCACTTTGCTTGCATGTTTTAGCACTGCTAGGTGTTGTTAGCATGTTTTAGCACTGCTAGGTGTTGTTAGCATGTTTTAGCACCTTGCTAGGTGTTATTAGTATGTTTTAGCACTTTGCTTGCATGTTTTAGCACTTTGCTAGGTGTTGTTAGCATGTTTTAGCACATTGCTAGGTGTTGTTAGCATGTTTCAGCACTTTGCTAGGTGTTGTTAGCATGTTTTAATCCTTGGTGTTTTGAATCCTTTGTTTTGGTGTGGTTGATCTTTATTTTTTTATATATATTTTTTAAACATCTTTTTTTTTAAATTATTTTTATTCTTTGTCAGTATTATTGTCCATTGTATCTGCTTTTTTTGCCTGTTTATTGTACAACAGTGAGAGTTTGGCTTCAACTAAATACTGAACGAGGCACAATCGACTAACAGGCTCACACGAATATGCGAATAAACCATTTGCATATATTAATATGAATGTACTGCTTGACAGGTTAATGTCTCATGCAGTGTTTTTTTTTTTTTTGGAGAACAGAATCAGTGGATACATACCCTTCTCTGGGTAAACGTCTTCACTGTGAGTGTACCGCACGCCTTTACCTCCATGAACTACAACAGAGAAAGAAATAAAATAGACACCAATGAGTCAGTTGTTGACACAGTAAGAGTATAGAGCTATAAAATGAATGTTGATCGCATAGCTCAGATCATATTGAGATCTGAGCACAGTTTGAGATATTGTTGAGATCTCTTCTGAAACTAAGGGAAGACACATGTAAGTGTGTGTTACCCTGAGCGTGCTGCGACAGGACAAATTTCCTGATGAGTTTATCAGTAGCTTGTGTGTACAGTGACAGTGCATATCTCAAAGACTGAAGATCTGGACTCTTCTCCAAAAACGTCTTTTTCAAACCCACACCGCCCGCATGGAAGTATTGCTGTTACACATGCAGACAAATGAACACCTTCAGTATTATAATCATAGACAGCTACACAATCAATGCACCGATGTAAAATGAACAGGCCTGATTCTGATCATGTGTGTGTTCACTCGTACCTTTATAGTGTCTAGTGCGAGTTCAATGACTGCACACTGTTTAGGGGTCAATGCTTTGGCCTCTTCTCGCACCATGTGCTCCTGAATGACACAAATAAAACCATCATCACCCACATCTACACAACAGTACACTTGTCAAAGTTCAGTCATGAGTTAAATGGTGATGTCATCAACGAACCTTCAGTTTGGAGAGCTGACCCAACTCTTTAGCAGCATTAAAGATAAGCTGTGTGCCCTACACACCGTAAAGAGAGAATAAAATAATTATTAATTATTGATTAATATCACCACTAGGGTTGGGAACAGAGGACCGGTTTTATTATACCAGAACCATGTGATTTTTTTTTTGTTTTCGTTAATGGTTCTTGAACTTGCATTTTTCCGCCAATGCAGATGGAACAACGTTTTAAAATACTCTGTTGCAGAATCTACAGCGTGATCATTGTAGCCGATTCCTGAATGAATAACTCTTATGAATATGTTCGTTCAAGTCTTCAGCGTGAAACAGTGTGAACAGTGCAATGTGCTTCCTGAATGAATCACTTTAATGAGCTAGGTATTTTGAACCTTTAGCACTCTTTAGCACAACCAGTGTAGTCCGATTCCCAACAAATGACTCTTTTGAGCCGTTCTTTTGAATCTTCAGCAGCAAAAATACAAAACAACCAGTGTAGTTTGATTCCCAAATGAATTACTCTTTATGAGCCGGTTCTTTTGAATATTCATCATGAAACATACAGAACGACCAGTGCAGTTCGATTCCCGAATGATTGACTCTTATGAGCCGGTTCTTTTGAATATTCATCATGAAACATACAGAACGACCAGTGCAGTTCGATTCCCGAATGATTGACTCTTTTGAGCCGGTTCTTTTGAATATTCATCATGAAACATACAGAACGACCAGTGCAGTTCGATTCCCGAATGATTGACTCTTTTGAGCCGGTTCTTTTGAATCTTCAGCATGAAACCTACAGAACGACCAATGCAGTTCAATTCCCGAATGATTGACTCTTTTGAGCTGGTTCTTTTGAATCTTCAGCATGAAACCTACAGAACGACCAGTGCAGTTCAATTCCCGAATGATTGACTCTTTTGAGCCGGTTCTTTTGAATCTTCAGCATGAAACGTACAGAACGACCAGTGCAGTTAGATTCCGGAACGATTGACTCTTTTGAGCCAGTTCTTTTGAATCTTCAGCATGAAACATACAGAACGACCAGTGCAGTTCGATTCCCGAACGACTGACTGTTTTGAGCCGGTTCTTTTGAATCTTCAGCATGAAATGTGCAGTTCGATTCCGGAACGACTGACTGTTTTGAGCCGGTTCTTTTGAATCTTCAGCATGAAATGTGCAGTTCGATTCCCGAACGACTGACTGTTTTGAGCCGGTTCTTTTGAATCTTCAGCATGAAATGTGCAGTTCGATTCCGGAACGATTGACTCTTTTGAGCCGGTTCTTTTGAATCTTCAGCATGAAACATACAGAACGACCAGTGCAGTTCGATTCCCGAACGACTGACTGTTTTGAGCCGGTTCTTTTGAATCTTCAGCATGAAATGTACAGAACGACCAGTGCAGTTTGATTCCGGAACAATTGACTCTTTTGAGCCGGTTCTTTTGAATCTTCAGCATGAAACATACAGAACGACCAGTGCAGTTCGATTCCCAAACGATTGACTCTTTTGAGCCGGTTCTTTTGAATCTTCAGCATGAAACGTACAGAACGACCAGTGCAGTTCGATTCCCGAACGATTGACTCTTTTGAGCTGGTTCTTTTGAATCTTCAGCATAAAACATACAGTGCGGCCAGTGTTATTCGATTCCCAAACGATTGACTCTTATGAGATGGTTCTTTTGAACCTTCAGCGCGAAACATACAGCGTTACCAGTGTAGTTCGATTCCCGAACGATTGACTCTTTTGAGCTGGTTCTTTTGAATCTTCAGCATAAAACATACAGTGCGGCCAGTGTAGTTCGATTCCCGAACGATTGACTCTTATGAGATGGTTCTTTTGAATCTTCAGCATGAAACATACAGTACGACCAGTGCAGTTCAATTCCCGAACGATTGACTCTTATGAACCAGTTCTTTTGAATCTTCAGCACCAAAAATACAGCACAACCAGTGTAGTTCGATTCCCGAACAAATGACTAATCTCACTGACTTGGAAATAATGTCTTCCTAAACATGCATTTCTTATTTCCAAATATTTTTTCCTCAAAAGTATGAATCGGTAATGGAATTGTTAAGGAATCAGAATGGTTAAGGAATGCGGAATTGTTAACGTTCATCCCACTGAGGCTGTGGAATGGGGTAATATCAAAGCAAGTTGGTGTTTTTCAAAACAGTGGTTTGTTTTTGACCCATTCAGAAACACTTTTGTGATAAAGACTGTCACTCATATCAGCATTAGTGTGTACATCTGAGTGTAGTTGCACAGAGAAAGAGGACATGGAGGACAGGAGATACAGGAAGTACAGGCTGAGTGCAGTGAGACCAGGAGGGACATCCGATAGCAATTAATTAAAGAAGAGACAGTCTGTCGTGCATCATGCTAGAGTTACAGAGAGAGAGAGACATAAAGACATGGTAGTGATCTCATAGCAGGGGAACCGAATCAGACTCATCAGAAGTACATCAGATGTGAAATGGGTTGAGGCACACACTGTTATACTTACAATTATCTGGTTAATAATGAAAGAATGATGATAAAAAAAGAGCAAATCAGAAAATGAAAATCACAGCAACATGCACACATCCACTTGTACACATACACACTGATCTAAATGTTCCTGTTGTTTAAAGATGATCATAATGAATACAGACATGAACAGTGTTGGGTGTAATGCATTACTAAGTAATTAATTACTATAAAGTAAGGGATTACTCTAGTAATTTAATTACAGTTACTTCTGATGTAATTGCGTTAAATACTGTATAGACTATAGAACAATTCTATATAAAACAATAGTGAATTTAAAATCGAAATGTAACGTCTAATGTTTTCTAATTTAATGCTGCCCCTTTAAATTCTTTGGCCAGTTCATGAATAATTTCTTTGATTTTATATGATTTATTTGAAAGAATTTAAATAACAGTTTCATGTCTATCCTTGTATTTTTCATCTGGTTGAGGTTGATCAGGGTTTTAGAAAGTAATTAGTTTTAAGTAATGCGATTACTTTTCAGACACAGTACAGTAATCTAATTACACTGTAGAAGATGTAATTAGTAGTAAGTAATTAATTACTCTTTTAGAGTAACACTGGACATAAACTGATGTGACCAATCCCTCTTATATTTCAAACTCTTTCTCAACACGCTTCAATCAATTCTTGATGAATAGAGTTAAGTCCTGCCCTATAGCCTATATTTTCTCTTGTTAAATATCCAGTTTGAAATGTCAATCTGAAATGTGTCACATTACAGCAGTAAAACGGGTTGCAAACACCGTTTCATGTTGACGTTGAAGGACACAAATATCTTTTAATTCACTTCCGTAATATTGCATGATTTACACTGAAATTCCAACATATAAAATTATAATATCACTACACACTTCTGACTGTGAAATGAGTTTAAATACTCAACCTGATGGATCACAGTGAATGGATGGAGAAAGTATCCAGACAAGAGGGCGGTGTTGAGCAGTTAGTATTGATCTGTGGGGTGATGGATGCTGCCATCATCACATTACCATATACATGTCACCATGGCAGCACACATGGCTCCTATAGAAACCTGATCAATTGTTGCGACGGATGCCAAAATTATTGAAGACTGTGTTCAGACACCTAGTATTCAGAAATTGTGCATGTATGTGTGTTTAAGAGTGAGTCTGTTTTTTCTCTTTTAAAAAAAAGTATCATGTTGTCAGTGATGGTATGGAAATGTACAGTGCATCCGGAAGGTATTCACAGCGCTTCACTTTTTCCACATTTTGTTATGTTACAGCCTTATTCCAAAATGGATTAAATTCATTATTTTCCTCAAAATTCTACAAACAATACCCCATAATGACAACATGAAAGAAGTTTGTTTGAAATCTTTGCAAATTTATTAAAAATAAAAAACGAAAAAAAAATCACATGTACATAAGTATTCACAGCCTTTGCTCAATACTTTGTTGAAGCACCTTTGGCACCAATTACAGCCTCAAGTCTTTTTGAGTATGATGCTACAAGCTTGGCACACCTATTTTTGGGCAGTTTCTCACATTCTTCTTTGCAGGACCTCTCAAGCTCCATCAGGTTGGATGGGGAGCGTCGGTGCACAGCCATTTTCAGATCTCTCCAGAGATGTTCAATCGGGTTCAAGTCTGGGCTCTGGCTGGGCCACTCAAGGACATTCACAGAGTTGTCCCGGAGCCACTCCTTTGTTATCTTGGCTGTGTGCTTAGGGTCGTTGTCCTGTTGGAAGATGAACTTTCGCCCCAGTCTGAGGTCCAGAGCGCTCTGGAGCAGGTTTTCATCAAGGATGTCTCTGTACATTGCTGCATTCATCGTTCCCTCAATCCTGACTAGTCTCCCAGTTCCTGCTGCTGAAAAACATCCCCACAGCATGATGCTGCCACCACCATGCTTCACTGTAGGGATGGTATTGGCCAGGTGATGAGCGGTGCCTGGTTTCCTCCAGACATGACGCTTGCCATTCAGGCCAAAGAGTTCAATCTTTGTTTCTCATGGTCTGAGAGTCCTTCAGGTGCCTTTTGGCAAACTCCAGGCATGCTGTCATGTGCCTTTTACTGAGGAGTGGCTTCCGTCTGGCCACTCTACCATACAGGCCTGATTGGTGGAGTGCTGCAGAGATGGTTGTTCTTCAGGAAGTTTCTCCTCTCTCCACAGAGAAATGCTGGAGCTCTGTCAGAGTGACCATCGGGTTCTTGGTCACCTCCCTGACTAAGGCCCTTCTCCCCCGATCGCTCAGTTTGGCCGGGCGGCCAGCTCTAGGAAGAGTCCTGATGGTTCCAAACTTCTTCCATTTACGGATGATGGAGGCCACTGTGCTCATTGGGACCTTCAATGCTGCAGAAATATTTCTGTACCCTTCCCCAGATCTGTGCCTCGATACAATCCTGTCTCGGAGGTCTACAGACAATTCCTTGGATTTCATGGCTTGGTTTGTGCTCTGACATGCACTGATAACTATGGGACCTTATATAGACAGGTGTGTGCCTTTCCAAATCATGTCTAATCAACTGAATTTACCACAGGTGGACTCCAATCAAGTTGTAGAAACATCTCAAGGATGATCAGTGGAAACAGGATGCACCTGAGCTCAATTTTGAGTGTCATGGCAAAGGCTGTGAATACTTATGTACATGTGATTTTTAACAAACTTCTTTCACGTTGTCATTATGGGGTATTGTTTGTAGAATTTCGAGGAAAATAATGAATTTAATCCATTTTGGAATAAGGCTGTAACATAACAAAATGTGGAAAAAGTGAAGCGCTGTGAATACTTTCCGGATGCACGGTATAAAATCGTAAAAAGTCATGAAAATAAATAAAATTGTGAAAAAATAAATGGAAAGGCATACAATCGTAAAAGTTATGGCAACTAATAAAATAGTAAAAAAAATCACATAAAAACATTCAATCGTAAAACGTCACGTAAATAAATAAAATAATATAAAATCATGGAAATACGAACTAAATTCATAAAAAGTCATGGAAATACATAAAATAAAATGTCATGGAAATAAAAAAATCTTAAAAATTCATGAAAATATAATAAAATAATACAATTGTAAAAAGTAAAAATTGCAAAAAAAATCAAAATCATAAAAATGTTAATAAAATAATAAAATGTAATAGAAATGTAATAGAAATTAAAAATCATGGAAATACATACACTTGTAAAATGTCATGAAAATAAATAAAATCATAAAAATATCAAGGAAATAAATAAAGTCGTAAAACATCATGAAAATAAGTAAAATCATACAAAGTCATGGAAATAAAAAAGTCATGAAAATACATAAAATCATATAAAAATCATGGAAAACATTAAATAATAAAAATCATGGAAATACATAAAATCATGAAAAAATCATGGGAAAAAATTGCTGAAAAAATGATTAAACTACAAAATCATAAAAATTCATGTTAATAAATAAAATAATAAAATGTCTTAGAAACAAAACAAAAAAACAAAAAATCATAAAAATCATGGAAATACATTTTTAAAAAGTAATGGAAATACATAAAACCGTAAAACGTTATGAAAATAAGTAGAATCATAAAAAGTCATGGAAATTCATAAAATCTTATAAAAATCATGGAAAACATAAAACCATAAAAATTAATGGAAATAAAACAAATCTTAAAAAATGTAGTTCGCCATGACCAATATCCTATCAATATGTCATACCCACATTAACAAGCTAAATCTTTCTGAGAGTTGTCATGACTGAACTATAGTGAATACAATTTTTTCTCTAAAACATATCATTGGCTTTAAATTGCTCTGTGAGAGCAATCGCTATAGAGTGATCTTTGAAAATCCTTATTGACTTCAACTAGAAAAGTTGTTGGAAGGAAATGCATGTCAAAAAAATATAGGCACCCTGTACCATGGTACTGTTTGATTACCATATTAATTTACCATGGTACTTAAAAAGTATGCGAGGTACTTCAAAGAACACTGTGGTATTATCATCATGGTAGTGTCTAAAAAAGCATGGTAATACAATTGTTATCCATGGTATTTTTAATTGTAATACTGCAGTACTTTTTGTGGTGTGAATGAGTGTTGTTGTGTTTATCTGTTTCGTGCACATACACACACCGTTTGGTCGGTCAGTGTTGGAAGGACAATGGTTTTCTCCATTGTATTCATGACCAGTTTCCACAGTTCCTTCAACACTCTCTTGAGGACAGTCTTCTCACAGATCTTAGCAAACAGAGTCAGACTGAAAGAGGAGATATTTAGATCAGACACGCACAGAAACATCATTATAATGATTAATACTGACAAATAATCTAATGTGAGCATAGCTGTAGTTATGAGGGGCAAGTAACTAAAATTAGTGACAATACTAATGTAAAAGTTGCTGTCATTTCAACTCCGCTGGTGACACCAAACGGAATGATAAAAATCATCACTCTTTTGAGTTCAGTTTTTAAGAAATCCTTCAAAGTCTTCAAACCCTTCATAAACAGCTGACTTTAGTATGCTCTGCGTAATGTGTTAATATGTGCACAAATAACAACAGGAATAATATATATCTGCAATATTGATATACTGTATATCAATATCTAATCACAGCTATATATGAATGACCTTCGGATGATATCCAAACTGTTTAAATGTATTTTGTTTGCGGATGATACAAATTAATTTTGTTCTGGAGAGATTTTAGACAAAGTATTAAATATAGTGGCAAAATGTTTGGAAAAACAAAGTATATGATATTTAGTAATAGAGAGATTAAAACAGAAATACACAAAGCAATAACTGAAAGAGTACATTTCTAAGAGTTATTATTGACGATAAATTAAGCTGGAAAGCACATATAAATCAAGTAAAATTTAAAGTAGCAAAATCGATTGCACTCTTGTATAAAGTCAAAGACCTGTTCAGTGGAAACGCAATGTATACTTTGTACTGTTCAGTTATTGTGCCTTATATTACATATTATGTTGGGAGTTTGGGGAAATGCTTATCAAACTTATATGCATCAAATTTCTATGCTTCAAAAAAGCAATAAGAATTATTAGTAGAAGTAATTATAGAGAACCATCAAATCATCTATTTGTAAAACTACAAATATTGTGGGCCTGGGTAGCTTGGCGAGTATTGACGCTGACTACCACCCCTGGAGTCACGAGTTTGGATCCAGGGTGTGCTGAGTGACTCCAGCCAGGTCTCCTAAGCAACCAAATTGGCCCGGTTGCTAGGGAGGGTAGAGTCACATGGGGTAGCCTCCTCGTGGTTGTGATTAGTGGTTCTCGCTCTCGGTGGGGCGCGTGGTGAGTTGTGCGTGGATGCCACGGAGAACAGCGTGAAGCCTCCACACGCGCTATGTCTCGTGGTAACGCGCTCAACAAGCCACATGATAAGATGCGCAGATTGACGGTCTCAGACGCGGAGGCAGCTGAGAGTCGTCCTCCACCACCCGGATTGCGGCGAGTCACTACGCCACCACGAGGACTTAGAGAACTTTGGGAATTGGGCATTCCAAATTGGAAAAAAATAAAATAAAAAAAAAAAAAAAAAGGATGTGCGAAACTGCTGTCTTTGAAATATTTGCCAATCTTGTTAAAGAATGCCATTGAAAAGTTGATCACATGTAAGCAGACTTGTTAACTAAGGGTAGCTTGACTGTAGTTTAAGCTTGTAGCTTGGCAAACGAGTTTCAAAGAAGCTTCCCCAACACTGTACAGTAGAGATGATGTGTTATCTGTGACTCTCACTTGCTGTCCAGGAAGTCCATGATGGGCTGTAGAACGTTGTCGGCATCCTGCGCTAAGTTTCCGTTACCATTATCAGGTACGTTAGCTCCTTTCACCTGACTGAGAATATCACCCATCTGCCTCACGCTCTCCTCGATGTGCGGCTGGAAACTGCACAACAGAACACAACACAATGACTGGAGAAGAGACACTGATATTCTGAGAGTTCTGAAATAAAGAGTTTTGAAGAGCCTCGAAACAAACCAATCAGATTCGAGGTGAATAAGAACATTACAACCTTTGATTTGAAGCCGAAAAGTGTATGAAAATCAGAAAAAAAGACAAGACTGTGTACTTAACGTCTTCAATGATGGAATCGAATTAAAATGATTGTATAATAAAATGGCTATATACAAGTATGTAAACAAAATACAGTATTTGAACTCTTCAGATAAACACAACTGTATATAAAACATTTGTTACATCATTCAACTTGATTATGCCATTCGTCTATGCTATTTTAGTTTCCAAGATAAAACGATTTGTCTGATTGGTAGATTGGTGATTTGCTTCAGAATTATAGGTAGTCCTGTTCTTCACTGGAGTTAATGCTATTAAACAAGTTTCGAAATTATACTGACTTTTGGCTTCTACAGAAGCATATATCATCCCATAATCACAGAGCTCACAGTAGGTCTGTCTTCAGAGCCGGTCCTGCCTATTAAGCGACATATGCGGCTGCAATGGGCCCCTACCACTGGTTCAGTATAGCCATATAATTATTTGCAACTAAGTGAAGATAGTACTCGGCACACAGACTAGCTACATGTATGCCAATAGTCCGATGGAACCTGTCAAAACTATTACAAATATTGCATACGCTTTAAAGAAAAGACATAGAGAGATAAGTATGTGAATTTGACCCGCCTCAGCTCAAAATATGATGTGGTGACATTAGTAAGATAGCTGGTTAATAGTGTGGGCATTCCGGGTTCGAGTATTTCAGTATTTTCCCCTTATCGATCTATGTAAGTGAAGATATACAGAACACACCATCGGAAAGTCATTTATTTTAAATAAAGATGAACACAAAAGGTCTAAATAAAGTGTCTAAGGGAACTGTGATATCACTGAAAATAAGTACAGCATTTTGGTCGTGATCACTAAAGGTTAGGCTGTGCTGAGAAGGGGGTGGATGGGCACAAGCACGCATTTCCTAGTATAAAACCTGTGGTTGGCAGCTTTTTCTAGCGGCTTGGCATCTCATCAGCGAGCGGAACGAGGGTTGCGGTAACCCGTTTCCTGGACCTGAAGAAACCGCTCGCTCTAAAGCCGCTCTCTGCATTTGAAGACAACAGTGACAAGGTACCATTATGTGACACATCAAATGCATTTCTTCCCGCTAACAGCGATGTAGTTAAGTTCCGTCACAATAGCCTACTTATTAGATTATACACTGTTTATTATACACCAGGGTGCAAATACTATATGCCACTATTTACAGCAAGTGTTCTGTAGCATACCTTAATTTGGTCATTTAATTATTTCATATTCATTTGCACAGAATTTCATTAAATATATTTATTAATTTGTGCATGTGTGTTTGGTTCGTAGTGTTCTTTCTTTTTTGTACTTCTGAAGTAGTTATCCCTATTCTGATAAACTACGTTTGATAGTTTTGCATTTATAAGCGTTGCACTTTTCAATAAATAGAATTGTTTATTTGCACAATTTATAGGTGTACTTGAAGGTAGGGTCACCCCATTTTGAAAATCTGCTTAGGGCCCCCAAAATGCTGGGGCCCGTCCTGTCTGTCTTTTTAACATTTATGTGTTATCATTACAAATCAAGTTCTCTATGGAGAAAACAAATGGGATTTTAAATTCTGAAACCTGATTGTTGCACTGTACTGACTCCATGAGTACCCCAAACCCACCTCACTGCAAATATTCTGCTGAGATCATCCATCACATTGTTCAGTTTGACCTGCAGATCCTTCAGGAAGTCACTGGCCTCCACGTTTAACTGCAGAAAAATTGCATGCAGAATTATGACAATCTGTTTAACACTGAGGCTCCTCCCTCTTCTGAAATCTTTTTAATATGCGTTGAGAGACCTCAAAGTCCTGTGAATATTTTGAGTATTCAGTGTGTGTGATGGGAATCCAGCAAAAATGTTTGCTGTGAATCAAATGGACTATTACAGGTACAAACATTCATAGCACATATGAATTATGCATTACATCATGAATATTCATGGGTGTGATTGTTGGTCAGGGAGTATTTACGTGATGAGTCATAATTTATGTATGACATGAAAGCAAATGTTGTGAGAAAGTGAGAATAATGAGCTATCCGGCCAGTGAACGTGTCTGTTTGAAATGTGTGGAATGTTATACCGGATGTAAGAGCTAGACAGTAATTTATGGCATTATAGACACAAAGGTTGGCATCTTAATTATGCTGCCACATAAGATACCTCATTTTATTTATTTATTTAAATTTTTTATCCCCTTTTCTCCCAATGTGGAATGCCCAATTCCCACTATTTAGTAGATCCTCGTGGTGGCGCGGTTACTCACCTCAATCCGGGTGGCGGAGGACAAGTCTCAGTTGCCTCCGCTTCTGAGACCGTCAATCTGCGCATCTTATCACGTGGCTCGTTGTGCATGACACCGTGGAGACTCACAGCATGTGGAGGCTCATGCTACTCTCCGCGATCCACACACAACTTACCACACGCCCCATTGAGAGCGAGAACCACTAATCACGACCACGAGGAGGTTACCCCATGTGACTCTACCCTCCCTAGCAACCAGGCCAATTTGGTTGCTTAGGAGACCTGGCTGGAGTCACTCAGCACACCCTGGATTCGAACTCACGACTCCAAGGGTGGTAGTCAGTGTCAATACTCGCTGAGATACCCAGGCCACCAAGATACCCCATTTTAGCCACATTCTAAGGCAGTATTGCATGCATCTTTTGCCAATAATTATATTTCATTCAGTGCTGAAGTATTGTTATAAACAGTGATGGGGGTGACACTTTTCAGTACTTTTCAGTACCACTTTTTCAGTACTACACTCTTCAGTAGCATGACAGTAGCTCTGCTGTTTTCATAATAGTGTCAATTTTCCACTAACCAGCTACTTTTTCCAACAAATAGCACTTTAGTTTCACAAAATGCTACAACTGAGAAACAGAACAATAATTAAGTATTTTTTTACTCTAAATCTCCACTTTCTCCACATGCTGCCCCTCTGAAACGACACCAACCAAGTTTTATAGAGTGTTTGTAAATGGACTCACATTTTTTCCTCCCATGGCCTCAAACATCTTCTCCAACTGAACTCTCAACTGCTGGATATTATTAATAATGATGCAAGGCTGAAAAAAAAAATCACAATAGAGGAAGTTAAAAAGACATTAGATAAGCAAACACATATATAAATAACAGATAAACACAGATAAATTCAGTTTATTCCTTCACATAAATTCCCTGCAGAAATAGTGAGGAATAGTGTGTGTCTGTGTGTGTGTATGTGAGTGTGTGAGGGTGTGTATGAGTGTGTGTGTGTGAGTGTGACATACACACATACTCATACACACACTCACACAAACACCCACACACACACAATCATACACAGACACACACTCATACACACACTCACACAAACACCCCCCCACACTCATACACACACTCCACGCACACAAACACACACACACACACACACACACACACACACTCATACACAGATACATACTCACACAGACTCACACACTCACACACACACTCACACACTAACACACACGCATATACACACACTCATACACACTCATAAACACACTCACACAGCTCACACACACACTCACTCACACAAACACACACTCACACAGACTCACACACTCACACTCACACAAACACTCACTCACACACACACACACACAAACACACTCACACAGACTCACACACTCACACACACACTCACACACACCCACACACACAAACACACTCACACAAACACACACACTCACTCACACATACACACACTCACACAGACTCACACACTCATACACACACTCACTCACACACACACACACACACACACACACACACACACACACACACACTCATACACACACTCACACAAACACCCCCCCCTCCCCACACACACACACTCATACACACACTCACACACACACACATGCACATACACACACTCACACTCACACACACACACACACACACACACACACACACAGTGTCAACATCACACTGAAGCAGCTCCATTCAGGCACATCTCAAGAGACACATCATTATGAGCATAACAAGTCACTAAAGTTTATTTTAAATGTCATATTATACATGTAAATGTATTGTTGTGACGTACCACTTTCTCCTTATTACAGTGATTGGGGAAATCCTTGGCAATGATGTCAGCATATGACAGAAGAACATTCCCAATAGTCTGAGAGACAAAAACCATATCAATTTAGTTTACAATTTATTTTATTTTGTACTACAATAATGACAATTTTGGGGGGAAATGTGCTTGATTGTCATTAAAACAATGTCATTATTACAAAAATCTTAATGGTCCTGAAAATAGGCTTCGTTTTCTTTATGCAAAAAAATAAAAATAATAATTTCATTTTTCCTCCTTTGGATTTGGGTTGAAATATGACTCATACATGTTCTTGACAGGCTTTATTTATTTATTTGTATAGGGACAGTACAAAAACATTATTTCAGCAGAAAAACTTAAAAAGATGCATTGTACATAGAGATTATAGCACATGCTAATTTGCATCTCAGTTCCCTAGATAGGCTTTTCCCTAAAACAAAACTAAAGAAACTAAACAAAACCAACTAAACATCTGAAAAATAAAAAGGACAATATTTGCATGAGATTCATGAGATTCATGCATTAATATACCAAATCTCTATTACACATCTACAATATCACCTACAGTTCCTCTAATAAACTATATTACTTGGCAGAAGTATTGTTTATTTGATTATTATTATTATTAATTGATTATGAATGATTATTGAACATTGTTGCCTTTTTATTGGGGGCTGTCAATCGATAAATTATTTGTGATCAAAATACATTAAAAAGATGATTAATCTGCCAATTACAAATTTGGAGTGTCTATTTGCACCCCGGTGTAAATAGCATCTGACACACAGTGCAGCTATTTGCATCCCAACAGTGTGGTGGAACCACAGAAATATATGACAAACTAAACAATAGATGTCGCTGCAGTGCCGTGGGGTGTAAAACGGTGTGTGATTGTGTACTGTTGTCCTAGTGACTTCATCGTAGTGATTTGGTCATGGTGAATGTCGAGGAGTGCAGGGAAGGGTTTGATCTGGAGGCGGTGTCTGTCGATTGCACTCATTCCCACAGATCGACATTGTGTGTAGATTGCATCACTGTATTACTAATATTGTAGTAGCCATGTGTTTTTGGCAAAAAACATAGTTTTAATGCAATTAACCATGATGTTAGTACAGTAATATGATGGTAATATAGTACCATGGTTAATTTTGTGGTTACTGTAAATTTACAAAAAATACCATGGTGAAACCATGGTTACTGTAGTAAAAGCAAAGTTATTTTTTCTAAGGTACGGTTAAGGTTAGGTTTAGGGGTAGAGGTTAATGAAGTGTGTCTCTGGGACTCTAAATAAACACAATAAACCCACTGCAGTGATGCCCATACTGTATGTTAGTATTTAAATATGGGTGCAAATAGTATCTGACACTAAATGCACTGGGGTATAAATAGCATATACAATTATTTGCAGCAGGGTGAAAATAGTATCTGCCTTACAAAGTTTAATGCTTAGTCTC
Organism: Myxocyprinus asiaticus; assembly: GCF_019703515.2. Lineage (NCBI taxonomy): Eukaryota > Metazoa > Chordata > Actinopteri > Cypriniformes > Catostomidae > Myxocyprinus > Myxocyprinus asiaticus. The sequence goes on along the minus strand of NC_059348.1, from coordinate 54,802,131 downwards.
TACCACGTGTTATCTGTGCAACTGACAATAAAATGACATATCACAATATTGAATGTATTAAAAAATGTTCTTGGTCTTTCCTTCTTGTGACAGGGCATGCCAGACAGAGGCTACAAGAGTCCAAATTAAGCAGCTTATTATGCAACCAAAATACCAATAATAACCAGAAAAGAAAAAAGATTTGGTGCATAATTACACAGAACTTTTAACAGTAAACAAGCCCGAAATATTCGGGGACTCTTATTTTGAAATGTTTGTGCTTCATTCCTTCCAGCTGCTTATTCAAACAGATAAGTGGAATGAAATATGCATTATTACATTCATCAACAAGGTATTACAATATAAACACTTTAAAGTAAACATTATCATAATTCATCTACAGTAGGTTATCAGCAATTGTTTTTCATAAATATCCAGTATTCACTGATTGTGAAATGGCCTGAAGCCGCCGGAAACACTGAATCTTGAGTTCCCTGTGTGCTTTTCACTTTGAAGCCCACAGCACACGCAGATGATACGTTTATTCAATTAATAAATTAATTTATTAAATTAATGTAGTCTTTTAAAGTTTAATAATCACATTGTGTAATCACCAGTATTGTGATTCTGGTCATAACGTCCCCAAATTTAAGACCTCTTTAAATGCTCATTAAGACTTTTGTTATACCATTTAAGATGTTTAAGACTTTTTATGAGCTTGAATTAAACTGAACTGTTAGTTAATAAAAATACAGTTGTTCATTGTTGTTCAGGTTAGTTTATAGTGCATTAACTAATGTTAACAAACACAACCTTTAAATTCAAAATGTATTAGTATATGTTGAAATTAACTAACTAAGATTAATAAATGCTTAAGTATTGTTCATTGTTAGTTCATGTTAACTAATGTTGCTCACTAATGTTGTTCAATAATGTTGTTCACTAATGTCAACTACTGTTGTCCACTAATGTTGTCAACTAATGTTGTTTACTAATGTTGTTCACTAATCAACTAATGTTGTTCACTAATGTTGTCAACTAATGTTGTCCACTAATGATGTTCACTAATGTTGTCAACTAATGATGTCCACTAATGTTGTCAACTAATGTTGTCCACTAATGATGTTCACTAATGTTGTCAACTAATGATGTCCACTAATGTTGTCAACTAATGATGTCCACTAATGTTGTCAACTAATGTTGTCCACTAATGATGTTCACTAATGTTGTCAACTAATGATGTCCACTAATGTTGTCAACTAATGTTGTCCACTAATGATGTTCACTAATGTTGTCAACTAATGATGTCCACTAATGTTGTCCACTAATGATGTTCACTAATGTTGTCAACTAATGATGTTCACTAATGTTGTCAACTAATGATGTCCACTAATGATGTTCACTAATGTTGTCAACTAATGATGTCCACTAATGTTGTCCACTAATGATGTTCACTAATGTTGTCAACTAATGATGTTCACTAATGTTGTCAACTAATGATGTCCACTAATGATGTTCACTAATGTTGTCCACTAATGATGTCCACTAATGATGTTCACTAATGTTGTCAACTAATGTTGTCCACTAATGATGTTCACTAATGTTGTCAACTAATGATGTCCACTAATGTTGTCCACTAATGATGTCCACTAATGATGTTCACTAATGTTGTCAACTAATGTTGTCCACTAATGATGTTCACTAATGTTGTCAACTAATGATGTTCACTAATGTTGTCAACTAATGATGTCCACTAATGATGTTCACTAATGTTGTCAACTAATGATGTCCACTAATGTTGTCAACTAATGATGTCCACTAATGTTGTCCACTAATGATGTTCACTAATGTTGTCAACTAATGATGTCCACTAATGTTGTCAACTAATGATGTCCACTAATGATGTTCACTAATGTTGTCCACTAATGATGTTCACTAATGTTGTCCACTAATGATGTTCACTAATGTTGTCAACTAATGATGTCCACTAATGATGTTCACTAATGTTGTCAACTAATGATGTTCACTAATGTTGTCAACTAATGATGTTCACTAATGTTGTTCACTAATGTTGTCAACTAATGATGTTCACTAATGTTGTCAACTAATGATGTTCACTAATGTTGTCAACTAATGTTGTTCACTAATGTTGTCAACTAATGATGTTCACTAATGTTGTTCACTAATGTTGTCAACTAATGATGTTCACTAATGTTGTTCACTAATGTTGTCCACTAATGATGTTCACTAATGTTGTCAACTAATGATGTCCACTAATGTTGTCCACTAATGATGTTCACTAATGATGTTCACTAATGTTGTCAACTAATGATGTTCACTAATGTTGTCAACTAATGTTGTTCACTAATGTTGTCAACTAATGATGTTCACTAATGTTGTCAACTAATGATGTTCACTAATGTTGTCAACTAATGATGTCCACTAATGTTGTCAACTAATGTTGTCAACTAATGATGTTCACTAATGATGTCAACTAATGATGTTCACTAATGATGTCAACTAATGTTGTCCACTAATGATGTTCACTAATGTTGTCCACTAATGATGTCCACTAATGTTGTCCACTAATGATGTCCACTAATGTTGTCCACTAATGATGTCCACTAATGTTGTCAACTAATGATGTCAACTAATGATGTCAACTAATGTTGTCAACTAATGATGTTCACTAATGATGTCAACTAATGTTGTCCACTAATGATGTCAACTAATGTTGTCCACTAATGATGTTCACTAATGTTGTCCACTAATGTTGTCAACTAATGATGTCCACTAATGTTGTCAACTAATGATGTTCACTAATGTTGTCAACTAATGATGTCCACTAATGTTGTCCACTAATGATGTCCACTAATGTTGTCAACTAATGTTGTCAACTAATGATGTTCACTAATGATGTCAACTAATGTTGTCCACTAATGATGTTCACTAATGTTGTCCACTAATGATGTCCACTAATGTTGTCCACTAATGTTGTCCACTAATGATGTCCACTAATGTTGTCCACTAATGATGTCCACTAATGTTGTCCACTAATGATGTCCACTAATGTTGTCAACTAATGTTGTCAACTAATGATGTCCACTAATGTTGTCCACTAATGATGTTCACTAAAGTTGTCAACTAATGTTGTTCACTAATGTTGTTCACTAATGTTGTCCACTAATGTTATCAACTAATGATGTCCACTAATGTTGTCAACTAATGTTGTCCCAATGGAATGCTCAATTCCCAATGCACTCTAAGTCCTCGTGGTGGTGTAGTGACTCACCTCAATCCGGGTGGCAGAGGACGAATCTCAGTTGCCACCGTATCTCAGACCATCAATCCGTGCATCTTATAACGTGTATTGTTGAGCGCGTTACCATGTAGACATCCACGCACAAATCACCACGCACCCCATGAGAGTAAGAACCACATTATAGCGACCACGAAGAGGTTACCTCATGTGACTCTACCCTCCATAGCAACAGCGCCAATTTGCTCGCGACTCCAGGTGTGGTAGTCAGTGTCTTTACTCGCTGAGCTACCCAAGCCCAGATTTAAGATTTTTTAAAGAAAAGGAGGGACGAGTCGAAAATTATTTTTGTGGAAATCAACATTGCCACAAATGCTGTCGATTGAGCTCAACTTGTATTCAACCCAGAACATTCTTTTAATCGCACTGAGTTAATGTGTTGTATCGAAAGCCGTTTTATTTTTTGCGGTGCAAGTATTTTATAATTGTAATTCAATAATTCAGAGGGGTTTGGTGTGATTCAGGCAATTTAAGTTTGATTTACCTTCGCAAACCTCTTCATGTAGTTCCCGATGATCTGAGGATCAGGACACTCCAGCTTCCTGATGATTTCAAAGCTCTGATTAAGCTGAGAGAACACGTCCACCACCGAACAGGAGAAGAGCGCATGTTCAGATGTCTGCTGAAACTGTGGGGAGTGAGAAGAGGAGAGATTATCAGGCTAAAACAACATCAATTAAATGACAAATATCTGTCTACAGAACCAAACTAGACATACTGCATAAATCTAAAGAGAGCAGTGATATTTACCCCGTCCTTTGTGTCTCTGACCAGAGCACCATGCAGGAAGTCTCTGGACACCTCCTCATTCTCGTCCAACCACAGAATCACAAACGGCTCGAACCAGCTATCAAAAGATGAAGAAAAAACACTGACCTCTTAACACCTCAGTGGCTACTACTTATGTAGTATGGTATTTATTTTGCGGTATGCATGCTACCATAATGCTTGTACTACTTTAGCAGTATGCGGAATGCATACTTTGGGTTTGTTCAAATCATTAACACTAACTATGACGCTTACCTCTGCAAACACCACTAAAAACAGTAGATAAGAGTTTTGGAGGAAGCTCTTACGCTGGGTACTCGGGCACTCGGTCCTGGAAGTACAGCAGCTCTTTGCAGTACTCATTGTAAAGCCATTTCACTTTGAAGTGAAGATTCATGTAATCGGCACTCTTGCAGAGTCTGTTCTTCTCGTGTTCTGAGACAGGAAATTCATAACAGATCAGACTTTAAGACTGTTTAACACTTGGTTGCTCTGAGCGGAGTCAATGTGAATCAGAAAGCTGAGTGTGCGATCAGTGTTTACCTTCCATAGCATACTTCATATCCTGAGCAAACATGTTCCACATCACCTCTGCACTGATCTTTCCCACATTCAACTCCTGAGGAAACCTGCATAACCAAACAGAGAGAGAGGGATAGTTAAATATAGTGTGCATTTTTCATTTCACTTTTTGATTTGTAACTAGTAGCACCTAATAATCATGCAAAAAAGAATACAATAATAATTTCGAGAGCAAATAGTTTTCCTAAAAATCGATGTACACATACGGTATGTGGACAGCAGGACTACAGTAAGTAATTTTAAATAATACCAAGCTATAGAAAGTCATATTTTTTTCATCAAATAGTCCATTATGTGTCCTGGAATGTTGATTATTCATGTTTTTGAGATGTTACAGACATTACAGCTGATTTTCTGTAAAGCTGCTTTGGAACAGTGTGTATTGGGAAAAGCACAAAATAAAAAACTATACATAATAAAAATGATTTGACTTGATTTGACTTTTATGTTACAATGTTTTTTCTACTTTGGCAACAAAATATCAAGGTTCTCTCTTTGCGCTGTCAAACAAACAAGTGATAGCCAGAGCTGAAACATTTTACAATCAGAAATTAGCATAATTAATTATGTTTCAAAGTAATGTCCAGAATCATCCAATCACTGTCAATCATGTTAAAATAAAATGATACATTATAAATTCTGAATCTATGTACTGATTATCATTGTCACATGTCTATCAAACATGTTGAGTGATCCAAACATCATCTGCAGCCTGAAACTGAACTTTTGATCAGATTTTAGGAGTGAATGCACTTAACTGCATAGAAAGCTACAGGATGCTCCCTTGCTCCCTATTTAGTGAATGACTTAACCTCCAGTGTGCTGTCTGTCTGCACTGGTCTCAGAACAGTTTGAAATGCACCTTATTTTCATCATAACTCCATATAAAGCCTCTGAAAGCAACAATATTCAGCTTTTGGATGCACCCATTGATTCTCAATGTGATAATGCACAGCGAATATACTGTAGGATTTCTAAAGAAAAATAGCGCTATTGTACACTATAGTGGTCATTGTGTTTAACAGCGTGGCGTTTCACGATAAATCGCTCCGATTTTTTAAATATCAGATGAAACTAGAGACTCTTATGATTCAGACAGGTTTCAATGTAAAACCTTAATTATGCTTCTTACCAGATGCAGTTTTCTGTAGTGACTCTCCTCAATTCGGGTGGTGGAGGATGAATCTCAGTTTCCTCCGCGTCTGAGACAGTCAATCCGCGCATCTTATCACGTGGCTTGTTGAGCGCGTTACCGCGGAAACGTAGTGTGTGTGGAGGCTTCAAGCTATTCTCCGCGGCATCCACGCACAACTCACCACGTAGCCCACCGAGAGCAAACCACATTATAGTGACCATGAGGAGGTTACTCCATGTGACTTTACCCTCCCTAGCAACCGGGCCAATTTGGTTGCTTAGGAAGCCTGGCTGGAGTCACTCAGAACGCCCTGGATTTGAACTTGCAACTGTTTGTATCTCGTTGCGCATAGAATTACTTAAAATTTGACAGGCACTGATTTAAAATAATATTACATTTGAGTTGATATTCCAAATAAGGAATTTACATGATCCAAAATACTGTTTAAAATGCAGTCAGAAACAGTAATATAAGGTTGATCAGGCTATGGAATCTGCATAGCATGTTTACATGATGCATACATAATTGGAATATGAATAAATTCTGATTATATTGGAATGTTGATGAGCATGTAAACACAATAATCAAGTTGAAAATAACCTGGAATGTTCCTTCAAGCCCTTGTACATCATTAGCCCAGGCTGAACTTGTTTTGAAAGAAGAGTGTTTGGTGTCGTAGGGAGAACACAAACTCACTGGTTTAAACAGGGTGTGTAGGAGTTCTTATCCTCTTCTATAATGGACACAATGAGTGTGATGAGTTTGGACCAGAAGTCCAGGTTCTTAATACTGGGACCCTGTTCTTCTGGAGGAACCATCTTGGACTGGAAAGAACCACAGAAAACAGTTATGTTCATGTCGCATATATGAATATAAACACTCTTCCGGACAAGATAGCTGTGAAGTTTTGTTGTCAATTAACCACCTGTGCTGATTATAAGGCATCTAAACACCTCAGCTTATATAAGGGGCACACACAGGAGAATTCTTGTGTTCAAAAACAGCTTCATGTCTAGAATGAGCTGCACATGGACAAAACACTGGACATTTAAAGACCTGTTTAAGAGTATAGATGCTACTATAAACAATCAATAAGCTATAGGTGCTTGTCCCACCGCCACCTTCTTCTGATAGGTCCGTTTACAAAGACCAACCATTCAAAAATTGTGCAGTAAGCTGTGTAGGCCTGCATACACAAAGGCTCTCACACGCACACACACTGTGAGCATCAGTCAGTGCTCCGGTTATGAGGTGTCAAAATCTTCAATGACATGTCTTTAATCTCACTAATCAAATTCTGCAATATATGAGCAGAGAGGGAGAGAAATAAAAAAAAAAACACTGCAGTACTTCTCGATTCATAACTGCTACAGCACCTCGACCATAATCAATATTTCATTTTCAATGAAAGCAAATGGCACTCACACATGGCACTTTCACTCTCAAGAACCAAACAGCAAAAAATCATCATGACAATTTGAGCTTGAAAGCAGAAAGTGAGACATTCAGTCCAACAACTAAATATTTTTTTAAAGTCAACATGAACAAAATAAAACTTACCACATGATCATGCATAGTTAGGATAGCAAAATAAATACTTTTAAAAGGGGGAAGAAATGGTAAATGGTCTGCACTTATATAGCACTTTTTTAACCTTAGCGGTTTTCAAAGCACTATACACTGTGACTCATTCACCCATTCACACACACACTCACACACCAGTGATGGCTGAGCTGCCATGCAAGGCTCTAGCCTACCATTGGGAGCAACTTGGTGTTCAATGTCTTGCCCAAGGACACTTTGGCATGTGGAGTCATGTAGGCTGGGAATTGAACTGCCAACCCTGTGATTAGTGGCCATCCTGCTCTACCACCTGAGCCACAGCTGCCCCAAAACACTTCTCATATGTTTTGTTGTTGATGTCAAAGGCAGTGCGTCCACTCAAACCATATTTTTGCACAAATCCACTATCTGTCATTTGGTAGAAGACAGCTGTCAACATGGACAGGTGGTGTGAAACCATGAAAAAACCTAAGGTAAAAGAAAATATAACCCAGACAACACTGAATGCAGATTTACTTGCAACAATGTGATGGGAATATTTGATTTTAGGGACTTTTTTCTATTTACTTTAGTACACTAAACAATTTTGCTACCGTGCTGCGTCGCCATTTAGTGTCCAATGTAAAATCTTTATCTTGAGTGTTGCGAGTTTTTCTAAGAGTGACCCATCTCCTGCTTACACCATCTCTGATAAAACATCTGCACACACACATATACATTCACACATGTACTCACAGGGTCATTTTGATATTCCCGGCTGTACAGCTCATGGCAGTTATTAAAGATGTACTCGTATGTGGAGTTTAGACATGCTTTCACACAGTCTTTAACAACTTGACTTGCTCTGGGAGGGCTCTGCAGTTCTTGGACCTGAAAATAAACATACACACACGCACCACACACACACACACATCACGCACACACCACGCACACACACGCACACCACACACACACCACACACACACACACAGGCACATCACGCACACACAGGCACATCACGCACACACCACACACCACCCACACACGCACACACCACCCACACACGCACATCGCACACACACACCACATGCACACCCACGCACACCACCCACACGCGCGCACCACACACACACGCACACACACACACACACGCACACACACACCACACACACGCACACCACACGCACCATGTGATCCTTGTGAGTGATTCTTCTTGGCAATGAGACCTACATTTACATTTAGAGATTTTAATAGCAAGAAATGTTGCTAAAGCCTGATAAAACTTTGAGAATGTCTCAATAACATTTCAGAAGAAGTCAATAGTGGTACAAAGTGTTACAATCTGTAAATTTGTCACCTACAACTAAAGTGAACCATTAAAGAAAAATAAATAAAGAACCTTCATCCTGAAGAATGTGATGCTAGTCAGAAGATCTACAGTGGACTTCAGATCCTGCAACCTCTCAGGACTACTGGCCGGAAAATTATTCTGAAACACAAACACACACACACACACACACACACACACACACACACACACACACACACACACACACACACACTTCAGTTACATAGCCAGTTACACAAGCCCCAACACAATTCTTCCACTTACTGAACAGTTGAGTAAATCAGTAGTGTAAATAAAGAGGTCAGTAGTGTAAATATAGACATCAGTAGAGTAAATATAGATGTCAGTTGTGTAAATATAGACATCAGTAGTATAAACATAGACTTCAGTAGTGTAAATATATACATCAGTAGTGTAAATATAGACATCAGTAGCACAAATCTAGATGGCATTAGTGTAAATATAGAAATCAGTAGTGTTAAAATAAATGTTAGTAGAATAAATGTAGATGTCAGTAGTATAAATATAGACATCAGTAGTGTTAATATAGATGTCAGTAGTATAAATATAGATGTGAGTAGTATAAATATAGAGGTCAGTAGTATAAATATAGAGGTCAGTTGTGTAAATATAGACATCAGTAGTGTAAATATAGACATCAGTAGTATAAATATAGATGTCAGTAGTATAAATATAGAGGTCAGTTGTGTAAACATAGAGGTCAGTAGTGTAAATATAGATATCAGTAGTGTAAATATAGGCATCAGTAGTGTAAATATAGACATCAGTAGTATAAAAATACTGTAGAAGCCAGTAGTATAAGTATAGACATCAGTTGTGTAAATATAGACATCAGTAGTATAAAAATACTGTAGAAGTCAGTAGTGTAAGTATAGACATCAGTAGTACAAATCTAGATGTCAGTAGTGTAAATATAGACATCAGTTGTGTAAATATAGACATCAGTAGTATAAAAATACTGTAGAAGCCAGTAGTGTAAGTATAGACGTCAGTAGTACAAATCTAGATGTCAGTAGTGTAAATATAGACATCAGTTGTGTAAATATAGACATCAGTAGTATAAAAATACTGTAGAAGCCAGTAGTGTAAGTATAGATGTCAGTAGTACAAATCTAGATGTCAGTAGTGTAAATATAGACATCAGCAGTATAAATATAGATGTAAGTTGTGTAAATATAGACATCAGTAGTATAAATATAGTAGTCAGTAGTGTAAATATAGACATCAGTAGTATAAATATAGCAGTCAGTAGTGTAAATATAGAGGTCAGTAGTATAAATATAGCAGTCAGTAGTGTAAATATAGACATCAGTAGTATAAATATGTCAGTAGTGTAAATATAGAGATCAGTAGTACAAATATAGCAGTCAGTAGTGTAAATATAGACAAAAGTAGTGTAAATATAGAAGTCAGTAGTGTAAATATAGCAGTCAGTAGTGTAAATATAGTGGTAAGTAGTGTAAATATAGTGGTCAGTAGTGTAAATACAGTGGTCAGTAGTGTAAATATAGTGGTCAGTAGTGTAAATATAGACGTCAGTAGTACAAATCTAGACATCAGTAGTGTAAACATAGAGGTCAGTAGTATAATTATAGCAGTCAGTAGTGTAAATATAGACATCAGTAGTATACATATAGCAATCAGTAGTGTAAATCTAGAGGTCAGTAGTATAAATATAGCAGTCAGTAATGTAAATATAGCAGTCAGTAGTGTAAATATAGTGGTCAGTAGTGTAAATATAGACATCAGTAGTACAAATCTAGACGTCAGTAGTGTAAATATAGACATCAGTAGTGTAAATATAGCAGTCAGTAGTGTAAATATAGAAGTCAGTAGTGTAAATATAGCAGTCAGTAGTGTAAATATAGTGGTCAGTAGTGTAAATACAGTGGTCAGTAGTGTAAATATAATGGTCAGAAGTGTAAATATAGAAGTAAGTAGCATAAATACAGAAGTCAGTAGTGTAAATATAGAGGTCAGTAGTATCAATATAAAAGGTCAATAGTGTAAATATACAGTAGAGGTCAGTAGTGTAAATATAGTGGTCAGTAGTATAAATATAGACATCAGTAGTGTTAATATAGATGCCGGTAGTATAAATATAGAAGCCAGTAATGTAAATATAGACATCAGTAGTGTAAATATAGGCATCAGTAGTGTAAATATAGACATCAGTAGTATAAATATAGACGCCAGTAGTGTAAATATAGACATCAGTAGTGTTAATATAGATGTCAGTAGTATAAATATAGAGGTCAGTTGTGTAAATATAGAGGTCAGTAGTGTAAATATAGACATCAGTAGTGTAAATATAGGCATCAGTAGTGTAAATATAGTGGTCAGTAGTATAAATATAGATGTCAGTAGTGTAAATATAGTGGTCAGTAGTGTAAATATAGTGGTCAGTAGTGTAAATATAGATGTCAGTAGTACAAATCTAGACGTCAGTAGTGTAAATATAGAGGTCAGTAGTATAAATATTGCAGTCAGTAGTGTAAATATAGACATCAGTGGTATAAATATAGCAGTCAGTAGTGTAAATATAGACATCAGTAGTATAAATATAGTAGTCAGTAGTGTAAATATAGAAGTCAGTAGTATAAATATAGCAGTCAGTAGTGTAAATATAGACATCAGTAGTATAAATATAGCAGTCAGTAGTGTAAATATAGAGGTCAGTAGAATAAATATAGCAGTCAGTAGTGTAAATATAGACATCAGTAGTATAAATATAGCAGTCAGTAGTGTAAATATAGAAGTCAGTAGTATAAATATAGCAGTCAGTAGTGTAAATATAGCAGTCAGTAGTGTAAATATAGACGTCAGTAGTGTAAATATAGAGATCAGTAGTACAAATATAGCAGTCAGTAGTGTAAATATAGTGGTCAGTAGTGTAAATATAGACATCAGTAGTACAAATCTAGATATCAGTAGTGTAAACATAGACATCAGTAGTGTTAAAATAGATGTCAGTAGTATAAATATAGAAGCCAGTAATGTAAATATAGAGGTCAGTAGTATAAATATAGACATCAGTAGTGTAAATATAGTGGTCAGTAGTGTAAATCTAGATGTCAGTAGTACAAATCTAGATGTCAGTAGTGTAAATATAGACATCAGTAGTGTTAAAATAGATGTCAGTAGTATAAATGTAGATGTCAGTAGTATAAATATAGACATCAGTAGTGTAAATATAGGCATCAGTAGTGTAAATATAGACATCAGTAGTATAAATATAGACACCAGCAGTATAAATATAGACACCAGTAGTGTAAATATAGACATCAGTAGTGTTAATATAGATGTCAGTAGTATAAATATAGAGGTCAGTAGTGTAAATATAGACATCAGTAGTGTAAATATAGGCATCAGTAGTGTAAATATAGTGGTCAGTAGTATAAATATAGATGTCAGTAGTGTAAATATAGTGGTCAGTAGTGTAAATACAGTGGTCAGTAGTGTAAATATAATGGTCAGAAGTGTAAATATAGAAGTAAGTAGCATAAATACAGAAGTCAGTAGTGTAAATATAGAGGTCAGTAGTATCAATATAAAAGGTCAATAGTGTAAATATACAGTAGAGGTCAGTAGTGTAAATATAGACATCAGTAGTGTAAATATAGGCATCAGTAGTGTAAATATAGTGGTCAGTAGTATAAATATAGATGTCAGTAGTGTAAATATAGTGGTCAGTAGTGTAAATATAGTGGTCAGTAGTGTAAATATAGATGTCAGTAGTACAAATCTAGACGTCAGTAGTGTAAATATAGAGGTCAGTAGTATAAATATTGCAGTCAGTAGTGTAAATATAGACATCAGTGGTATAAATATAGCAGTCAGTAGTGTAAATATAGACATCAGTAGTATAAATATAGTAGTCAGTAGTGTAAATATAGAAGTCAGTAGTATAAATATAGCAGTCAGTAGTGTAAATATAGACATCAGTAGTATAAATATAGCAGTCAGTAGTGTAAATATAGAGGTCAGTAGAATAAATATAGCAGTCAGTAGTGTAAATATAGACATCAGTAGTATAAATATAGCAGTCAGTAGTGTAAATATAGAAGTCAGTAGTATAAATATAGCAGTCAGTAGTGTAAATATAGCAGTCAGTAGTGTAAATATAGACGTCAGTAGTGTAAATATAGAGATCAGTAGTACAAATATAGCAGTCAGTAGTGTAAATATAGTGGTCAGTAGTGTAAATATAGACATCAGTAGTACAAATCTAGATATCAGTAGTGTAAACATAGACATCAGTAGTGTTAAAATAGATGTCAGTAGTATAAATATAGAAGCCAGTAATGTAAATATAGAGGTCAGTAGTATAAATATAGACATCAGTAGTGTAAATATAGTGGTCAGTAGTGTAAATCTAGATGTCAGTAGTACAAATCTAGATGTCAGTAGTGTAAATATAGACATCAGTAGTGTTAAAATAGATGTCAGTAGTATAAATGTAGATGTCAGTAGTATAAATATAGACATCAGTAGTGTAAATATAGGCATCAGTAGTGTAAATATAGACATCAGTAGTATAAATATAGACACCAGCAGTATAAATATAGACACCAGTAGTGTAAATATAGACATCAGTAGTGTTAATATAGATGTCAGTAGTATAAATATAGAGGTCAGTAGTGTAAATATAGACATCAGTAGTGTAAATATAGGCATCAGTAGTGTAAATATAGTGGTCAGTAGTATAAATATAGATGTCAGTAGTGTAAATATAGTGGTCAGTAGTGTAAATACAGTGGTCAGTAGTGTAAATATAATGGTCAGAAGTGTAAATATAGAAGTAAGTAGCATAAATACAGAAGTCAGTAGTGTAAATATAGAGGTCAGTAGTATCAATATAAAAGGTCAATAGTGTAAATATACAGTAGAGGTCAGTAGTGTAAATATAGACATCAGTACTGTAAATATAGCAGTCAGTAGTGTAAATACAGTGGTCAGTAGTGTAAATATAGTGGTCAGTAGTGTAAATATGGACGTCAGTAGTACAAATCTAGACGTCAGTAGTGTAAATATAGAGGTCAGTAGTATAAATATTGCAGTCAGTAGTGTAAATATAGACATCAGTGGTATAAATATAGCAGTCAGTAGTGTAAATATAGACATCAGTAGTATAAATATAGCTGTCAGTAGTGTAAATATAGAAGTCAGTAGTATAAATATAGCAGTCAGTAGTGTAAAAATAGACATCAGTAGTATAAATATAGCAGTCAGTAGTGTAAATATAGAGGTCAGTAGTATAAATATAGCAGTCAGTAGTGTAAATATAGACATCAGTAGTATAAATATAGCAGTCAGTAGTGTACATATAGAGGTCAGTAGTGTAAATATAGACATCAGTAGTATAAATATAGCAGTCAGTAGTGTAAATATAGACATCAGTAGTATAAATATAGCAGTCAGTAGTGTAAATATAGACATCAGTAGTATAAATATAGCAGTCAGTAGTGTAAATATAGAGGTCAGTAGTATAAATATAGCAGTCAGTAGTGTAAATATAGAGGTCAGTAGTATAAATATAGCAGTCAGTAGTGTAAATATAGACATCAGTAGTATAAATATAGCAGTCAGTAGTGTAAATATAGAGGTCAGTAGTGTAAATATAGACGTCAGTAGTGTAAATATAGAAGTCAGTAGTGTAAATATAGCAGTCAGTAGTGTAAATATAGTGGTCAGTAGTGTAAATATAGACGTCAGTAGTACAAATCTAGATGTCAGTAGTGTAAACATAGACATCAGTAGTGTTAAAATAGATGTCAGTAGTATAAATATAGAAGCCAGTAATGTAAATATAGAGGTCAGTAGTATAAATATAGACATCAGTAGTGTAAATATAGTGGTCAGTAGTGTAAATCTAGATGTCAGTAGTACAAATCTAGATGTCAGTAGTGTAAATATAGACATCAGTAGTGTTAAAATAGATGTCAGTAGTATAAATGTAGATGTCAGTAGTATAAATATAGACATCAATAGTGTTAATATAGATGCCGGTAGTATAAATATAGAAGCCAGTAATGTAAATATAGACATCAGTAGTATAAATATAGACATCAGTAGTGTAAATATAGACATCAGTAGTGTTAATATAGAGGTCAGTTGTGTAAATATAGAGGTCAGTAGTGTAAATATAGACATCAGTAGTGTAAATATAGACATCAGTAGTGTAAATATAGACATCAGTAGTGTAAATATAGAGGTCAGTTGTGTAAATATAGACATCAGTAGTGTAAATGTAGACATCAGTAGTGTAAATATAGACACCAGTAATATAAATATAGATATCAGTAGTGTAAATATAGACATCAGTTGTGTAAATATAGAGGTCAGTAGTGTAAATATAGACATCAGTAGTATAAATATAGACATCAGTAGTGTAAATATAGACACCAGTAGTGTAAATATAGACATCAGTAGTATAAATATAGACACCAGTAGTGTAAATATAGACACCAGTAGTGTAAATATAGACATCAGTAGTATAAATATAGACACCAGTAGTGTAAATATAGACATCAGTAGTGTAAATATAGACATCAGTAATATAAATGTAGACACCAGTAGTGTAAATATAGACACCAGTAGTGTAAATATAGACATCAGTAGTGTAAATATAGACATCAGTAGTATAAATATAGACACCAGTAGTGTAAATATAGACATCAGTAATATAAATGTAGACACCAGTAGTGTAAATACAGGGGTCAGTAGTATAAATATAATGGTCAGAAGTGTAAATATAGAGGTCAGTAGTATCAATATAAAAGGTCAATTGTGTAAATATACAGTAGAGGTCAGATGTGTTAACATTGAGGTCAATGTAAATAATGATATATTATCGGAGGATGAGAACATACCCTGTACATAGAGAGATCTATCCTCAAGGAGTTGTGCAGTTGGTCCAACAGTTTCACAAACCTCTCTTTCTGCAAATAAAATAATATGCAAAACATACCACATCAATGTAGTAGTTAAAGCAGACATTGTAATCTACCAACAGAACAGTCATCTACCAACATGGTGACTGAAAACAACTTACGCATGAGTTAAATGAGTCTGTATTTGAATGAAATCTAAACTGACCCCAAAGTTAGAGGCAGCAAAGCGGTCAGATGCAGACACGTTGTTGGACGACTGTGTCGTGTGGGCATAATAAGCGTTGATGTTTGCCAGTAGTGTGCTCATGACCGCAGGTACACCGGGACACATGTACTTTGATGACAGACATGCAAAATGCCTGCATACAAACACACAACAAAATGTTATAGAAAAGCTACTGTAGACACACTGAAACCTATTTGATTCTGTCATGTTGCATTCCATATAACATCATATTTTACATACCTGTTTGATTCTTCCCTTTTATAAATATAACTCTTTGTACAGCATCTGCAGTTTGTGGGTGGTGGTGGTGGTCGAGGGGGGGAGGGGGGGGTCCTACATTTCTATAGGAGTTCTATAACAATTTCTATAGATAATTCATTTATTCGTTCACTGAATGCTTACGTCATGGCCTGGTAGATCGATTCCACTCCATATCTCATGGCGAACTCGTCCACAATCTCCTGTGGTGTCTCCTCAAAGTAGACTTTCCATGCGTCATCGCCTTTGGCATCAGGGATCTTCACCACACCGCTGTTCTGCTTCTCAGTAGTGTGGTGAAAAATGTGCTGCAGAGAAACATGAGTAAAGCACTCAGAAACAATACTGGCCAGTTCCTCAGTTGAAAATTCATTTTAAAGAGGATTTTCAAAGAAGGGCTTCTCTTACAGTGATTTCTACAGTAGTTTCTAGTGTCAAATTCACTCAGTATTAAAGCTGAAGTTTTGCAAACATAAACATTTGTTTTCAAACAGCTTTTTGAATATGTCCCAGTCTGCTGTAAATCAAACTAGTAAAAAGGTCTTTGTAGTCTTTTTTATGAATGCTCAGACTTTTTTAACTTTACAGGCGTTAAACTAAAATGTAAACTTAAAAGACAATGGATTAAACAGTTAAAGCTAATTAGGCAACAACATAATCATATTTCTGTTTGATACATCATTTTACAATTTTACCTACATTATTTTGAGTCACATATGTAAGAAGGAAAGTCTTAGCTTTCCAATTATATAATTATTCTGTTTATACTCCAAACCATTGTGGAGATATAATCATTTACATGTTGGCTAATATAATCACTGAAATGTTTTCCTTTTTACTTTAGTGCACAAAACTCAAAATGTGTTTCTTGGACAATAATATGGAGTATTATGCTATTATCGACAAAACGAAAACTTGGATGAATTTTGGCATCATGAGCATGTAACACAATATTACATCACAATGTCCTCTTAAGTGTGATTGTTTTATGGTTTGATCTTTGAGTTTACCTCATGCAGGCAGGTGTACTGGACATGGTATGGAGCTACAGTTTCCTCTCCTTTGATCTCAATGCTGATGTGCATACGGATCGCTCCGGATACAGCAGACTTATCTGTGCGCTTGTCTGTTCGGAAAGAGAGAGAGAGAACATCTAAACATTCAACTATGTCCATTATTAGAAATTTTGCTCAAACATGCATGTACAGAAAACACGCATTCGCACTTATATAAAAACTAGGGCTCGGTATTGGGTATTATCGGTATTATTGATACAGATTATTTTTCTCCCCAATTTGGAATGCCCAATTCCCAATGCGCTCTAAGTCCTCGTGGTGGCGTAGAGACTCGCCTCAATCCGGGTGGCAGAGGACGAATCTCAGTTGCCTCTGTGTCTGAGACCGTCAATCTGCGCAACTTATCACGTGACTTGTTGAGCGCATTACCGCGGAGACGTAGCGCGTGTGGAGGCTTCACGCTATTCTCCGCGGCATCCACGCACAACTCACCATGTGCCCCACCGAGAGCGAGAATCACATTATAGCGACCACAAGGAGGTTACCCCATGTGTCTCTACCCTCCCTAGCAACCAGACCAATTTGGTTGCTTAGGAGACCTGGCTGGAGCCACTCAGCACGCCCTGGATTTGAACTTGCGACTCCAAGGGTGGTAGTTAGCGTCTTTACTTGCTGAGCTACCCAGGCCCCTGGTATTGATACAGATTTCACAATTTGATTCCAATTCAAAAGCTCTCGATTCAATTCCAGTTCGATTCAGATTCACATGGGTATATTTCAGTTCCAAGTTTGCCTGCCCATATAATCTTTGAGTGATAAAGGGTAAACTTATGTGGCTTGCTGTCCTCAAAGGAGGGGCTCGAGGAACAGGCTCGAGCTCTAAATTAACCCCCCCAAGGGACTACTTAATATATGGAGGAAGCTATAGGGCAGGAACTATTAGAAGATTGAGGATGGAGATGGGGAGGTGGAAGTGGAGGGATGCCAGAAAGACTGTCACTAGAGTGAGGTAAGCAGATTAGATGAGCCATGAGAACTCCATTTAAAATGTCCATTTTGCTTACATGTGAAATAAATTCTCTCAGAGCTAATGTTGTTAATCATATATCAAATAATAATTTTACATATTTTATTTTTATCATTTTGGTCAAATTTTAACTTTTTGAAAATGTACAAATTCCATGTATTCCATCAATGGATATGATTTACTGAAAGTGAATGTATTATATTGCATATATACACTTTGTTACATGTTTACTGTTTACATGCATAATTTGTATTATCTACATTGATTTGTAGGACACATGCTAAAATGGTACTGTCTCTTTAAGAATAGCGTAAGTTCAGCGAGCGTCTTACAGAAGTGTTTAGGTTGAGCGCATATTAACAAGAGTGGAGTCGCGCAGATTCTTTACCTCATCTGTGCTATGTGTGATTAGAATTTAAATGTTTCAATTTCTGTTGTTTTTGATAAACAACTGACTATAAAGAACAGAAAGGATATTAAAAGGGTCATTTTTCAATGACAAATGGATTGCATGGATCTAGTCTTTGGACACACATTACATGGAATGAGTCAAACCAAACTTTGTAAGGATCGCGCTGAACTTCTTTGCTAGTACACAACTCAACTCAACATTTACCAGCCAGTGACTAATAACAGACATTTTTATTCAAATAGCGTGAAATTTGGTGCAAGTGATTTACTCGTATTGTAGAGAGTTGTGCATTGAGTGAAAGACAGTTAAGAATTGATGCATTGGAAAATCTAAATTTTTACCAAGCCCTAATACACACACATACTGACCGAGATTATACCAGACGTCCATTTCCCCACTGAGTGTTCTCACTTCAATGATGGTCTGTCCTAGGAAGTCATCGGACTCGCGTTTGAACCGCTGCTTCACACGAGACTTGATGTCATCATCTTCATCCCAAACACGCACCTTTATCCGGTCTGAAGAGTTATGACATTCACTGCAGACAAAAACACACAAGTAGGACGTGGAACAGCATTTCAATCAACCATTCAGATTTGAGGGTTAGGTTTAGCATTGGGGCTTAAACAACATTCTTATCAATAAATCATTTACCTCTGATTTTATGGGTTGGTTATATTTAGGGTTAGTATACCACCTCTTGAGTATCCAAGGCATATAACTGACAGGTGTGCATTGGTTGTCAGAGACAGAAACTGTTGGAGTTCCAGGTAAGTCTGTCAGATGTTTGTTTAATAACTTAACTAAATTCATCTCAAAATGACTCCTGCCTTATGTTGAATTAATCAGCTTTTTATAAAACATGGATATGACTGTTGGCAAAGACTGCATTCATGTACTCACAAGTGGAAGCTCTCGTCCCAGATGGGGTTGAGGTTTCCGTATATGGTCTTGGTTCTTTTCTTGGTTTTGCCCACCTGTACTGTGACGTAAGGATCACTAGAACCCGTCTTATCCTTTGCCTGCAAACCCTGAGCACAAACCACTGACAGAGAGACAATCGATCTTTAGAGATGATTAAATGGACAATAAACACTAACAGTCAGAAGTTTGAACTCACTGTGCTGATTTATGTTAGTCATCATTTTGATCTAAAGACTTGCGCTTGAATGCTTTGATTTCATAGTTTGACGACTTTAATATTAGGCAGATGCTATTTGCACCCTGATGCAAATAGTGTCAGATACTATTACCCTAAACCTATCTGTACCTCAACCTCAGTAACAGCAATTGTGCAGAACAACATGTAGCTACACAATAAGTACATTGTATTGTATGTGTTTTAATGTTAGTACATAGTAATTAAAGACACCTACTGTAGTTGTGTTAAAACATTTGGCTGGTGGTGTATGAACTATAATTTGATTTACTCAAAAAATGATTTGTTCCTCATTGCAGAACTGTAATTCAGAGCTCACCAGTGATGCTGATTTTCGCTGACCATTTCGACGTTCCATCCAGAACGCTCTGTTTGATTTGTTTCATCTGAGTTCCGTGCATCGCCTTGGCAACATCAAACACTTCCTGGATCAGTTCGAAGATCTCCGGTTTGTTGCGTTCACGGATCTTCATGCGGTCCTTCAGAACCATGATGATGTTCTGCGTGCGATCCTCCGCGCCGTGTTTAGAGCTCTTCTCAGCTGCTCCTGAAGACAACATCCACAACATCAGGTCTAATCTACAGACAGCACAGAGCTTTAAACACACAAGTGCAATTTCAACCATTTCAATGTTTACGATTCTTTCAGGACTGATGAGTATCATAACGTTAACAGCAGACAGGTGCAATCTAACAGACTCATATTGGGTTAGACTTTTATGGCTGATGAAAATACTTTTATTTTGACTTTTATTCACTGAGCTATCAGAGGGATTGTAAAAACAATGAACAACACTTTTACAGCACTTCATATTAGTTAAAGGAATATTCAGGGTTCAATTCAAGTTAATCTTAATCGACAGCATTTGTGGCATAATGTGGATCACCACAAAAATGAATTGACTCGTCCCTCCTTTTCTTTAAAAAAAAAAAAAAAAAGCAAAAATCGAGGTTACAGTGAGACACTTACAATGGAAGTCAATGGGGCCAGAAGTGTGAAGCACTTACATTAATTAATCTGTTAAAACTTGTGTATTATTTGAGCTGTAAAGTTGTTTAAATTGTCATTTTTACAGTCGTTTTAGGGTTTTAAGGTTTAGACTTTACATCGTCATGGCAACAAAATTGTAAAATTGTCTTTAACTTTACACAGATGCGGTTAGTAATTATTTTATCACAGTAAAATCAAATAAACACACATATTGTTTATGTCTTGTGTCTATAATTTTAAAACAGTTTAATGTTTACAGATTGACCCCATTGACTTCCACTGTAAGTGTCTCACTGCAACACACATTTGTGCTTTTTTTAAAGAAAAGGAGGGACAGGGGACCTGGGTAGCTCAGTGGTAAAAGACGCTGACTACCACCCCTGGAGTTCGCTAGTTCGCTAGTTCAAATCCCAGGGCGTGCTGAGTGACTCCAACCAGGTCTCCTAGGCAACCAAATTGGCCCGGTTGCTAGGGAGGGTAGAGTCACATGGGGTAACCTCCTCGTGGTCAGTAAAATGTGGTTCTCGCTCTCGGTGGGGCATGTGGTGAGTTGTGCGTGGATGCCGTGGAGAATAGCGTGAAGCCTCCACACGCGCTAGGTCTCCGTGGTAATGTGCTCAACAAGCCACGTGATAAGATGCGCGGATTGACGGTCTCAGACGTGGAGGCAACTGAGATTCGTCCTCCGCCACCCGGATTGAGGCGAGTCACTACACCACCACAAGGACATCTAAATATCATTCCTATAAAATCCTTAAAACAAGATACATTTACTTGTACAGAAGTGAAAAAATCTTACAAAATTGAGTGAGGTTTATGCTTAAAACAAAACAAACTTCTTGCCAAAGATGTAAGAATAATAAACTTGTTTTCCCTAAAATGTAATGTATTTTTCATACCCCATTGGCAAATCATTTTTTCTTGTTTCAAACATAAAACTCACTAAATTTAGCTTATTAAATGATAAATGTATATGTTACAAAAGCTCTAGCTCAGTAAAGCTACACTATTTTGCACATCAGCACCATATAAAAGCAACTTTATATCGTCTCACTCTGCAGACAGTCTGCGTTGAGCAGATCCTGACACTTATCGTGACATTTGACCCCGCACTCTGAACAGCGCATGCCCTGCCGAGCGATGCCCCACAGCAGCCCCTCACACTCGTAGCAGTAGGTGGGTGTGGTGGCTGTCCACACTTCAAAGTTGTGGGGTGTGGTGCAGGAGATAGGGTAGATCAGAGCCTGAAGAGTCTTCTTATACACGTGACTCTTCTAGAGGGGCAGAAACAGAGCAAACACACGCCACACGAGACACTCACAAACTGGAATTATTTCAGAATATTTAAATATTGCAAATTGAAAAGGGGCCTGGGTAGCTCAGCAAGTAAAGACGCTGACTACCACCCCTGGAGTCGCGAGTTTAAATCCAGGGCGTGCTGAGTGACTCCAGCCAGGCCTCCTAAGCAACCAAACTGGCCCGGTTGCTAGGGAGGGTAGAGTCACATGGGGTAACCTCCTCGTGGTCGCTATAATGTGGTTCTCGCTCTCGGTGGGGCGCGTGGTGAGTTGTGCGTGGATGCCGTGGAGAATAGTGTGAAGCCTCCACACGTGCTACGTCTCCACGGTAACATGCTCAACAAGCCACGTGATAAGATGCGCGGATTGACGGTCTCAGATGCGGAGGCAACTAAGATTCGTCCTCCGCCACCCGGATTGAGGCGAGTCACTACGCCACCACGAGGACTTAGAGCGCATTGGGAATTGGGCATTCCAAATTGGGGAGAAAAGGGGACAGACAAAAAACAACAACAACAAAAAAAACTGTTTTCATTAAAACAGTGTTGTATGCGTTAAAGAAGAAAATGAGCTCAAAACCTAATACTTGATGTTCGGAAAAACGCTCCTTTGTTTTCATAGTAACTGGGACCTGATGTCCTATACAGAGGCCATCAAATAAAATACTTTTATTATATTGCAATATTTATTGTTGCTATTATATGTTAAAATGCAACGTATAATAATAACAATATGGAAAGATTCATGTCACTTACCAGTTCCTCATTGTTGAGTGTACTAGAGGCCATAGCAGATGTGATGCCGGCCTTACGAGAGTTCTGTACCAAAGACTGAACACACAACCCACAAGACAGAAAAAACACACATGAGAGATCTCTTTAATGCCTCAACTCTTTCTCCTATATAAAAAGAGTAATAGAGCCCATAGAACAAATCCTTACCATAGCCTAAGTCCAGACAGCAAAGATGATGAAAACAAAGAAAACAGATGTGTTAGTCACAATTAAATTATCTTTCTGGTCTTAATGGAAGAACAAATGTGTCCAGAACCAACTTAACACAGCCTAACAGAAAGTATTGTCCTTCAAAAAACAATGCTTTTCAAAAACAACATTTAAAGGTGCTAAAATGTAAGGTCGCTCTGACGCAGCATTTCGTTTCGTTTAAATGTGTGAATAGTAACATTTTTATAAAATGTATTTTTTTGATTGTACATTTGCGTCACACATATGTGTCAGTCTACAGTGTCCATATACAGTTGCAGTCCAAACGCTAACCAATCAGACCGCAACGTACTGCCCCAATATACCATCAAAACCAATCAAAACATTTTTTAATTAAATGTTTTGAAGTTGAAAAAGTTGCATAGGCTGAGAATCATATAAACACAGAATGGATTGTTATAGATTTTGTCGTGTTCCTCACCAGATCTCTGACCAGTGGAATGGTCTTTCTCTTGCGTAGATCAGGCATGCTGTCAATGCTGTACAACGCTCCTCCCATCCTATAGAATATAACAAATGATGCTTATGAATATAAAACATAATGGTATGTGACATGTTTTTATTTCAAACTGCTCTCTTCTGCAACAGCACTCTCAAGAAACAGACACAATCATTTCCTCATCATTAGTGTTTATTTTTCATCAACATCGTAATCATTATCTATGGCAATAAATTACTGTAAACATTTACCATTCTCCACCGGTGATTGTCATATTCATTATAAATGGCTGTAGATGAAATATTACACCTGACAGACACCTGATTTGTGAGGCATGGGACAGAACAGGCGACAGAAGTTGAAAAATACATTTCTATGGAACAATGAATTATTTTGTGTTAATCTGTTTTGATTTGCTTCTCCATTTTCTCACAAAATGTATATTTTTCCTTTGGTTATTACTCAAAATTAGTCAATGTACTGTCAGATACAAAAATAATGTATACTGTCATGTCAAAAATGTCTATTTTATATTATGATAAGTCAGAATGGTTTCAAGTTGATTTTCAGCTCTGAAATTGTTGATTATCAAAACTGAAATATTATGGTATCGATCACTTACACAAACTATAATTATTTTATCAACATTGTATCACACATGTATCAAATGCAATGCAAATGTATTTTTCTGGTGTTGACAAAAGTTTGATATTGCCAGTTTTCATAAATGTTTATTGGTGTTGAGGAAAAGTTGTGAGACTTTTTAGAGTTGTTCAAATGAACCTCTCCCTTTGGTCAGGATATACTGTATAGTAGTAGACATGTTCCTTTTAGATATTTATGTTTACATTTCTGTTTTTTAATAAGTTTAATGTATATTTTAATCTGCATGAGTTTTGATCTGAGGACAGGTGACTTTAGGGTTAGTGAGTGATAATGTATTGTTATAATTTTGATAAGAAATTTTGCAGTTTTCCAAACGAATAGCTTGTTTTGCCGCATGTCTTAATAATCAGTGAGATATTACTGTTAAATGCTGCACTGATAAGATAAATGCTTGAATATATGAGTATTAGTACGCTCAAACAGCAGCATTAAACATAAACATCCTAATGATGTCTTGTCTACTTGTCTGATCTCTTTGTATTGGTGGTTGATTGGTTTGACTTACCCTCCTTTACCAAACCACAGAGACTGAGAGTCTGTCTCTCCTCGCTCCTAAGAAAGAGGGAGAGAGAGAGAGACAAAGAGAGATAGAGAGAGAAACATTTTCTAAAGTTGCTTGTCTTATGAGAACACTTAAAAACACCAGCCTAAGGTGGTTTTAACTCGTCTCTCAGCCTGGCCAAGCCGATTAGGCTGGCCTGTTTTCATGATTTTAGAGAGTTTTTGGGGCTGGGAGGCCAGCTGTGGTGAGCAGGGGGTGGGGGTGGCCGAGCGATGAGGGACGGAGGGAGAAGAGAGTAAGAGAGAGAGAACAAGAGAGAGAGAGAGAGAGAGAGAGAGAGAGAGAGAAGGGAAAAAAACTAGCAGGTCCCCGTACACGCCGCCAGACAGTCCTCAGCATGCTGTACTGCTTCAGTCGACAATGCCGGGCAATAGCACTGGATTACGCCTCCTGGCGGCCAGCAGCGGATCCTCCGTCCCCCGGCGGACGGCAGCAGTTCTTCCGCCTCCTGGCGGATGGCACGTCTTCTTCCAGTCCCGGGTTTCAGCACCAGTGTAACAGATCTCTACTTGTTCAGAAAAGGAGGAAGCAGGAACTGGATAACAATCAACGGACCTTTAATAAAACACTGACGAAGACTTAACCTGAACAAAAGCGCACACACACGAACACTGCTGTGTGCGTCTCTCTCTCTCTCTCTCTCTCTCTCTCTCTCTCTTTGGGGCGTCCCCGGCTCCTTTTATCTCTCTCCCGCTGATTGGGCAACTCAGCGCCAGGCATGCATCCTCTCGGCCCGGCCACGCACTCCTCCTCGTCACACCAGCAAACCACCGTAGGCTGGTTTAAGTTGTTTTTATTTGCAGCAGGTAACCCAATTGGCTGATTAGCTTTGATTCCAAACCCAAAACGTTTTTCATATTCAGCACAAACACAGCAACAGAGAATGTTTACAAACAATGTGTGTAAATCTGCTATTTTACATGACTTCGAACGTGGCTCATCCAGCCTAAACTATGTCTAAACTATGTGTTTCATAAAGCTCCATTTTTTGCAATTATCCAGAATACACAGAAAAAATTCCTATCAGCATCTTTCTCTTGTTTTTCAGGTAAGAAATATCTAAACATCCTTAACAAGCAAAATTTCCCTGAGAAACAAAATTTCTATATTTATATTTAAGATATTTGTTTTTAGACAATATATCTGGAATATAATAATAATAATAATAATAATAATAATATAAGTGTACGCAAAAAACTCAACACAACAATATACACAAACCACCACACAACATTCACACAACCAACAACAAACCCACCTGCCAGTCTCGTCCAATCATGGGCCATCTGAGTGAACATGCAAATCACTATAGCAATGAAAAGAGACTGGAAAGACGACAAAACGCCGGGATACACACAAACAACAACGGAGAAAGAGTCAACAAAATAACGTACACAAAAATGAAGCAAAAAGTGGCAAACTTCAAAATAAACACGACAGCGGTTATAGTGCTGTTAGCATTGTGCTCCAATGCATTAAAAGCAGAAAATCTGTGAGTGTATAAAAAGTTATAAAAATAAAGTCATAACTGTGTGCAAGCATGTCAATAATGTTCTCAAATCTGTGGTAAAAAGTTTGTGAACAGACTAATCGCTTCAAAAGCATTTTATTATGATATCTTCTCCTCTTCAAACATTGCTAACAGCTTTTAGTGACTGATCTATTTAACACGACTGATGAGGGACCAGTTAAACTCAACAAAATTCATTGCTTAATCAATAAAATTTACATAATATACTGTTTCTGGTCTGGTAATAATTCAACATCACCTACATCCTTCTTTAACCTTTCTACAACTTTCTAGTTTGCTTTTAAGAGAAGCTTTTGCCTGCTATAGAGGAAAAGTCTCACAAAGATGTCTCACCTCCTGCAGCTGTTGCCGGACTTTTTCAAAGAGTCTTAACCAGTTCTCTTTGGCTCTGACTGCAGGGTCCACTGGCTCCTTTGGCTCCTCCACTGGTTCACTGCAAATACATTAGCATGTTTGCATGTAGAATTCAAGATTAATCTTTCATTCCCTGCTGAAAACCACCAGCATATGTTTTAGAGTTTCAGATGTTGGGATGCTTAACTAATTTGCTTAAGTAACTTGCTAAAATACAGATTTTAAACCAGCCTAAGGTGGTTGGTCATCTTAGCTGGCACCAAGCTGGTTTCCACTCATCAGGCTGATTTGGTTTGCTGGTTTGAGATTTAGATGCTGGCATCCCCACCAGAGTGCTTAACTACCCTGCCGAAAAACAGATTTTAAACCAGTCTAAAGTGGTTTGTCAGTCTTAGCAGCCAGTCAAGCTGGTTTCCACTGGACAAGCGGTTCTGGTTTGCTGGTTTTATAGGGGTTTTGAGCACTTGTGTGATAGTCAGGCTTGGAGACCAGCCAGATAAGTAGCTAGACCAGCTGAACAACAACTTGGCCATGCTTCAAGACCAGCTAAACCAGCTTAAACCAGCAAAGACCAGCAAACCTCCTTAGGATAGTTTCAGTTTTTCATCAGGGCAGCTTAATCAACAGTATTACCTCAGTCAACTAACTTCACCAGCTTATTTTGTGGTGAACAGTGTGGCAATGTTAGTCCATCTGCTAGACCAGCACCAAACCAGTAATAACAAGTCTGGACCCATTTGGAAATTCTTTCTGGTCTAAATTAGTCTTTTCAGTAGAGTTAGTACCTCTGAATAAACCCAAACGGCAATTATATGTTTTGTTCTGATGAATGGGTTGTATTGTACCAGTTTTGAAAACCCAAAGAGTGTTGAGATGTTTGTGGTACCTCTCAAGTTCAGGTACAGGTTCTTCCACTTCCAGAGGTGGAGAGCATGGGGGGCTCTCCATCTTCATTTCCTCTATCAGAGTCTCTTCCATTGGGAAGTCGTCTTCTTTCAGTGGAAATTCGTGTTCCATGGGTGGCTCCTCTGTGGGAAGTTCCTCCTCTGTGGGGGTTGGGGGTTTAGGTTCTGATGCAGGAGCTTTGGAATTGGCTGTGGTGGCAAGGTTGGGCAGCTCAAGGGCATTGGTTGTGGTAGGGGGCATCTGTTGGGTTGCAGGGGCAGGAGGTTGTGGAGTTGGGGTCTGGAACTGTGTTGTTAGGGGTTGAGGTTGCAGTTGGGATTGGGGTTGAGATGTTGGAGCAGGAGGTGGTGTAGGTGTAGATCCACCCAATCCGAACACGGCAGTCAGCGGCTTAGCCATGGCAAAGAAGGACTGAACGGAAGGGATGGGGCCTGATGACTGCTGTTGTGGTGGTGGTTGTTGTCTGGGCAGGTGGGATTGCTGGTTTAGAGGCTTGGCTGGAGGCTGGGCTTGCGTTTGATTGGATGGTTGCACTGGAGGTTGGCTGGCATTCTGAGACTGTGACATCTGAGGATGGGGTTGCTGTTGTTGATGTAGTGAGGACTGTTTCTCCAAAGGAGGTCTTGTTGATGTTGGAACGTCCAGCATTGGGGTGGCACTGGATGGAGTGGGTGTGAACGGAGGCCCTTTGTCTTCACTGAGAGCTCCATCCAGTGGATACAGATCTTCATCCTTGCAATTGAAGTCTTCCTCTCCCTCGTACATGTCCATCTCTTCTGGATACAGGTCACCACCCTCTTCCTCATATAGAGCACCTTCCTCGCCTCCGTCTTTACTGTAGGCACACTCGTCACTGTATGCACCCTGTGTCTCATCCCAGTCAGGTGAGCCCTTGCTGTAGGACACGGAAGAGTGGCAGGAGTGGTAGGAATCATTCTCGTCGTAAAGTTCTTGTTCACCGTATTCTTCACTTAGTTGAGAACTACAGCGACTGAGCTCGGCTGAGGACGCATAGCTCCCGGTCGGACTAGATAGGAACAGAGAGTGAGAAAGAGAGTCAGAAAGAGAGAGAATAAATAATGCATTGAGATATGCTGTATGATTTGAGACGTAGTAACAGAATTTGTTTCCACCCCCAATTGTGAACCAAACTGGAATCCACATGAACTGTACCCCAGATTACGATTACTCATAATGACCAAACAAAACTAACTCTGACGTCAAATGGACTCGGATACACACCAAAAGCTCTTGTGGCAAGAAAAAAAGGCATTGAGTTAAGAGTGATTCTTCAACAGGCCATGAAGAGGTGCTTCTAAATTTGAATTTGCCAAGAACAGAATGAAATGCATTAGATAGAGAGAAACATCCATCACAGAGACACAGTGCCTACATGAGCTCTGAGACTATAAAATAGTTCTGGCTCCTCAAAAGTAACACAAAAACACAACTGTAGCGCAAAGGAGGGTGGGGCCAGGCCGGAATGATGCACGCCTGGACCCCAATCAGCCTGATGAGGCGAGTGAGGGATAAAGGCAACTGGAGAGGGCAGCTCGAGAGAGAGAGAATTATGGGCAGCTGCCCTTTATGTGTTTGTGTGTCTTTTTGTTCAAGTTTATTATTAAACTATTATTTATATTGTCAAGCCAGTTCTCGCCTCCTCCTTTCCCTCTAACCCCTTTACACTTACATACATTTACATTTATGCATTTGGCAGACACTTTTATCCAAAGCAACTTACAGCGCACTTATTACAGGGACAATTCCCCCGGAGCAACCTGGAGTTAAGTGCCTTGCTCAAGGACACAATGGTGGTGGCTGTGGGGATTGAACCAGCTTGATTACCAGTTATGTGCTTTAGCCCACTACGCCATCACCACACCTTTACACTGGTGCCGAAACCCGGGAAGAAGGAGGGATGCCCGTCGTGGAGTCCTCGACATTGCCGTCCACCCAGGGGAGCGCTGAGGTAAGAACAGTCTGCTCCTGAGAGATGCATTAAGAATCTATGCATAAATGGTGTTACATTATTTTTAAACTAAGTGGAATTGACAACAGCTCAAAGTTGAACTTTTGTTTATGCTAATAACTTTTGAACCGTGAGGCCTGGAAACAAAACTAACCATGAGGCCAAATGTCTGAATCATACGAAATTTGGTATGTATCATCTACGGACACTCATGACAAAAAGTTATCAGAAGCTTTTTGATAGACAAAAATGCTCTCATATAATGCTTCAACGAATTTGACGGCTAGCACGCCAAAGAGGTCATGAAGCTATATCTTGGCAATGCTTTGGAGTATTTAAACAAAAAATGGTACATGTCATAGCCATCATGCCCTGAGGGTCCCTTAGCAGTTTCGGCACAGCACCACCTACTGATCAAGAAATATGAAAAAGTACTTTTTTTTGCAATAGTTTGGCCTAAAATCATGAGACTGGTCTCTTTAGATTCAATGGAGCATAAAGAGTCAAAAGATACCCAATGTTTCTATGTCAGCTATATTGGGTGCCCGCCATATTTGTCGTAATTTTGCCCTAAAATGCTGTATTTTACAAATGCATTGGCATATTGAGATGAAACTTGGTATGTGTCATCGGCACCATGCCCTGCATGTATCTGAGAAGACTGGAGCCAGTACCACTTAGTGGTCATAAATATAATGAAATATTGAAATGTATGTGTATAACCTTTGATTGATTTAGACTATTGTCATAAGACTGGTCTCTTTACATTCCTTGGGTAAAGCTGAGTACAATGATGCCAAAAATTAGTTCCAAAAAATTGGAGGGTGTATCTCTTGAATGTATTGACATGAAACTTTGCATATTCCATTGTGACCATGCCCTGACAATAGCATATAAATTTGGATACACGCCACCTATTAGCCAAAATTTATAAGCAGTTTCATTTATGTTTTAAAGAACTCTACTTATGGCTTTAAATCAGCTTGATTATACCACATTTGTTGATCATTTTAGGCAATCAAATATTATAGCCATTGTTGCCGTTGGTGTGCTTGGCCCAGTAATTGCTGCTTCCGGCTATATTCCTTCTTTTTTTTTCTCCCCTTTTCTCCCCAATTTGGAATGCCCAATTCCCAATGCGCTCTAAGTCCTTGTGGTGACGTAGTGACTCGCCTCAATCCGGGTGGTGGAGGATGAATCTCAGTTGCCTCCGCATTTGAGACTGTCAGTCTGCGCATCTTATCATGTGGCTTGTCGAGCGTGTTACCATGGAGACATAGTGTGTGTGGAGGCTTCACGCTATTCTCCAAAGCATCCACGCACAACTCACCACGCGTCCCACCGAGAGCGAGAACCACATTATAGCGACCAAGAGGAGGTTACCCCATGTGACTCTACCCTCCCTAGCAACCGGGCCAATTTGGTTGCCTAGGAGACCTGGCTGAAGTCACTCACCACGCCCTGGATTCGAACTCGCGACTCCAGGGGTGGTAGTCAGTGTCTGTACTCGCTGAGCTACCCAGGCCCCCCAGCTATATTCCTTCTTGATATTTTTCAATTTCCGACCACATAGCATTCTGTTGTCTGTTGTTCACACGATGATGTACAAAGCAATGAAATGGCAATGCCAGCATTTCTGA
This sequence comes from Myxocyprinus asiaticus, assembly GCF_019703515.2. Lineage (NCBI taxonomy): Eukaryota > Metazoa > Chordata > Actinopteri > Cypriniformes > Catostomidae > Myxocyprinus > Myxocyprinus asiaticus. The sequence continues at coordinate 54,771,086 of NC_059348.1, read as the reverse complement.
GTTTGGTTCTTTTAAAGAGGACCCAAGTGTGGAAACACCCAAAGATTATCATTTACCATATTTTATACATAAACATGTTTTCTTGTCATGTAAATTAGGATTTCTGACTAATTGATGTACTTTATTTGCATAAAAGTGTTTATCATTAACAGTATACATCACTCACCTGCATTTCTGTGAGGTTGGTTTTCTAATGAGCTGTGATTTGGTATTTATTTCTTTAGTAAATTACTTCCTGGAAACTTGTCACATAGCACCAAGTTAGAACATGGCGTCAGACTCTGGGCTGTTAAAGCACAAAAGGTTCAATCCCACAATTGGAGATTCAATCTGGGAGCAGGTGAATCTATTGTTTTTTTTTTAGCAAAACATGTAACCGCATGTTGCTCCAGCAGGACTCTCCAATTAGTGTACTGTAAGTTGGCCAAATAGAAAACAAAATCTTTATCCTACAAGCACATCTCAAATAGCACAATACATACATGCATAAGCAAACACACACCAAACTAGGTCATGCAACTTATCTACAAACGTCTACTGCATATCCTCATGTCTACCGCTTTCTCCTAGTACTTACTGTACGCTGTCTTCTGCTGTCTAGAGCTGGGCTACTACTGTCTACAAGTACAGTAACTACACTGTCTACGACTGTCTACCGCTGTCTCCTACTGTCTACCAATGTCTACTGCTGTCTACTTCTGTTTCTGTAAATACCCATCTACTGTAGTCAATTACTGTCTACAGTTGTTTACCACTGTCTACGACTTTCTACTACTACCTACAATGTCTCCTACACTGTACCACACTCTTCAGCTGTCTGCTGCTGTTGTTGTTTTAATGAACACATTGCTCACCTGATTCCTCTCTGGCTGTCATAGTTGAGGTCGCAGCTGTTGATGGAGTGTGAGTAGGGGGCGTGGGGGTTGCGGTGGTGGTGGCTCATGGGATACTGGTGGACTGAGGCATTAGGCTGAGATGTGGTGTAATAAGGGGGTGGGATGCTGTTACTGGTCTCGCTGCGGTAATCACTGTCTCTGTCATCCATCGCACTGTCTGGATCATTGTCTGCACAAATGTTCATCAAAGACAGCTGTATTATCAAAATGAAAACTAAGACAATGTGGCTTATTTTTGTCTGCTTTTGTCTGCTACTGTTTGTTGTTGCTGTCTTTGGTGTTGGAATTGCTTGTGGGGTGGCAAATCTCTTAACTGAGGTATTCCGTGTATCTCAACATCATTTGTTTGAAGTTTATAATGACAGACATGAACACTCACTCTGCTGGTCACCCCACAAACTCCAGTTACCTGTGAGAGAAGACAGAAAATTACCCATAATGTGATGTAAAAATAGGCCGATTGGCAAGGCCGATTAATCAGCTGTTATTTGGCCATATCATATCATGCATTCAAGTCAGAAACAAAATACGGAAGAAGCCTAAACTAAAACAATACACAATGAATGACTGCATAAGTGAATACACCTGCATCAGTTTTGCACTACCTAAATGATTTCTTAAAGGAATATTCCGCGTTCAATACAAAGTTAAGCTCAGTCAACAGCATTTGTGGCATAATGGTGATTACTGCAAAAATTGTTTATTTAAAAAAAAAGCAAAAATCTGGGTTACAGTGAGACCCTCACATTGGAAGTATAGACACAAGACGTAAACAATATTGCGAGTTAACATAATTTAAGTGTGATAAAATTGCTTACTAACCTTTTCCCTATAAAGTTATATTCAATTATACAACTTTGTTGCCATGACGACGTAACGTCATAAACCCTAAAACCCTGAAACAACCATAAAAATGAATATTTAAACTTTTACAGCTCAGGTTTATATATTAAAAATTAAACTAAATTTAAATAAAGCACTTAAATGTAAATAATATTGCAAAATCATTGCTTTCTTTCTTTTCGTCACTCGGCAACTCTGTATCAACTAGAATTCCAAGTTTCCCACTTATGCAACTTTGCATGATCATTTGTGCGCTCGGAAGTCGTAATTACAATATTTCCGACTCCACTTGAAAGCTGCACGTGTTTTGCCATTTTAAGTGCAGAAGAAACAATAACTCTACAAACTACGATATAGTGGAGGAAACTATGGTTACCATAGTAATATTTTGTTAGGGAATTTGCCCTGAAATATCGACACTTTATGCTTTCTTCATCATCTTCATAGCAATGCTACCTTTGAGTTTGAATCTTTCAATAGGACAGCTGTGTACTAAAACAGAGACAATGTCTGTGACTCTTCCTGTGATGACTCAGTGCTCTGTGATTAAGGTGATTTGTGTTAGCCGACATCCTGTGATGATTCCCAGTTCATAATTCCCAGCCAAATGAGAAGGGCCAATAGTCTAGCCCCACCCCCCCTGAGAGCTGTGTCAGCAGCACTCACAGAGACGGAGGTTGTGTGTGTGTGTGTGTGTGTGTGTGTGTGTGAAATACAAAGGTCAGTCGCAGTCACATTTAGAGCTCCATTCATGCACTCCTGTGCTCATTCAGCTTTCTGCGGCACAATATGTCAAATCCTTCATTCATAAATCACATTTACAGTGACACATATAAGAAGGAATGGAGCGCTACAGCACTTAGTGGTTTAGATGCTCATAGCAGTGCTGATGATCTGATTTATGTGTGAAATCTGAATCTGACCCTGCCTTCAACACTCTTGACACAGAGCATCAGATGAACAAAAATACCACAAAACATCTGCAGCATTGTAACGCACATCCTTCATAAAATACAAAGCAAATATCTAGGGTTCAACTGATTAGATTTGTAGTGGTTTTCACCCCTCAAAACACTCTTTTGAACATTTTTGAAGAACAATGTCACAGTAGATATTGACACAGCCATTAAGATTTACTATTTAGAAATAGCTAGCAAGTTGGAAGTGGGAGGACTGCACAGACAAGTGTTTTTATTTAATTTTTAAATGCATTTTATTTCAATTCTTGAATACATGCTCTAGAATAAAATAGTTTCAAAATGTCAACACTGCCCACTTTCCGTGTGCAAAACAAGGATGCAAGTTTACGGATACTGTATGTCGAAAGCAACTCTTTTCTTTTCTATAACTAGCAACTATTCTATTCTATTTTATTCTTTCCCACTGGAAATTATTGAGAGAGCTAGGCTTTCAGGTTAGCCTAAAAATTGACATCAAGACTGAACTGCTTTAGAACTCCTCCAAGCTAACATTCATGTAAATATAATCATTTTAACAACTCTAATATTTAAATGATTGTTTCCTTTCCATGAACATAATGGATGAAAGATAATTCTCTTTTAACCCTTTGTAACAGGGTTGAAATGGGAAAGGAGGAGGTGGGAACCGGCTGAACAATCAAAGTAATATTTTAACAATTAGATATATTTTAACTTAAACAAAAAGACACAAAAACATAAATGCACACATGGCAACTGCATGTGGCTCTTTCTCTCCCGAACTGCCGCATTCTGCTGCACTTATCCCTCTCCTCGGCTGCCCTTCTGGCCCCGCCTCTCTAGGGCTGAGGAGGGGGACAAGAGGAGGGAAAAACAAAACAAAAAAAAAAGAGGAGAGGGAAAGGGCAAGGCGGAGCTACAGTGAGAGAGAGAGAGGAGAGAGAGAAAAAAAAACTTGCTCGCCGGTTCCCAGACATGCCGTCGCCTGGTCCTCGATCACTCCTCCATACTCTGGTGGATGACAGCCACTCCTCTCCGGACGGACTGGAGCCAGTCCTCCGACCCCTGGTGGATAGAATGCCCCTCCGCGTTTTGGTGGGCGGTAGGGAACTCCTCCGCCCCTGGCAGCGGCTCGACCGCTCCAGGTGGCCGGCATCGAGCCCTTCGCGGATGGCAGCCTTTCCTCCACGTCCGAGCCAGTCCTCCGACCCCTGGCGGATGGAACGCTCCTCCGCATTTTAGCGGCCGGTAGGGAACTCCTCCACCCCTGGCAGCGGCTCCACCACTCCAGGTGGCCGGCATCGAGCCCTTCCTCCCCTCGCGGACGGCGGACGTTCTTCCACGTCCAGGCGGCTGGCAGTGACTACTGGCTGCTCCTTTGGGTGGATGGCAGTGGTGAGGACTCCACGACAGCACATCCCTCCTCCTTCCCGGGCTTCGGCACCAATGTAACAGCTTTGTTACACTTGTGATCCCGGTCAAAAATGACCGGCCATTGGAAATGAATTGATTAGACTACAAAATACAGAAATATTAAGTGTTCAGGAGCATCCCAATCCTTTAGATGCCCTTTTGTGCATCGTCTTTCCATGTACACTCCATGAGGAATATTTTAAGGTCTACTTATCATATTATGTTGTGTTTGGGCTCGTTTGAATCAGGATAGTCTGCTGTAAGTTACAATATGTCATCGTCTATGTTTTATGTATGTTTCAGGAAGTAATAAGGAAAAACGTGTCAAAACGCCACTCCTGTTTATTATATTTATTTGTGTCTGTGGTAATTTTATACACTAATACTCATTGCAGTTTGACCTCTGAGTAAAACAAATTTTCTCATGGCATTCTACTTATTGAGACCTTTCCAACAATATATGACACATGGCTATCTCATCTTTTTATGGTTTTACCAACTCTGAATATTATTGTTGTGATAACAACAGTGGTGTGGTGGTGGCATAGTGGGCTAAAGCACATAACTGGTAATCAGAAGGTTGCTGACTCAATCCCCACAGCCACCACGAGGAGGTTACCCCATGTGACTCTACCCTCCCTAGCAGCTGGGCCAATTTGGTTGCTTAGGAGACCTGGCTGGAGTCACTCAGCACACCCTGGATTTGAACTCACGACTCCAGGGGTGGTAGTCAGCGTCAATTCTCGCTGAGCTACCCAGGCCCCAAGCAAGTGGTTATTAATTTATTATGTATTTATTAATTTATTTTTTCTGCAGGGAGTGCCCCCTTACTGGCCGGGTATAAGCTCAGTTCCATTAATCCTTCTATCAATAAAAAAATATATATATATATTTTTTTTAAATATATTCAAAAAATAAGTACAAAAGCTGTCATAATTACTAAAAAAGAAGTTGATAAAAAGATCTGATGCAATATCTTGTGATAATATATGCAATATGAGAGATTTATAAACAATTTTAGTGAGCCGGTCATTTTTGACCGGGAACACAAAATATGTTAGCACAAAACGAACACAACACAAGGGTTAAAGAGAAAACAAGGCTTTGACATCACATACTTACACTTGCGCTCATCTTTTAATGACTTGAGAGACTTTACAGTGCATTCAGGGGAATTTTTAGGTAGTGAAAATGTCAGTGCACTGGAACAATTTTGCGATTGGCACAGCCCTAGAAATGGCCGACTCCCTAGTCAGCGCCCTGACTACTCAACTAGAGAGCTGATTGAGATGCATCTATGTGCATTTGTGTATGTGCTGTAGAATGTTTCACTCACAGCACTGTGTTCCTGGTACAGATAATGGTTTCTCCTGAACCGCCTGATAAGAATACTGCAACACACACACACACACACACACACACACATTAAAACCATTAAATTTATAAAATATTGCCAGATGAACTTTTATTTAAAGGCAATGAGCACTATTGAGGATGACAGCAGTGAGAGAGCACAGACTCACATCCTGGTCTCGCATAGCATTGAGCTGCTCCAGTTTTTTCGCCCAGTATCGAGCCTCTTCTTCTGGGATATCTATGGGGGGAACACACACACACACAATAGTAGTCTTAGCCTCAGACGGCATGCCCATTGACTGCCTACAGACTATTCACAGCCCATCTGATGCATATTGCATAAACGTGTCAAAAGCTTTTCTAAAATTACAAGCTCCAATCCGAGTTTTGTTTCGTCAGAATAAGATGCAATGAAGACCAGACTCTATGCTGATAGTCAGAGGTTATCTTTTGTCTCCAACAGCATATCCACAGAGTGAAGAAAAGGTACTTTGTATCAACTGGACAGATTTCAGTGTAAAGGTGCAGTTCTGCTGAACACAGTCTTTTAGAGAACAACACCTCATTCATTCAGAGCTCAGACACAGCAGTTAGTCTAGTCGCTGCATTTGGGCTCATCTTTTGCCTTCAAAGGTGTTTCTGACGCTACAATATTTCAAGCTATCCAAAACCACCTACCTCTGACTAGAAATAGCGAATAGCTAATCATAGTTAATGAGTGTGACATAAATAAGGTGACTGGCTATTTAAAAAAAGGACAAGCCCTTTGATACATTCCAATCAAACTCCTGTTTGGAAATACACTATATTGCCAAAAGTATTTGCTCATCTGCCTTTAGACGCATATGAACTTAAGTGACATCCCATTCTTAATCTATAGGGTTTAATATGACGTCGGCCCACCCTTTGCAGCTATAACAGCTTCAACTCTTCTGGGAAGGCTTTCCACAAGGTTTAGGAGTGTGTTTATGGGAATTTTTGACCATTCTTCCAGAAGCGCATTTGTGAGGTCAGACACTGATGTTGGACGAGAAGGCCTGGCTCGCAGTCTTCGCTCTAATTCATCCCAAAGGTGCTCTATCGGGTTGAGGTCAGGACTCTGTGCAGGCCAGTCAAGTTCTTCCACACCAAACTCACTCATCCATGTCTTTATGGACCTTGTTTGTGCACTGGTGCGCAGTCATGTTGGAACAGGAAGGGGCCATCCCCAAACTGTTCCCACAAAGTTGGGAGCATGGAATTGTCCAAAATCTCTTGGTATGCTGAAGCATTCAGAGTTCCTTTCACTGGAACTAAGGGGCCAAGCCCAGCTCCTGAAAAACAACCCCACACCATAATCCCCCCTCCACCAAACTTCACAGTTGGCACAATGCAGTCAGACAAGTACCGTTCTCCTGGCAACCGCCAAACCCAGACTCGTCCATCAGATTGCCAGATGGAGAAGCGTGATTCGTCACTCCAGAGAACGCATCTCCACTGCTCTAGAGTCCAGTGTCGGAGTGCTTTACACCACTGCATCCAACGCTTTGCATTGCACTTGGTGATGTATGGCTTGGATGCAGCTGCTCGGCCATGGAAACCCATTCCATGAAGCTCTCTACGCACTGTTCTTGAGCTAATCTGAAGGCCACATGAACTTTGGAGGTCTGTAGCGATTGACTCTGCAGAAAGTTGGCGACCTCTGCGCACTATGCGCCTCAGAATATGCTGACCCTGCTCTGTCATTTTACGTGGCCTACCACTTTGTGGCTGAGTTGCTGTCATTCCCAATCACTTCCACTTTGTTATAATACCACTGACAGTTGACTGTGGAATATTTAGTAGCGAGGAAATTTCACGACTGGACTTGTTGCACAGGTGGCATCCTATCACAGTACCACGCTGGAATTCACTGAGCTCCTGAGAGCGGCCCATTCTTTCACAAATGTTTGTAGAAGCAATCTGCATGCCTAGGTGCTTCATTTTATACACCTGTGACCATGGAAGTGATTAGAACACCTGAATTCAATTATTTGGATGGGTGAGCGAATACTTTTGGCAATATAGTGTACATCACAGGAAAGAAAACTGCAATCGTCAAACCTATTTTATTGGGTCTTTAAACATCATATATACATGTCAGATTTAAAAGCTGAATATTTTGCATAGTATTAGGGGAAGGGGCATTCTCCTTCTGCAGAGCATTTCAATGGACGACATTTTTTTAAAGGTGCTAGAGCAAGAGATGATGTACTTTTTTTCGAACTCACGACTCCAGGTGTGGTAGTAAGCATCAATACTCGCTAAGCTACACAGGCCCCCAAGACTGTACTTTTTAAAAAATTTTGCTATCAGAGGCTTTATATGGAGTTATGATGAAAATAAGGTGCATTTCAAACTGTTCTGAGACCAGTGCAGACAGACAGCACACTGGAGGTTAAGTCATTCACTAAATAGGGAGCAAGGGAGCATCCTATATCTCTCTATGCAGCTAAGTGCATTCACTCCTAAAATCAGATCAAAAGTTCAGTTTCAGGCTGCAGATGATGTTTGTACTGTAGTAGTTTCATTGCATTCTTCACATAAATTGGGACATATAGCCTTTAATGAATGTCTGAACTGAGCACTTTCAGGGTATTTTGTAAATCGCTTGCACGTTTTCATTCTTTTAATCTTAGAAAAAAACAGTTCCACAAATGTTGGCAGGGGGTGTTTGCGCTGCAAAGATGTTTGCCGATCATAACACAGTGGGCGTGTATATTGAAGTCTTAAAGACGGCAGCGCAGAAAACTGAGCGTTTCAAACAGAGGGCCAGAGACAGGGTGGAAAAAGGTTATTTAATACTATCTTATGACTGGTTTTTTTTTTTTTTGTGCAGAAACCTTTACTTACATTATAAGTGATCAACCTTTTGTAGCACACTAGAGTACAGATGACCTCAAAGTTAATAGACATGAACTAACACATTTTTTATTTCATGGGGTGTTTAAGGAAGCTGTATTTTTGAGGTTATTGGTGTAATGAGTGTGTGCTCACCCAGCGGCAATTCAAAGCGAGTGTCCAGAAGAACGCGGTGGAATGTTGGATCTTTGGTTCCACAGATTTCATTATCCGCCATAATGACCTGAGAATCAAGAGTCAGCCATTCACCGGGTCCATCCTGAAACACACACACACACTGGTTTCACTATATTAGTGAGGACATCTCATATACGCAATTGTTTTTACATTGAGGAGATTAGATTTGCAAAACCTTAACCCTACCCCTACCCCTAAACCTAACCTATCGTCAGTGATATTACTGATGCAAATATGATGAGAAAATAATAATACGGCAAGATATTAACAATACACTATCATTCTTTTTTTTTTTTTAATAAAAAAATATTAGTTTCAAATAATCTACCGGTAGTCATAGTATGTTGGGTAGGGGTTAATTACCTCACCCAAACACATCCTACAATTGTGACATTAATCAGCTATATCCTCAAAATAATCATAATATTACTATTAACATCTGCACAGACAATGAAGCCAACGAACAGCTGAACTTGAACTAAGTTACACGCTAGTCAGAATGCAACACGTAACGCAATACCCTAAACTGTTTAAATCAGAATCAGAATCAGAATGAGCTTTATTGCCAAGTACGTATGCTTACACATACAAGGAATTTGTCTTGGTGAGAGAAGCTACCAGTGCACAAACAACAACAAGACAGAGATAATAATAAAAAATAGAATAAAAATAAAAAAGCGAAAATGTGTCGAATTCACAGCATAGTCACTTCTAAAGGTAGCTCATACTTTAGTATATTCATTATAAGCTATTATTTCAGGAGCTTGGGTTTTCAGGACAGTTTTCTCATGTTGTTAAATCTTACATATTAAACATATTAATCTTTATTATGCTTGATACATTATGTACATACTGTATGTAGCACAGAGGAGGGCAGGGCCGGGCCAGAATGACGCACGCCCGGACCCCAGTCAGCCTGATGAGGCGAGCGAGGGATAAAGGCGACCGGAGACGGCAGTTCAAGAGAGAGAGAGAACTACAGGCAGCTGCCCTCCAGGTGTTTATGTTTGTGTGTTTTTGTTTAAGTTTATCATTAAACTTTATTTATATTGTCAAGTCGGTTCTCGCCTCCTCCTTTCCCTTATAACCCCTTTACAACATAGTTGTCAAAAGACAAAAATTATGACTAAAATAAAAAAACGGAAAATTAACCAGCCTGATCTCTATTGAATATTACGTGACTGCGGTTACATTTTTACTAAACTAAATTACATGCTTCATAACACATTTCACTGCAGTTTCCCAGTAAAATGTCCATCAGGGGGCGCCAAAAGCGAGTGAAATGGTATCGTAATCAGACGATTTTTTTCAAAATGTCAATTTAAATCCAACCGATAGTTCTAAAAGCAAATGAGAGGTAAACAAAACAGACACCCGTACCCTAAAACAACACCTAAACCTAACCTATAGTGTTTAAAAAGCTTCTATGACACTTTTGTCTCACGTGTCAGCTAGCGTGCTTGTCTGGGCTCGAACCTCGGTCTTCCGAAGCTAAGTCCAACCCTATATCAGGTGAGCAACCGCTGAAGCTAAACACACTGGAATAAATGTGTAAATGTAGGCGTGTCTGTAATACAAGCGTTAAAATGTGTCATTTTTCAAATGGTGCGTTAGAGTAAAAGTGCTTCGATATCATAACATACTGCAGCAGTGTGTGAGTAACAGTGCAAAAAACAAGTGCTTATAAAGTCATAAACAGCTGTTGTAGTTGTGATTTGTGTGAAAGCGAATAAAACGTACAGTTGTTGTAGCACCTCTTGGGCTCTATTTTCGCGAGTGCGCAAAGAAACATCTTATCCAATTTTCATGCCAGCGCACGAAATGTAAATGTAAATGAAGTGGTGCAAAGCACAGTTTGCTGTTTTCCTGAGAAATAGGTTGTCGTGCTAAAACGTTTCAATACCACCTCTTAACTCAGCGCAAAGTTCAAATTCAGTTCCTGCATTTGTAGTTTGGAAATTTCACCAGCAGGTGATAATAAAGTTCAAGTCCAAATTCTAAAAATACAGAACAGGTAATCGCTTGAGATTTGTATTAAAGTTTCTAGAGGTCATGGTTTATTTTTTCTATTATTTTTATTATTATTATTATTGTACACTGGCGGCCAAAAGTTTGGAATAATGTACAGATTTTGTTCTTATGGAAAGAAATTGGTACCTTTATTCACCCAAGTGGCATTCAGCTGATCACAATGTATAGTCAGGACATTAATAATGTGAAAAATTACTATTACAATTTGAAAAAATCCTCCACGTGCAGCAATGACAGCTTTGCAGATCCTTGTTATTCTAGCTGTCAGTTTGTACAGATACTCAGGTGACATTTCACCCCACACTTCCTGTAGCACTTGTCATAGATGTGACTGTCTTGTCGGGCACTTCTCACGCACCTTACAGTCTAACTGATCCCACAAAAGCTCAATGGGGTTAAGATCCATAACACTCTTTTCCAATTATCTGTTGTCCAATGTCTGTGTTTCTTTGCCCACTCGAACCTTTTCTTTTTGTTTTTCTGTTTCAAAAGTGTCTTTTTCTTTGCAATTCTTCCCATAAGGCCTGCACCCCTGAGTCTTCTCTTTACTGTTGTACATGAAACTGGTGTTGAGTGGGTAGAATTCAATGAAGCTGTCAGCTGAGGACATGTGAGGCGTCTATTTCTCAAACTAGAGACTCTGATGTACTTATCCTCTTGTTTAGTTGTACATCTGGTCTTCCACATCTCTTTCTGTCCTTGTTAGAGTCAGTTGTCCTTTGTGTTTGAAGACTGTAGTGTACACCTTTGTATGAAATCTTTTCAAGCATTGTATAGCCTTCATTCCTGAAAACAATGATTGACTGACGAGTTTCTAGAGAAAGCTGTTTCTTTTTTGTCATTTTTGACCTAATATTGACCTTAAGACATGCCAGTCTATTGCATACTGTGGCAACTCAAAAACAAACACAAAGACAATGTTAAGCTTCATTTAATGAACCAAATATCTTTCAGCTGTGTTTGATATAATGGCAAGTGATTTTCTAGTATCAAATGATCAATTTATCATGATTACTCAAGGATAAGGTGTTGGAGTGATGGCTGCTGTCTAGATTTGATCAAAAATGACTTTTTTCAAATAGTGATGGTGCTGTTTTTTACATCAGTAATGTCCTGACTATACTTTATGATCAGCTGAACGCCATTTTGGTGAATTAAAGTACCAATTTCCTTCCGAAACAACAAAATTTCGCCAAACACACTTGCGCACAGTTTGCAAAAATGTAGTTATAGTAACATTCATTCTATGAGACTAGGTTGCAATTAACACGTATATCAGTTGATTTAAAGTAAAACATTATTTGGCAGATTTATGAGCCTTGAGATCATTGAAAATGTCATCAAAAGTTGGTTTTCATGAAATGAGGACATTTAAAAAAAATAAATAAAACTGCCGTTCACAAGTAAAGCCAAACCAGTACTTTTGAATTTTATTACAGATCTACACCATGTGTTGAATTACAGACTCCTCAAACACATATTTAATATACCGTTTTATTTTTTTAAATATACCTAAACTGTTAGCTAGCTCTCCGGTGTTGTCTTATTATATAAAACATTTTTTACGATTCACACATTTCAATTTTTATAAAAAAATTCCATTAAATTAAATTGAGTAATCTTTAACAAAATAAAATAAAAAAACGTAGTTTTATTAATTTAATTTAGTAAAAAATTACACAATTTAATTTGATGGAATTTTGTTATGAACCTGAAATGCTACCCATGATTGTGAAGGGAAACGATCCACCAATCTAGGAAATCACATACAACAAAGTGTGCAAAAAAGACCTCGGCAGCGACCGCACACTCTCAAACTCTTTTTTTTATACATCTGCTAAAATCTGAATATTTTTGCAATAAAATGTACATATATTGTTTCTATTCTTATAACCAATTTTAAATGAAGTATTTTTCCATTGTTTTTAATTCGATTACGTCATTGGCAATACTTCATGGGATAATAAATGTATTCCCTCATTAAACTCGTTAAATACGCAGTCTTATAACTTTGTCTTTTTGTCTGGTTTTCAAATACTTTTTTGCTTCAAATCAAAGTTTGTAATGTTGTGATTCACCTCGGAGCTGGTTGGTTTGGTTTATGGTTTACAATTATTTTATTAATAATTTTATATTTACGTATCTTATTGAAACAATAGTTAGCTTTAGTATAGCCCAACCCTATTGGCCAGTACTGACCTCGTTCGATTGGCGAATATTCTGCAGTGGAATCCAAACGGTGCCGACCATTGTGTCCCAGATCAGTCCTTTATTCCACACCTCCACGGTAAGACCCAGATCCAACCGATTTATCTCACTACAGAGAAAGAGAGTGAGAGTAACAAGACAGAACAAACATTAGACGAGGAAAAATACAGGCGTCAATGCACTACATCTGAGTAAACAGCTGAATGAACAAATAAATTGGAAGAATGGATGAAAAAGGCTGCTTGTAATTTGTAAATCTCATAAAGACAAAGAGCTCCTCTGAATGGGGAGAAAAAAGCTTTTATTGCATTCAACATAAACGGCTTCTTACAAAACCAGGCACGAAGAGCGCACTAACCGAGAGCTGCGTGAGCGAAGAGCTTAATTAAAGTCAAGATCTAATGTTTAGTTATTTACCGAGAGAAATTTGCATTTGTACTTTATCTGGCTTGACTGTTGGCACCACACAAGAGGAGGTTTTGAGAGTACAATTACATCACTTCAAAATGTAAATAAATAGAAAACAAGGGGCCTGGGTAGCTCAGCGTGTAAAGATGTTGACTACCACCCCTGGAGTCGTGAATTTGAATCCAGGGCATGCTGAGTGACTCCAGTCAGGTCTCCTAAGCAACCAAATTGGCCCGGTTGCTAGGGAGGGTAGAGTCACATGGGGTAACCTCCTCGTGGTCGCTATAATGTGGTTCTCGCTCTCGGTGGGGCGCGTGGTGAGTTGTGCATGGATGCCGTGAAGCCTCCACACGCGCTATGTCTCCGCGGTAACGCGGAGGCAACTGAGATTCGTCCTCCTCCACCCGGATTGAGGCGAGTCACTACGCCACCACGAGGACTTAGAGCGCATTGGGAATTGGGCATTCCAGTTTGGGGAGAAAAAGGGAGAAAATTCCCCAAAATAAAAAAAAATAAAAAATAAAAATAAAAATAAATAGAAAACAAAATATGCCCAAAATATTCTGAAACGTAATCCTGTACTGATTACAAATTGCACGACTAAAATTGTAACCAGTAACGTAATCTTTTGGACTTTTTGTAATCTTTTGCTTTTTAGGTCATCTAATCTGATTATGTTTTTATTACTTATAGCATGTTTTGCTAAATCTAATCATTATTTTATAAAATTATTATTATTTCTATTAAAACCAATTCACACTCTTTTTATTAAACATTTGTAAAGATAAAATTAACAGCAACTTGCTATTTGTCAGTCGCTGTATTAAAAAAGGTACACCAAAAGGGAAAAACTAACAGTATGTTGATTACATGCAATCATTTTTTAATTTTAAGAGAGTTTATAGCCTATCTAGGAATAGGGATTGGACTATTATCTATCTAGGGATTGGAATATTATACTATTATTGAAATCAATAATGAGTGAATGTCTCTCGATATGTTGTAGGGATGAAAGATTTCTACCTCCTCATAATTATTCATGAGGAGGCATGGCCTTAATCTATGACAGGCGCTTTTTCTGACATCCTGAAGCATGGACTGAAGTGAAAAAGAACGAAGTTGCATGTGATCGACACATCTGAGATGTTTGTTTGCAGCGTGTTTTTACCGAAGAGCGTCTAATTGAGGACAGGTGTGCGTAAATGTACTATTGCCAATGCAAAAGTTTATTAGGATTCTTGAGTTTGGATGTGGTGTCTTTTTAAATGCATATTATTTTTGTAAGGTAAAGATTACAGATTAATAGTGAATATGGACTTAAATATTGATCTGTTTCTCACCCACACCTCAGATCAGGCCGTAATGGATTATTCCAAGGTTTTTTTTGCATCTACTCAAGTTCGTAAACAGGTGAAAGTGAGCCAAACCACTCTGACAGTTTCGTGTGATTTCAACGTATACTTGTTGCAAGATACAAGTTAAGCTACATTGTTGCTAGTTCAGTTTGGTTTGAATTTGTGGAGAGAAAAAAATTAAACAGAATCGAGACTTCCTAAGGTACCCGCCGCTGCACCCACGAGCACAGCACTCACTATATCCAGCATATGTGTTGTCAGACATTATTATTCACTCCTTTTTAGAAAGTTGGCACAACCTGTCACGAATCGGTAGAGGCAAGACCCAAAAACAGAGTAAAAAAATAAAAAGCTTTATTAATACATAAATAAACAAAGGCAAATCTCAAACTACCCTGAAGGGGAAAAAAACGAGGTAAAGGATGGTAAAAACAAGGGGGGCTGGGCTGGAGCAAAAAGGAAAAAACACACAGGACTGACTGGACAGGGAACAGGACCAACTCCAACAAGGCTGAGGAACAAGACCAACGAACAAGACAAACTGGCACAGGACAGCACACACGAGGAGACTAAAATAGGGAGAGAAATCAAATGGGTTAACAAGCAGGGCAGGTGTGACTAATGAACTAATAATAAGCAAACAAGGAGGCGGGGCATGAAGCAAGACTGAGAGACACGTGGCAATACAGGAACAAAACAAAGCCACGTGCTCTCACAAAAGCGCAGACACCTGAATGGCACGAGCGCATATCGCCAAGACAATAGGCAACATGCAGTCATGCCAACCGACAGATAAAACGAGAGAATGCACGGCAATGCCTACAAAGCAGTGCCATGCATTCTCACACTAGACACAGCCTGAGCGTACATGGCAAGGCAAACACCACGCGATGCACGCGACAGGCGACAAATCGAGACAGGACACCTGTGCGAGCGTTCGGCCACACACAAACCCGACACCTCAGACCGAAGTGACCGAACCTCAGCAGAACATGAAGACAGCTCACGACCCGAGTGCAAGGCGCATTTTGCAATCGCGAGAGACAGACACAGATTATTGACTCGAGTGCATCCCGCCAAGGTGACGTAAGCGCAATACACTCACGCCAATACAGACAAGACATGGAACATGAGTGTCCGGATCCCGACACCAAAACTGAAACTGAGCCAGACAGGGAAGTCAGGATCCAGACACTGTGCGCCAGACATGAGACACGAGACTGACCGAAGAGTGCACGGCAGGGAAACCACAACCGAAACCGTGCGCTCACACAAAGACAGAAGACAAAACACAAGACAGACACAGAAAAATAATAATAAAGACTTACAGCACCTTTTAGAGAAAATCGACATAAATGTGTGTCATTAAAGAGGGCCCCATTCCTGTATTTTGCCTAGGGCCTCCAAATCACTAAATCTGCCCCTGTGCACACCTATCATATTGCTTCTGAAGACATGGATTAAACCACTGGAGTCGTATGGATTATTTTTATGCTGCCTTTATGTCCTTTTTGGAGCTTGAAAGTTTTGGATCCCATTGACTTGTATGGACAAAAACAACTCATACATTCTTCAAAAATATCTTAGTTTGTGTTCCTCAAAGATAGAAAGTCATATGAGTTTGAGACAACATTAGGATGGGTAAATGATGAGAGAATTGTCATTTTTGGGTGAGCTATTAAAGAAGAAGAAGTCTTTATTCTGTCACACATTATACATTTTTCATATATACAGTGACATTCTTTTTTTCACATATCCCAGCTAATCTGGGGTCAGAATGCAGGGTCAGCCATGATACGGTGCCCCTGGAGCAGATAGGGTCAAGGGCCTTGCTCAAGGGCCCAACAGTGGCATCTTGGTGGTGCTGGGGCTTGAACTGCCAACCTTCTGGTCAGTAACCCAGAGCCTTAACCGCTGAGCCACCACTGCCCACAAATTTATTTCTTTAAATAATCTTTAAGTTATTAGTGACACTTACATTTTATTCAAATGTGTGTGTGTGTGCGTGTGTGTGCGTGCACGCCCTGGGAATAAAACCTATGACAAGCACCATGCTCCACCAGTTAAGCTATAGATTGAGCACAGTACGGTCATGAGAAGAAACTGCTGTTGGTGTCCAGGAGAGCACAGGCAGGTTATTCCAGAACACAGCTCTCTATATCCGCACGCTGGTGTAAATATTAAAGTCACGTCATGTAGTAAAGAGCAGAGAGGAGAATCTCTTAATATTGTGTTACGTAAGAACAGTCGTGCTGCACCAGTTCAGACTCGATGAGATAGGAGATCTGTACGCTGTCCGTCATCAGAGAAAGAGAGCGCAGAGGAGGAATACAGAGGAATGAACGTGTGTGTGAGTGTGTTAGCGAATGAAGAGGCAAGATGTAGGAGACTAAAGTGAACATAAGCAGAATAAACAATGTTATAAAACAGAAGAAGAGGGGTGAGAGGGCAAAACCAGTGAGTAATCACAACATGAAAGGAACACCGGAATGAGTTCACAGACTGACAAGAAGCGTGATTCTCCACCTACAGTATAGGAAAAATAAAATCACAAATGAGATCTCTTTAATATCTCAATAGTTTCTTCTCAGATGTTTCTCCTGAGTGTCTCCTCTAGAGTTTCAGAAGAGAAATGATCCCATTTATATGCACACCAATACTCTGATTACTGCCAAAAATCAGCTTATTTAAAAAAAAATCAGACAAAGCAAGAAATCCGTGTTTACATGACATTTGAAATAATCGTGTTATTCTCTGCTTTTGACGTCAAATCATGAAGAGAAAAAACACTTCATAGCAACTACACAGTATAAAGTATTTGTAAAGCATTAGTTTATAGTTAATTGATCATTTATAATCATTTGCACAACACTGTTAATAGATTAATAGGCTATGTATTGTAGAAATAGTACATTATTTGTTAATATTCACTGTACAAACAATTAATTATTGTTTAATAAGTTAATATTTAAGCAGTTTGATATTGTTTTTTTATCCTTAGTAAACAACTTGTTAATCATATCAAACTAAAGTATATTCAGCTGATGCAAACCAGTGGTAAAGAAGTGTTTGAGAATATTAAGAAGGCATAAATCCACACAGTAGTTAATAAAGAAATTATATACATTTATATGTGTAATGAATTAGATATACATTTATGCACAATTCATGTGTTAATTACTGCTTAAGGAACACTTACTATTACAGCAATTAATTATTAATAAAGATAGTAATAAAGCACAGACTAATTAAGTATTTTGCATAATCTAAAGAGAGAAATACAATTGCCTAATTAAACATTTATTAAACATCCATTACTCTTAAAAGTTGTTTACTATTAGGATAAAAAACATTATCAATCTGATTGTATATACAGGTATATATATATATATATATATATATATATATATATGAACTTATTAAATAATAATAAATAGCAACAGTAAATATAAATGATTAACATACAGTACTATTTGTTTGTACTCTATTAATGTATTAACATAGGAACAACAACATAAAATCAACTAAAAAGTGCTTTCAAAATTGTTCCAAATTGGAGTAAATGATGATGAAGAATAGATTTAAACTTTTGACTTTTCAAATCGAATATTGTCTTGATCAAATTAATGGATAGAACGCTTCTGTTTCTCCAAACTCACGCCTGTAAGTCATCTATGATTTTAGTTCTTTAATTTTCCCATTCAATGGATGATGATTAGGCCTAACTGTAGCACAGTTTGTCTAAAAAATGTAGCACTCCAGCACGAGACGCTATAAAAACAGCAAGACGTGGTGCAATGTTCAAAGATATCAATGTAGCACAAGTTTCCATAGGGAAACAATTGAAGAATTGCGCGGACGGACGGAAAAACATTTTTGGTGTGAATGGCCCGAAACTGACAACCCGTGGGCCGGCTGTTGGATAGACCTGCCTTACACTGATAAAGGAAAGCCATTTAATGCGTTTACATGACCACACATGTTGTTGGCCTAATAAGCATGATCGGTGTAAGAATGTGCATGCGAAGTCTGCAATAAAAAGACTCAAACATTTCTCTGTTTGACTGTCCAAGAGCAAATGATCTGAGCTCTGCTATCCACATTCATTTTATAGCTCTTCACTCTTACTGTATGTCAGGGGTTCTCAACGGGGGTGGTCCCGCCCCCCCAGTGGGCGTTCAAAGGATGCCACGGGGTGCTGAGAGCAAATTAGTAGAGAGGGGGCGTTAGGTTACAACTGGGGGGCGTTTATCAGTCATATTAATCAAATCTATTGTCAAGTTCCTGTTGACAGTTAAAATGCATTAAAATGTTTATCTAGACTCCATTATATGGGTTGGTATGCATTTGTGATGTGTGTGATTCTGAAGTCTAGCGACACATCTGAAGTACCTGGTTTAGCAGCGTCAAATAGACAGGTGAAGTCACAACCTCCGCTAATGCACCTGTATGACTCTGTAGGTTGATTCAGCTCAATGGACAAAGCAGAGCGAGCACAAAGCAGGTGTGTTTTTAGAACGGATGACATTTTAACATGCAGGCATTGCTTTGTGTTGGTTCTGGTGAACGCGATATCCGGAAGCAGTGCCTCTGCACAACATTTCAGCACGAAATGTTGTTGAGGCACTCTTTAGAATTATTTCCCGAGTGGAGATTCTGAAAGAAACCCTCACTGATCAAGGCACTACGTTTATGTCATGTACACTATGCGAACTGTACAAATTATTGGGTAAATCGATTCAGACCAGCGTTAACCACCCCCAAATGGACGGCTTGGTCGAACGATTTAATCGGACCCTAAAGAATATGATTCGTAAGTTCGTGCATGAAGACACTCGAAATTGGGACAAGTGGCTCGAGTCCCTATTATTTGCAGTTCGAGAGGTCCCGCAAGCCTCAACGGGGTTCTCACCATTTGAATTATTGTAAGGGAGTCGGCCACGCGGCGTGCTCAATGTCCTACAGGGAAATTGGGAGGAGGGACCTTCAAACACCAAAAACAAAGTTCAATATGTTCTTGATCTGAGAGCAAATCTCCACACACTGGGGCAATTAACACAGGAGAATTTGCTCCAGGTTCAAGAACATCAAAGCCGGCTGTATAATAGGGGTACTCGGCTATGGGAATTTACACTGGAAGATAAAGTCCTTGTATTGCTCCCCACATAGGGCTTTAAATTATTAGCCAAGTGGCAAGGACCCATGAGGTTACACCATGAGTTGGGGAAGTCGATTATGAGGTTAAACGAATGGACAGAGGTGGAGCACGTCAGATTTACCACCTCAATCTCCTTAAACCATGGAGAGAAGCGGTCCCCGTGACCTTGGCAACAGTGGTTCCAGAAAGGGAGGAACTCGGTCCGGAGGTGAACTTAAAAGCCACCAATCAAGTCACCCAGGTCACTTGCGGTGGCCACCTCTCACCATCACAAGTCATGGAGGTTGCCAGGTTGCAAAGAGAATTCTCAGATGTGTTCTCGCCTCTTCCCGGTTGTACGAATCTCATAGAGCACCATATCGAAACGACCCCAGGGGTAGTGGTATGCAGTCGTCCCTCCCAATTACCCAAGCACAAAACAAGAAGTGATTTGGGAAGAATTAAAGGCCATGCTAGATATGGGGGTAATATAAGAACCCCACAGTGACTGGGCCAACCCAGTGGTGCTGGTTCTGAAGAGTGATGGCTCGGTCCAGTTCTGTGTGGATTATAGAAAAGTCAATGTGGTGTCTAAGTTTGATGCGTACCCAATGCCTCGGATTGATGAACTGCTCGATCAATTAGGCGCGACTCGCTTTTATTCGACACTGGAATAAACAAAGGGATATTGGCAGATTCCCTTAACTCCCATGTCCTGTGAGAAAACAACATTTTCCACACCGTTCGGATTACACCAATTCGTGATGCTTCCGTTCGGTTTGTTCGGGGCCCTGGCTACTTTTCAGTGGCTCATGGACAGAATCCTCAGACCGCATGCTGCTTACACCACTGCCTATCTGGCTGATATCATTATTTACATTAATATTTACGACTGGCAGAGGACCAGCAGCATCTGAGGGCTGTCCTGAGGTCGTTGAGATGAGCAGGACTCACGGCGAACCCAAAGAAGCGCGCAATTGGGTGGGTGGAAGTACGGTATCTGGGCTTCCACTTGGGTCACAGGCAGGTGCGACCCCAAATTGATAAAACTGCAGCAATTGCAGCCTGCCCAAGACCTAAGACCAAAAAAGAGGTGAGACAGTTCCTGGGGCTGGCTATTATCGCAGGTTTGTGCCTAATTATTCGACCATCACTAGCCCGCTAACTGATCTGACTAAAAAGGGGCACCAGATAGGTCCAGTGGACAGAGCCGTGTTCAGTGCTTTCACCCTCTGTTCGGACCACGCCCCACTCCAGAGGCTCCATCGCATGAAAGATGCCAATGCACGGATCACTCATTGGTATCTAGCTCTCCAGACTTTTAGGTTTAAGTGACAGGCCGGATGGCTCTGCGGCCTGAGTCAGGCGATGGGTGTATGTGGTGATGGGGGTGTGACTGAGCAACATCTGTGGAGAGCGAGGCCGGGAGAGTGAAAACGGTAAGGATTGACACCTGTGAGAAATTATCTCTAACAGCTGTTTGTGTTCACATTGAGAGCTGAGAGGGATAAAAGGGGCAATCCAAACCGCCGGAGGGGAGAGAGAGCGATGCACGCAGCAGTCTTGTGTGTGTGTGATGTTTGTGCTGAAAAACAAACATTTGTGTAGAATGCTGAAAAGCATTGTAAATAAAAGATTTACATCGACTGTTTACCTGGTCACCGCTTCCTCCTTCATGAGAGAGCAAGTGATCTGTCACAGATACATTAGGGGAGTGAGGGAATATAATTAATTTTTGTTACAACTTATAAATGTTTATATTTTGTATTTATTGTTTTTACTTGTTTTTTTTATTTTTTTTACTGTGTTTAGAGTAGGCCTTCTGTTTATAATTAAAAAAATGTCATAATTTGTTTTATAGAAATCGTGTTACATCTAACCACGGTAGTGCAGAAGATCCATGCTTCCAATTTGTCACCAGCTGTAGAAGAAGAGCCTGAACTCAGCAGGAATATATAATGAGAGCACACACAGCTGTGTGTGTGTGTGTGTGTGTGTGTGTGTGTGTGTGAGAGAGAGAGAGAGAGAGAGAGAGAGAGAGTCATGTGGATAATAGAGAAATAGTGTCTAAATTAAGACTGACCAGAACAAGTGAGGAGAACAAAAGTGGAGTGGAGAGAATGAAAAGATGAAGAAAAAGGGATCAGGGAAAGAAAGCAGAATTAAAGGGACACTAAGTTAAAAAGCGAGGTAAGCGAAGCGAAAATGGACAGAAATACTGTGAAGGACTCACAACATGAAGTCTTGCTCCCAGCTGGGCTGGCTGCCCCGTACGGCGATGGTCGTACTCTTAACATTCTGCACTTTTAGAGTCACGTACGTGTTGTATTTCTCTGCAAAAGCAAAATGAATTGGGGATTACCATCCATAACATCCATACAGTGCCCTTAAAAGTATTTTAAACTGAAGTGTGTGCTCTCAGTGCCACCAAATGGAATTGGAAAAATAAACATTGTTTTCAGACAGCTTTCCTGAACATTCCCCCAATCTGCTATTGGTCGGAAAAACAGATAGTCCCACCACAAACTCACACCATTGGCTGAGTCAATGTTACTGTGTCTGGCAAATGTTTAAATATTTTTAGGTGGAAATTAACTAAGAATTAATTGCACACGGTAAAAGCAGCGTTTATTAGCTAAAGTAACTATGTAACTATGCAGATCAGACAACAGTGCAAATGTGCACACAAAATCTGTGCTGAACGCAATTTGCACAGAGCAATTCTGGTTCTGAGCAGAGGATGATCTGGACTGTACAGCGTCACTGCCCTACTGTGATCCAGACACCTGAATCATCTCTTTAACATGCCGAAAATGCACTCCACTGCACCGTGCACGTGGATAAATGCCGGGTTATAATGCTCTTCTCCATCTTTTGATCATTATGTGACAAATCACTGCTGCCATTGTCAGAAAATGTACACAAAGATCTTTTTTAAATAAAATTCAATATTACTGCCCGCTTTCCTCTGCCAGTAATAGCACCATTAAATTTGCAAATAGCACAGAGTTTTTGAATAAAGGGTGATTGATAATGAGCCTAATTTACATAGAAAGGAGGCGTTTGTGCACCAGAAAGGAGTGATAATGACTTATTTCATCAACTCAAGACGCTCCTGCTTAAACATGATTGCAGGTGGTTAGTGAATAAGACAGTATTTTTGCATTAAAATACAACATGCAAAAGTGGCACAACAATTTAGTGAAATTTCCCCACAGAGTTTACCATTTTTTTCGAGGAAATTACCTACAAATGGCTTATTTATAGCTGTTTCTGCATATTAGGCTGAGATAGGAGAAAGTATTTTAACACCGTAAAAAATTACACTCTTCAGCTTTATGTCATACTTAAAAAGGTCTGAATGCCATGACATTAGATAACCAAATATCAAAGCACACACAAAAATGTTCACAAAAAGAAGTATGTTAGTTTGAAATGACAAAACAATTGATATAGTGTTCACATAGAAGATATAAACATGTATGGTGATACTTTGTGGTTTTGAAAACAATAAATACAAAAATACCGGTTCATAGTTAATTTAAGTTGTGTTGGTCTGTACTTACCCTGAGGTCCATCATAGCTGGCCTTCTTCACTGCAGAACACAAACACAGAGGAGCAGCTGTTAGTATCTGACAAGTAATGGGCAAATAAAATAAAGTTCAACGTGTTCGTGGGGCAAACGCTGCAGGACAAGTTACATGCTTAATACTGTATGGTTAGTGATTTGAACATATCTCTAACCCTTAGTTTAAGCAATAGTAGTGATGCTTCACTTCGCAAACACCACTATCAAACCACCTTGATCTTGGCTGTTTGGCGTTCTGACTTCAAAAAGCTGCTTTATTTGGTGTTCTTATAGAGCAAACACTTACACACAAATTGCATTCAAAGAAAGCAGAAATTGTGCATTGTAGATTCGCTTATAGAAGTTCGCTCTCTTTTTCTCTGCAGTGTACTGTCAGATGTGTGACATGTATGCCCATGCATTACTGATGCCAGCTGTAGCCCATGGCATGCAGTGCAAAGGTGCATTAATATTCAAACCTTCTCTGTACCCTCCATCCATCCCCACCCCACCTCACCCCAAGCTCATCTTCTCTCTTCTTCCCTCTCATCTCCCTGGAGCGGCCAATAAAACAGGAAGTGACTGTGTTTGAAAGCCCTGAGTCAGCTGGAATCTACGGGCACACACCTACATATGCTGATCCTTTAATAAATGCTTCATGTGGTTTTCATCTACACTCTAATAGTTGCAGCATCAGACCGTTCATAGGCCACTTACTGTCCGTCTGATGCATATTCTACTTGAATGGGTAAAGACTGAAATCTCTGAAAGTGTTGATCAAAATTACAAGCAAATAACATATTTTATATCAGCAATAGAATCTGACAACGATCATATCATGAATTGTGTTTAAGCTCGGATCACGCAAAAAAATCCCTGCAATTTTTCAGGCTGGTCCAGCTAATGCACATTCATTCTCAATGTCTCAAAAGGTATCAAAAAGGCGACTGGCTTTATTAAATGTAAAACATGACTTAAAACATGACTTCCATTCCTACAGCCGCCATATTCAGCGTTATGTTTTCTCCTATTCATAAGTATACCAGTGACTTGTCTCATTCTATACAGCCTCAGAATAAAGTCTTGTTTTCAAGGTACCAGGTTGATACAAAGAGCATTTTTGAGGTGGAACTAGTACCTTAATTTGCCAAAGTTTGCCAGTTAATGTCATCGAATGTTTGAAAAGGTTTGTTTGAGATACTTAGTAGAAAAATAACTAGAGTTGTGTTGGTGAAATTAACAGTAATTGAAAGTCTTTATATGAAATTACAGTGACGTCACACCACAGACAACCACACTTCCGGGTTCTTCATATGGTGGATATGAGCAGAGCTGCAGTTTTAAAAATCTTTTAAAGGGATAGTTCACCCCAAAAAAGAAAATTCAGTCATTGTTTACTCACTCCTGTGTTGTTATGACCCCATATGACTTTCTTTCTTTTTCTGAACACAAAGGGAGAAATTGTGAAAAAATGTTGTGCTCAGTGATGTCATACAATGGCAGTTTATGATGACCACCTCTTCAAGCTTCAAAAGAACACAAAATTATAATTCAGAAGTCTAATAAATTATTACATGAGACTCATGATTGTTTTGAAAGCATACGATGAGCTTTGGTGAGAAATAAACCGATATCTAATGTATTATTCAGTGAAATTGTTGACCGACCGTTGATCTCCTCTGCACGTTCATGATGAGACTGCATGAGAGAAACAATTCACACAGCACACTCTCGACATGGGGCGTTCAAGAGAAAACGCATTTTGTTTATCTAAAAACAAGTCCACCACAGCGATAGAAACAACAGAACACAACACAGCTGCACACAAACCAAAGAACCGAACTTACTAAATATGTCTGATGAGTTTGTAGTCGGAGAATAGATGCATTTCTATGCCCAGCCTTATTTATTTGAAACAGAGCACTCAATCAAACTGAGTGAGATAGACAGAGGAGGCTGAGGGCAGCTACAGTCACACTGTGTCCTAACCTGACGGCAAACGACACATGATAAAAGGTATATTTTCTATGTTAATCAGAGTTTTGGTCCTTACCAGCCGTGACGAGCAACAGGGGCGGTTCTAGGGTCAGTGGACATTCGGGGCTTAACTCATAGACATCCATGTATGCATCATTATACAAGGGATACACTTTTAAAATATGTGTTTAAAAGTTGCATCAACAAAGAGTCTAAGAAGTAAATCTTTCAGTATTGTTTGTAAAAGAATTCAAAGCAAAATTTATGCCTGAGCATAAAATTAGTTGGATTGAAAACTTTTCAGATCTTATCTTACAAGATACCATTTGGGCCTGGGTAGCTCAGCGAGTATTGACGCTGACTACCCCACCTGGAGTCGTGAGTTACTCCAGCCAGGTCTCCTAAGCAACCAAATTGGCCTGGTTGCTAGGGAGGGTAGAGTCACATGGGGTAACCTCCTCGTGGTCACCATAATGTGGTTCGTTCTCGGTGGGGCATGTGGTGAGTTGAGTGTGGTTGCCACTGTGGGTGGCGTGAAGCCTCCACATGCACTATGTCTCTGTGGCAACGTGCTCAACAAGCCACGTGATAAGATGCGCGGGTTGACAGTCTCAGACGCAAAGGCAACTGAGATTCACCCAGACTGAGGCGAGTCACTATGCAACCACGAGGACTTAAAAAGCATATTGGGAATTGGGCTTTCCAAATTGGGAGAAAAAAGGGGAAAATCCAAAATAAAAGCCACTTGAAAAAATGAGAGTGGAGAGGAGAGCACAGCCAGCTCTTGCATTAGCTTAATCTCACAATATTTACACACTCAGACAGTAACAACCTTCACCAGCACTGCAGAAAACACAATCAAAGCAAAATAGTCTGTTCGATCTGTGCTTCAAATTGCATCAGTGAATCCAGAGGAAATTCAAGAGTCCTTGACTGAGAGTAACTGAAATGGTTTGGAGATTCTTTAAAGGGTTATTTCACCCTCATGTTGCTCCAAACCTGTTCTGACTTCCAAGCTGATCACAAACAACTAAACTGGTGAGGCTGGTTGACCAAAGAAAACTTGCTGGTTTAGCTCAACAAGAAGCCTGATAGGGACACCAGCATCCAAAACACAACATATGCTGGTCTTTTCTGCAGGAAACATTACAGTTTAGAGGAAAAGTGGCCTGGGAATTCTGTTTTCAACATGTCAGCAAGAACATTTCAAAACATTGAACAAAACTCAATTTCAGCTTCCTCTGCTCAGTAAGTCCCTTGTGAACGTTCTCGGCACTCGGCTATTAGACTGATGTCAGACAGCCTTGTTTGGTGTTCATATCTTGAGCTCTGAGTCACTGTGTCTCTCTGGGTTCTGAACAAGTCCACTGGGGTTTCTGGTGTCACTAATGAATCCTCGACTCTTCTCTCTGCCTCATTACACCAGCGCGATATAATGACATTTATCACACACTGCACATTAATGGCTCCCTGAATTCTCCAATATCATCATCATTTCATTTCAACCCACACAAATAACACAGGTTTTCTCCATTAAAGACAAACACACATTCATCCATTTGCTTTTCTCTAAGAAGGGATGGATGGACATTACATTTATATAGCACTTTTCTGACACTACACTCAAAGCACTTTACACAGTGTACAGGGGACTCTCCTCAAACACCACCAGTGTAAAGCATCCACCTGGATGATGCAATGGCAGCCATAGTGCACCAGTACACACACCAGCTATTGGTGGAGAGGAGAGAGTGGAGTGATAGAGCCAATTAATGGATGGGGATTATTAGGAAGACATGATTGATAAGGGCCAATGGGGGGAATTTGGCCAGGACACCAGGGTTACACCCCTACTCTTTTTGAGGAGTGTCCTGGGATTTTTAATGACCACAGAGAGTCAGGACCTCAGTTTAATATCTCATCTGAAGGACAGTGCCTTTTTTACAGTATAGTGTCCCCATCACTATACTGGGGCATTAGGACCTACACAGTCCACAGGGCGAGCACCCCCTATTGGACTCCTTAATACCTCTTCGAGCAGCAAACTTAGTTTTCCCCAGGAGGTCTCCCATCCAGGTACTGACTAGGCTCAACCCTGCTTAGCTTCAATAGGCAACCAGTCTTGAGCTACAGGGTGATATGGATGGATGGAATGGATTGGATTGGATTGGATTGGATGCCACCAAAAATGACCAAATGGGCAAATGTCCTCATAATGAATTATTTTGTATTTTATTTGTAACACCTGATTTAATCCTTAACATTCTATTATAGTCCTAGATACATATATTATGGCATAAAACTTAAGTTGATGATGATTTAATTCTTAGCGTAAGATGTAATAAATTCTTAATCTTGAGAATTTGTAATTGATGTATTTGACATAAACAGATGAGACACAGCTTATGTTTTAAATGATTAGAAAAAGATGTGCCCTCATAAAGGTAAAAAATGCCCCTGAAAATCAAATCCAGTGGACAAATATTGCCCCTCATGGCCTGGTCTAAGGGGGATCATCCCCCCATATTCTGACACCCCTCCCACCCCGGTCAGATTGCGAAACGACCATCCACCCCCTTCCTTGGTCAGACGGTGAAATGAGAGAAACTATTGCCCACCCCTAGAAAGGCGGCCTTCTTGCCCCTTAATGTAAAGATTAATTTCTGACACTGATTGGTACTGTACTTTGTTTAGCATGACAAGTGTACTTGTGCTATCTGTCTTTCAAAAAAAGGCCACCTGCTTTGATATCTTGTTCTCTATTGCAATGTTGTTCAGACATTTTTAAGCGTACAAAAATACTTTGGCGCAGCTGTAGTACAGTAAACACTGATGAACTTCTGTACAGCAAACAGGAAAATTTGAAAGTAAAATAAAATATATTATTGCATTTATTATGCCCTGCTTTCAACATTCTAGAGCCGAGCAGTAAGTGAGGTTGTTTGAACGAGTCCCCAGGTGCATATAAATATAGATTCTCTTGTCTGATACAGCTGCTTTATATCTGCACACTCCAACGCAGGCTGAGCGGCCACTATAAAGTACATCTGCGCTAAAAGACAAAAGCTACTTTAAGCCACTTTCCACTTCACAGCTAAAACATAAGGACAAACAGGTATCAATCTATTGCCATTGGAGCTCCAGCTAAGATTGAATTATGAGAGAGGAGGGAAGCTCCTTCGTATGGTATTTCATTGAGTGCAGTTAAAACAGACCCCGGTAATATATTACAACACAGGCCGGATCAATGAAGAGGATGTTGGATTGCAGAGCCCAGGAAACTAGTGCTTAATAATAGCTCAAAATCATAAATCACTGTTGATATAAATAATTCACACCAGGATCTGCTGCCCACAAACAACACATCGTAATCAATGACTCCCAACACTCCATTTATTCACCACGGCCGAGTGGAAAACAACCAGCAAACTACGCAAATGAGTGTTCAAAACCAGTTTCACAGGTGCAGCATGCTATTGGAAATCTATGATGACAGTGTCCTAGTGCCGAAGATATCGAGAGTAAAGTTGTAATGTTTTGGAAATAATCTCATAAAGGGCTTTTAAGGAGAATAAAGTCAAAATTACAAGAATAAAATCGTAGCATTACTAGGTTAGTAGAGTCCTAGCATATAAAGAGAATAAATTTGACAACTTGTTTATTCTCAAAGTTTTAAGACTTTGTTCTCGTCATTTGCTCTCCATTTAATCACTGCTGTCCATATCTAATTTGTGATTTTTATCTATGGGGAAAGTGTCATATTTGAGCAATAAAAGTCCTTAAAAACATCAGAATGAATCATACCATGAATATTTAGCTTTTTCCTAAAATGTTTGCATGAAAACAGGAGGTAGGATGTTATTCGCTGATGCTGACTGCTAAAGCACGTTCATTATTACATAAGTGTGAAAGCACTCCTACGTTCAGCTTCTGTGGAGGGCTGACAACACGACAGAACATCATAAAAGAGTTATATCATACAGCAACAGAAAGGTGAGGCCTTATGTAATGTATTCGTATAGGACATCTTTAGAAGTCATTGCACAATCTGTTAGAGCTTATATATGGAAATTGACTAAAGGAGTGCATGTGTACCAGGTATATCATTTCAAACACACATACACACAAACACACAAATTAAGTAAAGATCTAAACTTGGTCATGACCCTTTATGCTGTAAACTCACTCCTGAGTAACTAACAGTGTTATGACAAACAGCACATCAAGAGCACAAACCCTCTGAGAGATTTGACAGATCACTGACCTACTCATCAAGCAATAAAACCATAACACTCTCCCTCACGTTACTCCAAACCACTAGCCGCAGTCACTGGGACTTCCAGAGAAAAACAGAGAGTGAGAATTCCCACATGAGGGCCTGGATAACACTATGTAACACAATTATTGCTCCTGGGTAGTAAGTGTTATTTCCTAATTGCTTACGCCTCAAAAGTAAAGAAAATGGCTATTATTCCCCACAAACTTTGCTTTTGTGACCAGGACAGTGATATTTTGAAATTTACCAATTTCCAATGAGAAAACGGGCGAATTTGAGTCTTTTCGTTCACATAAAGTCAGAAAAAAACAACATATGAATCCAAATTAACATGTATTTATACTAAAGTAATACAAAAATGACTACAAAAGATTTAGAAGTGTCATTCTTTTAGATTTACGGTTATACTGTAAATCACTTTCACGAATCGGCCCCCAAATGTAGTCTCCCATCATGTTCTCGTTATACTGTCCTTGGTGGCGGCGTTCAAAGTCCAGTATATCCTGATGGAAGCACTCACCTTGCTCCTCCGAATACACTCCCATGTTCTCCTTGAATTTATCAAGATGAGCATCAAGGATATGGACTCTGAGGGACATCCTACATCCCATTGTGCCATAGTTCTTCACCAGAGTCTCAACCAGCTCCACATAGTTTTCGGCCTTGTGATTGCCCAGGAAGCCCCGAACCACTGCGACAAACTGTTCCAAGCCGCTTTCTCCTTACTAGTGAGCTTCTTGGGGAATTCATTGCACTCCAGGATCTTCTTTATCTGTGGTCCGACAAAGACACCGGCTTTGACCTTTGCCTCAGACAGCTTAGGGAAGAAGTCTTGAAGGTACTTGAAGGCTGCCGACTCCTTATCTAGAGCTCTGACAAATTGTTTCATAAGGCCCAATTTGATGTGCAGTGGTGGCATCAGCACCTTCCGGGGGTCCACCAGTGACTCCCACTTGACGTTGTTCCTCCCCACAGAGAACTCGCCTGTCCTGCCTGTGGTAGTGCGCCTTGGTGTCCCTGCTGTCCCAAAGGTAAAGATAGCAGGGAAACTTGGTAAAACCGCCTTGGAGACCCATCAGGAATGCCACCATTCTGAAGTCTCCTATGACCTCCCAGCCGTACTCATCATACTTCAAGGCATCCAGCAAGGTCTTGATATGTATCCACTTAGGCAGCTGGAACTAAACTGAACTGGTGGGCTTAAGGCCCCTGTATTTATACTACTATTTATATTACTAGAAAGTTCTAGAAGTTACTCCAAGTTTACTGAGCACTGAATCTATCTGGAATGTTTTGGAAAATAGGTAAATTTCTAAATATCACTGTCCTGGTCACAAAAGCAAAGTTTGTGTGGAATAATAGCCATTTTCAAAATCGACGTTGTTACGTTGATAGATGACTGTCAAAATCTTAAATTACTTGTTCACCCAAAAATGACCATTCTCTCATCATTTACACACCCTTATGCCATCTCAAATGAACTCGCATGACTTCCTTTCTTTTGCGAAACACAAACTAAGAGTTTTGAAGGATATATGGGGATATCAATGGGGTCAAAAACTTTAAAGCTCCAAAAAGGCAGCATAAAGGTAACCCATATGACTCCAGTGGTTTAATCCATATCTTCTGAAGCGATGTGATCGGTTTTGGGTGAGAACAGACAAACGAAACTCCTTTTTCACTATAAATGTTGACATGTTCAGTCTCCTGGTGCGATCATAAATTACATTGCATGGACAAACTCACAAATCATATAGCCTTCAAACATCTTTGTTTGTATTCCTCAAAAGAAAGAAAGTCAGATGAGTTTGAGATGGCATAAGGGTGAGTAAATAATGAGAGAAATATAATTTTTTGGGGTGAACTACTGTATTCCTTTAACATTGTGTTTAATAATACATCAAACATCAACATTGTTTATGTTTCCAGGAGTGTTTGCTATTCGTGTTACAGACATTACAGCTGATTTTCTGTAAAGCTGCTTTGGAACAGTGTGTATTGGGAAAAGCACAAATAAAAAACTATACATAATAAAAATGATTTGACTTGATTTGACTTTTATGTTACAATGTTTTTTCTACTTTGGCAACAAAATCTCAATGTTCTCTCTTTGCGCTGTCAAACAAACAAGTGATAGCCAGAGCTGAAACATTTTACAATCAGAAATTACCATAATTAATTCTGATTCAAAGTAATGTCCAGCATCATCCAATCACTGTCAATCATGTTAAAATAAAATGATACATTATAAATTCTGAATCTATGTACTGATTATCATTGTCACATGTCTGTCAAACATGTTGAGTGATCCAAACATCATCTGCAGCCTGAAACTGAACTTTTGAACAGATGTTAGGAGTGAATGCACTTAACTGCATAGAGAGCTATAGGATGCTCCCTTGCTCCCTTTTTAGTGAATGACTTAACCTCCAGTGTGCTGTCTGTCTGCACTGGTCTCAGAACAGTTTGAAATGCACCTTATTTTCATCCTAACTCCATATAAAGCCTTTGGATGCACCCATTGATTCTCAATGTGATAATGCACAGCGAATATACTGTAGGATTTCTAAGGAAAAATAGCGCTATTGTACACTATAGTGGTCATTGTGTTTAACAGCGTGGCGTTTCACGATAAATCGTTCCAATTTTTTTAATATCAGAAGAAACTAGAGACTCTTATGACTCTTAGTGACAAGTTTCAATGTAAAACCTTAATTACGTTTCTTACTAGATGTAGTTTTCTTGGCGTTTCTCCCAAAGACAAACTCCGCTGTGTTCGGCACCATGTTGTTTTCTCACATGACTCCTTACGTCAAAAGTTTAACGTCGTTTAGCGTATAGCGAAGCACAAATACAACGTCCACGCATGTGTACGCAGGTCGCACAATGTTATATAATTTTTTCAAGTTGTGGTAATGAGAATTGAGGGATAAAATGAGCATAACTGTCATTTAAATAATGTCACAATGTGAGAAATCTTAATGGCCCTAAAAATAGGTTTCATTTTCCATCTGCAAATTATAATTTTGAAACATGACCTGGGAGTGTTCTTGACAGGTTTCGTCAGATTCACCTTTAAAGAACTACTTGTAACTAAAGTTTCTAAAAAAAACTTTGATGTTGGCTTGACAAAGAGAACGTATTAAAAGTTTAAAAAGCTTGAAGTTTTAAGATTATGTAGACATTACAGCAAAACAAACAACCAGCTAACTAGATATATAAACCAACAGACAGACAGACAGACAGACAGAAGGATAGATAGATAGATAGATAGATAGATAGATAGATAGATAGATAGATAGATAGATAGATAGATAGATAGACAGACAGACGGACGGACGGACGGACGGACAGATAGACAGACAGACAGACAGGTGATAGATAGATAGATAGATAGATAGATAGATAGATAGATAGATAGATAGATAGATAGATAGACAGACAGACAGATGCTAGACAGATAGATGATAGTCAGACAGACAGACAGATGATAGATAGTTAGATAGATAGATCGACAGACAGACAGACAGACAGACAGAAAAACAGACAGACAGACAGACGGACATACAGACAGATAGATAGATAGATAGATAGATAGACAGACAGACAGATGCTAGACGATGATAGTCAGACAGACAGACAGATGATAGATAGACAGATAGATAGATAGACAAACAGACAGACAGATGATAGATAGATAGATAGATAGATAGATAGATAGACAGACAGATGCTAGACAGATAGATGATAGTCAGATAGACAGACAGACAGACAGACAGATGATGATAGATAGATAGATAGATAGACAGACAGACAGATGATAGATAGATAGATAGATAGATAGACAGACAGACAGACAGACAGACAGAGAGACAGACAGATAGACAGACAGAGACAGACAGACAGACAGATGCTAGATAGATAGATGATAGTCAGACAGACAAATGATAGATAGATAGATAGATAGATAGATAGATAGATAGATAGACAGACAGACAGACAGAGAGAGAGAGACAGAGAGAGAGAGAGACAGAGAGAGAGAGAGAGAGAGAGAGAGAGAGAGAGAGAGAGAGAGAGAGAGAGAGAGAGAGAGAGAGAGAGAGAGAGAGAGACAGAGAGAGAGAGAGAGAGAGAGAGAGAGAGAGAGAGAGGAGAGAGACAGAGAGAGAGACAGAGAGAGAGAGAGAGAGAGAGAGAGACAGAGAGAGAGAGAGAGAGAGAGAGAGAGAGAGAGACAGAGAGAGAGAGAGAGAGAGAGAGAGAGACAGAGAGAGAGAGAGGAGAGAGAGAGACAGAGAGAGAGAGAGACAGAGAGAGAGAGACGAGAGAGAGAGACAGAGAGAGACAGAGAGAAGAGAGAGAGAGAGAGAGAGAGAGAGAGAGAGAGAGAGAGAGAGAGAGAGAGAGAGAGAGCATTTGTCTGAGCAGCTAGTGTGTTATTTGTGTACAGCACAGAATATGAATGAGCCTGTGTCATTATATCAGAGAAAGAGTAGCTGTGTTAAAACAGTCCAATTCTTGCAGCTTTGTTTTATTTTTTAAAATGCACAATTTCTCTGCAATTATTATGCAGTAGATGTTGCTATAAATACTGCATTCGTACATAATGTAACAGAGATGCTCACTGCAGTGACATCGGTGTGATAGCCATTCTGCATTTAAAATATTTAACCATCAGTCATTTAACCATCACAGCTGATCTGTCAGTCAGTCAATAGTAGATCATAAGCAGCACAAAATCTGGAGAAACGTGGCGTCCCGAAGGATTCCATCGGTTTGCACCGTCCAGACTGATCGTGACCGTAATGACGTGACTGGTTTCCATCGGGAATGTCATTTCAACGAGCTCACGCGCACAGGATTCCCCCACGAGCGCATTCCCCGCGCTGCATCCATTAGCATGAGCAAAACGCCTTTTATAATACAACAAAACGCCTTTAAAACATGTTTTTATAATAATGATGAAATAAATGGTCTAATATTGGGGAAACTGTGTGCTTTTTATTCTAATCTTCACACTTGTGGCAGGTTGATTAACAGGTGATGATATAACCTGCTGTTGAACAGTATTGTAAATATAATTTCTGTAATTTAACGTCGATAAATAAACACCAATAGCCTACAGTACACATTTTATTCCATATAAATGACACAATATAGGCTAAATATTCTAAGAAAAAAAGGAGGCAAAAAAAAAAAAAAAACACGAGAAAATCTATTGGATGAATTGGACATTTAAATCTGTGTGATAAACTTCCCCATGACAATCACCGACCAAAACTAGACTAATACGTTGTTTGTCGCTTTGCCGGATACCAACCAGAACCAACACACTAATTAAATGTAAGAGTGTCACTCACCCCCGACGCACAGCAGAGACATCGCGCAGCGTCGCGTCGAGCTCCGCCAGCTGCGCTCCGTCGAGAACGGGACAGTCCGCGTGGCAGTGATTTGATTCAGCCGCTTTCACTCAACATATAGCCATAACTCCAGTCTTTTTTTTTTTTTTTTTTAAACAAACACGTAAATAAACCGATAAACTGGCAGGAACCGCTGCTAAAAGCACTTTTTTCCTTGTATCGGCCGTCTCTCGCTTCTAGCGCACTGACATCTTGCTTCAGCACCAGCGGTGAGTGGACAGCTCCCTGTGTGACGTCACGCTGATGGGAACCAGACGGATCATCACACCTGTCCCACGCACACGCATGCAAAACTGCGCTTGTGTCTTCAAATGATGTAACAGCACCACCCTGATTATTCCTTTTGATAAGACCAGAATGAATGCGTCAAATAAACGTTCAAATGAATAAAAGTGCTATTGTTTAAAAAGATTAGCTGTAATATACAGTATACATATCCACAGATTTTCGCACTGCAGTTTGTACAGCAATTTTTTAAAAATACATAATTAATTAAAAAATAATAATAATAATAATAATAAAATGGTATATGTAATTTGCTGAGCATAACTAGAAAAAAAAAAAAAAATTCTATTGAAATATTTTATTAATTCCTTGAGTTTTCCAGGCCTGCAAATCACATTTTAAAAAAAATCTCCAGAGATTTCCAGCTTCTCCTTGACCGTGGGAACCCTAGAGAATGTGTCACATATCTGGAGACCGTTCAAATGAATTAAAGTATTTTTTAAAGGATTCTCGCTTTAGTCATATGAAATCTCATTAGCATTCCTTTAGAACTTTTTGACAAGTGAAATAGCTCAGTATTTCAATACATATTCAAAACTGTGAAAGCACAGAATAGTCCATCATGACAAATGCTTTAGGTGGACCCATTTGGGTTGGTTCTTACTGTAAGTAAAAATCCAATTTCTCCCTAAGAGAGTCACAGATAAGAAGTTCATTTCCGCCACATAAAAAATTGTGCTTTGTAAGTCGTAATTATTACAAAGTCATAATTATGAGACTTTTTCTCAAAAAATTGACTTTATCTCATAATTATTACTTTTTATCTAAATTCTTTTTACTATTTATCTCATAATTATGACTTTTTATCTTATAATTTTGACTTATCTCATAATTATTACTTTTTATAAAAATTTATTTTACTTTTTATCTTGTAATTTTTATTTTTTATCTAAAATTTTTGGCTTTTTATCTTGTAAGTTTTACTTTTATCTCATTATTATGACTTTTTATCTTATAATTTGTACTTTTTTATCTCATAATTATTACTTTTTATCTGAACATTTTACTTTTTATCTCATTATGAATTTTATCTTATAATTTTTACTTTTTATCTAGTAAATGTTAATTTTTATCTCATTATTATGACTTTTATCTTATAATTATTACTTTTTATCTCATCATTTTGAATTTTTTATCTCATAATTATGACTTTATATCTCAAAATTTTGACTCTCTCATAATTATTAATTTTTTATCTTATAATTATTACTTTTTGTCTCATAATTTGTACTTTTATCTCATTATTATGACTTTTTATCTTATCATTTTTATTTTTTATCTCAAAATTTTGGCTTTTTATCTTGTAAGTTTTACTTTTATCTCATTATGAATTTTATCTTATAATTTTTACTTTTTTATCTCATAATTGTGGCTTTTTTATCTCATAATTATTACATTTTATCTAAAAAATTATATTTATCTCATAATTTTTACTTTTTATCTCATTAATATGACTTTTTAATCTTATAATTATTACTTTTTATCTCATAATTTTTACTTTTTTATATATATAAAAAATCATTACACTCAAGTGTTCTGTACCTGAGGCCTGTACTATGGTGGCCGTGTCGCTGAACGAACTCAGGGTTTCAGGATTGGTTTCAGGTTGATAAATTCAAACCAATCCAATCAGGCTTAATTAATCCATGTATCATTCCTTACATGATAGGACAAGTCTCAGTTGCCTTCGTTTCTGAGACCGTCAATCCGCGCATCTTATCACGTGACTCGTTGTGCATGACACCGCGGAGACTCGCAGCATGTGGAGGCTCGTGCTACTCTCCGCGATCCACGCACAACTTACCACACGCCCCATTGGGAGCGAGAACCACTAATCGTGACCATGAGGAGGTTACCCCATGTGACTCTACCCCTGCATTTCAATAATGGTCTGGTTTGGTTCAGCTACAAAATTGGATATCAGAAGACTACAAAGGACAGTTTGGACTGCTGAGAGGATTATTGGTGCTCCCCTACCCACCCTGCTAGAACTGTACACATCCAGAGGGAGGAAAAGGGCTGGTAAAATCACTCTTGACCCCATTCACTCAGCACATTTCCTTTTCGAACTGTTGCCTTCTGGCCGGCGCTTCAGAGTTTTTTCCCTCAGGCTATCCATCTCATAAACAGTTATAACTGCCCCCTAATACTTTCCTTTGGTCAATACAACCATGTGCAATATTCAATCCATCCATTCCTATTTATATCCTATTCATTTATATTCTTTAACATATCCTACCTCTTCTTCAATACATTATATCACCTGCACATAACTGTATATCTGTATATAAAATATTCTAACAACATTATTGCAATTATGTATATTTCTATTTTTTTTTTGTTACATCGTATTTTTTATGTCACTATATGTATATATGTTTGATGAATGAATGAACATTACATTTATATAGCGCTTTTCTGACACTACACTCAAAGCACTTTACACAGTGAACAGGGGACTCTCCTCAAACACCACCAGTGTGCAGCATCAGCCTGGATGATGCAATGGCAGCCATAGTGCACCAGTACACACACCAGCTATTGGTGGAGAGGAGAGACTGGAGTGATAGAGCCAATTAATGGATGGGGATTATTAGGAAGCCATGATTGATAAGGGACAATGGGGGGAATTTGGCCTGGACACCAGGGTTACACCCCTACTCTTTTTGAGGAGTGTCCTGGGATTTGTAATGACCACAGAGAGTCAGGACCTCAGTTTAATATCTCATCTGAAGGACAGTGCCTTTTTTACAGTATAGTGTCCCCATCACTATACTGGGGCATTAGAACCTACACAGTCCACAGGGTGAGCACCCCCTACTGGACTCCCTAATACCTCAACCAGCAGCAAACTTAGTTTTCCCCAGGAGGTCTCCCATCCAGGTACTGACCAGGCTCAACCCTGCTTAGCTTCAATAGGCAACCAGTCTTGAGCTACAGGGTGATATGTATATTATGTTTAAATGTATATGTTTGTATGTATGTACAGCTGAAGTCAGAAGTTTACATACACTTTGGATGAAGTCATTAAAAACATTAAAATATTTTAACTACTCCACAGATTTAATATTAGCAAACTATAGTTTTGGCAAGTCGTTTAGGACATCTACTTTGTGCATGACACAAGTAATCTTTCCTACAATTGTTTACAGACAGATAGTTTCACTTTTAATTGACTATATCACAATTCCAGTGGGTCAGAAGTTTACATACACTAAGTTAACTGTGCCTTTAAAGCAGCTTGGTAAATTCCAGAAAATGATGTCAAGGCTTTAGACAATTACCCAATTAGCTTCTGATAGGAGGTGTACTGAATTGAAGGTGTACCTGTGGATGTATTTTAAGGCCTACCTTCAAACTCAGTGACTCTTTGCTTGACATAATAGGAAAAACAAAAGAAATCAGCCAAGACCTCAGAAAAAAAATTGTGGACCTCCACAAGTCTGGTTCATCCTTGTGAGCAA
Organism: Myxocyprinus asiaticus; assembly: GCF_019703515.2. Classification (NCBI taxonomy): domain Eukaryota; kingdom Metazoa; phylum Chordata; class Actinopteri; order Cypriniformes; family Catostomidae; genus Myxocyprinus; species Myxocyprinus asiaticus. The sequence goes on along the minus strand of NC_059348.1, from coordinate 54,732,453 downwards.
TTTCCAAATGCCTGAAGGTACCATGTTCATCTGTACAAACAATAGTGCGCAAGTATAAACACAATGGGACCACACAGCCATCATACCGCTCAGGAAGGAGACGCATTCTGTCTCCTAGAGATGAACGTAGTTTGGTGCGAGAAGTGCAAATCAATCCCAGAACAACAGCAAAGGACCTTGTGAAGATGCTGGAGGAAACAGGTAGACAAGTATCTATATCCACAGTAAAACGAGTCCTATATCGACATAACCTGAAAGACTGCTCAGCAAGGAAGAAGCCACTGCTCCAAAACCACCATAAAAAAGCCAGACTACAGTTTGCAAGTGCACATGGGGACAAAGATCTTACTTTTTGGAGAAACGTCCTCTGGTCTGATGAAACAAAAATTGAACTGTTTGGCCATAATGACCATCGTTATGTTTGGAGGAAAAAAGGTGAGGCTTGCAAGCCAAAGAACACCATCCCAATCATGAAGCATGGGGGTGGCAGCATCATGTTGTGGGGGTGCTTTGCTGCAGGAGGGTCTGGTGCACTTCACAAAATAGATGACATCATGAGGAAGGAAAATTATGTGGATATATTGAAGCAACATCTCAAGACATCAGTCAGGAAGTTAAAGCTTGGTCGCAAATGGGTCTTCCAAATGGACAATGACCCCAAGCATACCTCCAAAGTTGTGGCAAAATGTCTTAAGGACAACAAAGTCAAGGTATTGGAGTGGTCATCACAAAGCCCTGACCTCAATCTGATAGAACATTTGTGGGCAGAACTGAAAAAGCGTGTGCGAGCAAGGAGGCTTACAAACTTGACTCAGTTACACCAGTTCTGTCTGGAGGAATGGGACAAAATTCCAGCAACTTATTATGAGAAGCTTGTGGGAGGATACCCAAAACATTTGACCCAAGTTAAACAATTTAAAGACAATGCTCCCAAATACTAACAAAGTGTATGTAAACTTCTGACCCACTGGGAATGTGATGAAAGAAATAAAAGCTGAAATAAATCATTCTCTCTACTATTATTCTGACATTTCACATTCTTAAAATAAAGTAGTGATCCTAACTGATCTAAGACAGGGAATGTTTTCTATGATTAAATGTCAGGAATTGTGAAAAACTGAGTTTAAATGTATTTGGCTAAGGTGTATGTAAACTTCAGACTTCAACTGTATATACGTTGCATTCACTTTGCACTGGAAGCTTCTGTCACCATGACAAATTCCTTTTGTGTGTAAGCATACTTGGCAATAAAGCTCATTCTGATTCTGATGAATATGGAAATCATTCAGTACCATGCTTTATCAAGTACCATGGTATAATTTACACTACTGAATCGTAAACAGACCCAACCCCCGTTAACAAACAACTATGTCAATTTAGAAGAGTAAATATTGGACTTCTGCAGCAAACTGCGCACGTGCTCTGCAGACCGGATGTTGTGCGCGTGCGCTAAAAGCATACTGACCGTGCGCGCGATTTGTTTACTGATTCAGCGGGCGCGCGCCTCAATCCAAGATGGCTACAGGAGACAATAGCGGTCGGGCTCCGTGTTTAAATTTATCCGGACCCGGACCTCTGGGTAACAGCCAACCGAGTAACAGTCCTTACGCAATAGCTGCGGCTCACGGAGGATCCGTCGTGGGCGGTGGAGGGTCTCAGGGCACTACCAGACGCTCGAACCCTCAGCCGGGGCCTGCAGGCCTGGAAAGCCCCGGTATTGCGTCGGGACCTCCGCCGAACCTGATGAACTCTCTCCCGTCGGCGGTGGCGGGGCCGCTGGCTCCTCTCGCCTCGAATATGACAGGAAACCCGTCTAACGCAGCGATGACACCGGCGGTCGTCACGCATTCTGCTGCCGCCGTGCTTGTGTACCGGGAGCCCGTTTATAACTGGCAAGCGACGAAAAGCACCGTAAAGGAGAGATTTGCGTTTCTGTTCAATAATGAAGTGCTGAGCGACGTTCACTTTCTAGTGGGTAAAGGAATGGGTGTTCAGCGGATACCTGCACACAGGTGATTACTAAATACACCAATTACATGTGATCAAACGGTATGCCAGCAAACTGCTAGTTCACCCATAAATGAATATTCTGGCATCATTTACTCCCCGTCATGTCTTTCCAAACCCGTATGACTTTCTACCGTGGAACACAGTTTAGCAGGAAGTGAATTAGGACTGGGGCTGTCAAGCACCATAAAAGTTGTCAATATGAACTGTACACTTAATTCCAAGTCTTCTGAAGTCATATGATAGCTTTGTGTGAAACAAATGGAAATTTAACCCTTAAAAAGTTGCTCAGAGGTCCTTAGAGGTCAAAGTAAAAAAAAAAAAAAAACTGCCATAATAATATTATATATTCATATTATTTTCCACTTTTCTAACCAACATCAGTCCTGATCATAACTACCAAATATTCATTCATTTTCAGGATTTGAACCCTTTAAATGCCAGTTTGTTTACATAATGCCACTTTTTTTTTGTTTTTTGTTTTTTTCACACACACATTTCTCAACACACACATACAAAACACACCGTGACATCCATACCAACACACACAATTTTATCTGCATCATTTATTCAGTGCCTGCAGTGCTCTATAATACAGCAAACAGAGAATAGGGGAAAAGCATGTATTTGCTCCATAGGCTAAACATGAGAAAAATGGCGCCATCTGGTGGAAAATATTAAAAATGTAAATTTTGAAGCCAGGGCTCCGGAATGAAAGCATAATGTCGTATAATTCATGATTTTATGCTTTAATGGCACTGGGATCAAATATTGCAGTTTTAATGGGTTTCAATGGGGACATTTTTGTCCTGAAGGTCCTGAGTGTAACTATTTTGTGTATACAGTGTATTATAGATGTATTATAGGAACTGAGGTTGAAATATCAAAATACACACCTTTGGCAAAATTTATGATGTTGGCATTAACACAAATGAAAAAGATAAAAATGTCCCGAAGGCCGCACAAGGGAGTTATCAAATATCATTAACGTTTGTAATGCTTATTTTTGTTTTTGTGGTGAAGTATGACCTGGACATGCTTTTGTTTTGCAGGTTTGTTCTGGCAGTTGGCAGCGCTGTGTTTGATGCCATGTTTAATGGAGGCATGGCCACCACATCTACAGAAATCGAGCTTCCTGATGTTGAAGCTGCTGCGTTCCTTGCCTTGCTGAAGTATGATATTTGTCTCTCAGCATGTAGATGAATAAATGTTCCTGCAAGCTTTATGCATGTCGATATTGACCGAGACCTTCTTCCCAGGTTCTTATACTCTGATGAAGTTCACATTGGACCAGAGACAGTGATGACCACTCTGTACACCGCCAAGAAATACGCCGTGCCGGCCCTGGAGGCCCATTGCGTCGAGTTTCTCAAGAAGAACCTGCGAGCGGACAACGCCTTCATGCTGCTCACACAGGTACACCTGATTCAGGACACAATATATTTGCTAAAAATAAGTAATGGATTCACACCAGATTATTAGCAGTTTTCTTGTGGTTCTGAAAGAGGGATTGTTTGCTTTTAAGGCTCGACTCTTCGACGAGCCGCAGTTGGCCAGTCTGTGTCTGGAGAACATTGACAAGAACACAGGAGACGCTCTGGCTGCGGAGGGATTCACAGACGTTGATCTGGGTATTAAATCACTGAGAGAAACTGTTATCACAGCTACAGAAATAACATCTACACCCAGCTGTGTTCTCTGAGTGTTCACAGAACAGAAAGAGAGAACCGTAAAACCCATCTGAACGATGCTCATGCTTCACATACTCCCAAATTAGTATTGTGTTTGCAGATGCCACTTTCTTTAAAATTTTGTGTCATTTTGCAATGACATTCAGACATATTTAAATGTGACTTAAAGGGACAGTTCACCCAAAAATTTAAATTCTCTCATCATTTAGTCACCCTCATGCCATCTCAGATGTGTATGACTTTCTTTCTTCAGCAGAACACAAATGAAGATTTTTAGAAGAATATTTCAGCTCTGTAGGTCCATACAATACAAGTGAATTGTGGCCAGAACTTTGAAGCTCCAAAAAGCACATAAAGGCAGCATAAAAGTTATCCATATGACTCCAGTGGTGAAATCAGGGGTCGGCAACCTTTTTGACATGGAGTGTCATTTTTTATTTTCCTGGTCAATGGCTGTGCCGACGATCACGTATGTGATTTTCTGAAGTTTGAGTCCACTTGTGAAAATGTTTCTATTTAGCATTTTTCTGATTTAATCATTTATTTTTCATTACAAATGATACTATCAGCTAGTGTTGTCACGGTACCATAATTTCAGTTGTCAGTTCCGATACCAGTGAAATTTCACAGTTCTTGAAACCAATTTTGATACCTTAGAAAATATTTTCTAATATGGTAACACACTCCTTTAGCCTATTTAAAGTTACATTTCAATGTGAATAATAAATTAAAAGATATGCATGTTTCCCTTAAGTGTTTAACACTTGTTTGGTTTAAGCAGGGCCCTACTGAAATCTGTTTTATATTTCCCCCAAATCCTTTTTTTCCTTTTTTTTAAAAATTATTTTTACAGAATTTCATGTTTTAAAGTTTTATTTAATTTCATTATCAAAATGGTGTGTAATAAAAAATGTTACAAAAATAAATTAACAAGTAAAAAATAGAAAAATTACTTTTCAACATACCATGGCATTTTTTAACAAACTTTTACTCAGTACAAAAGCACTCTTGCTTGTGATATATTGCTTAATTTTTATTATCATTACAATCATTATTCATTAATCATTATTTATTATTATTACAATATTATTATTATTATTATTTCTGCAGTGAGGATTACATTTTACTATACAGTTATAATATATTTCTGTTGCAATTTCTTCAATTTCAGGCGTTTCGCTTTTATTATGAATCATGCTTTTATTTTGACGTGTATTTTTAAAGGAAGTTTAACCTCTCCTGATAAACAGTTCACTACATGGCCCAGTGTGATCGTTAAACCACAAATGCTGTGCAAATTTAATTATATAAAATATATAAAAATAGCGCTTCACAGTGGTTTAGTGCTCTGCTTTGTCATCTCATAAATTGCGAATGATTCTCATAGTCAGTGGAGTTTCCAGTGTATGAGCGATAGGCTTCAGACATTCATTTAAAGCTCATGCAGCTCATATAGACTAAGATTGCAGCATTTCGTGCTTTAATAATCACACTAGGACATATCACGATTTTAATTTGATTAGTTGTGCATTTCAGTGTAAAAGGAGTAACAGAGCACACACTCAAGCGTGTGAACATTTGAAAGCAGTCGTGTGTCAGTCAGACAGTGTGCGCGTATCGAATTAAGAATTAAGTGCTCGGTACAACCGGTACTGTGGAATCACTGGTGTCGTTACATCTTTTTTATTTTAGTACCAACAAGGTACCGAAGTACCGATACTTTTGACAACACTACAATCAGCATAACATTTTGAGTGAAAAGTTTGTGCAAAACCTGACGATTATGATATAATCATGATCGTGCATGTGAATTTTCACAGAGCATCTTGTGAAAGTGCTTTAATGAAAGAAAACCTGTCCTTTTGTACAAAATGAGTTAACACAGTTAATGTCACAAATTTGATTACTGATCACGAAATTGTGTGGAATCTTAAATATTTCTTATATTATGTCATTGTTATTCAGTTGACATAACAATTGTCATAGTTATGTCATTGTTATCATGTAATCACTAGCACACAAGCAACAGCGAGAGAGGAGCAGACTATTTTATTTATATGAAGTTTTTCACACCTGCATTTCAGTCTACATGTTGATGTAATCCTCATGATCACGCAGCGTGTTTTCATCAGCTGAATGGGAGGCTAAACACTATTAAAGTGTGACGAGACTCGAGCTGCACATGCAAGCCATTCGTGCATCACAGGCTGATCAACTATTAGCCCTTTTCGGTGAATCACACCTGCATAATCCTAAAACTTTATTCCAGGTTTAATTTATATTTTGAATAGACTCAGATTTTTGGACCCCACGATGTGGGTTTGTTTTCTCTTTTAATCGTTTAATGTCATTTTGAGTGTGACTGGTTTAAGGAGGGTGTACCTGTATGCTGGGTTGGACATCTCAAGGATTAATAGTGGTGTTTTCCTTATTACATCACGTGTTCTTCTGAAAGCAAAAAGAAACAAATGAAACACAGAATGTAGGCTGTCATCAGTGCAGCCTGACTGAAGCAAGGCGGCACGTTTTCTTGCGCGATTAACTGAAAGTGAAGCCCTGGCGGCTCGTGATGCGTGAATGGCTTGCACGTGCTGCACGAGTCTGTTGGGTATACTGCAGTCTTGTCACTTTTTAACTTTTTGTTTAGCCTCCCATTCAGCTAATGAAAACATGCTGCGTGATCTTGAGGAAGGATTACATCAAGATGTAGATTGGAATGCAGGTGCGGAATTTCATATAAATAAAAGTCCACTCCTCTCTCGCCATTACTGGTGTGCCAGTGATTACCCCTCCACGTGGCAATGCTGGCATGCATGCCATAGGTTGCAGACCCCTGGGTTAAATCAATGTCTTTATGGGGCCTGGGTAGCTCAGCAAGTAAAGACGCTGACTACCACACCTGGAGTCGCGAGTTCGAATCCAAGGTGTGCCGAGTCACTACTCCACCACGAGGACTTAGAGCGCATTGGGAAGTGAGCATTCCTAATTGGGGAGAAAATGGGAGGGAAAAAAAATAAAAATCTATGTCTTCATAAGCGATATGTTAGATGTGAGTGAGAAAAAGTTAAATATTTAAGTCCTTTTTACTATAAATCTACACTTTCACTTTCATATTCGTCTTGTGTTTTTGCCGATTCACATTCTTGCATGTTGCCACTTACTGGGCAGGAAGGAGAATTTATAGTAAAAAAAAAGGCTTAAATATTGATCTGTTTCTCGCTTACACCTATCATATTGCTTCAGAAGACATGGATTAAACCACTGGAGTCTTGTGTTCTGCAGTAAATGATGAGAGAATTTTCATTTTTGGGTGAACTGTTCCTTTAAGTGTCCAAATACTTTTTGGGGCCACTGTAAGCTTATCGTAACTCTCTCTTTTTGTGTGTTTGTCACAGACACGCTGGTTGCAGTTTTGGAGAGGGACACTCTGGGTGTGCGAGAGGTGCGTTTGTTCGGGGCAGCGGTCCGCTGGGCAGAGGCAGAGGCTCACCGTCAGCAGCTACAGCCCACACCAGAGAACAAGAGACGTGTGCTGGGCAAAGCCCTCAGTCTCATCCGCTTCCCCCTCATGACGATAGAGGAGTTTGCCGCAGGTCTGTGTGTAGGCTGCTATTTGTTATGGAATTAATTCAATATTGTGTGTTATTTTCAGCAGTGTTCAATGTGGTTGTTTACTGTACTTCATTTGTGGCTTGCTGTCAATGACCACAGATAATGAACGACTCCTCCCTCAGTGTGAATAAGTGAATGGGGAAACAAGTTTACTGTGGAAGTCTAACAGGCAATCACCCCACCTGCCGGCTGGTCATCCCCACCTTCTTCGACCTGGGAGGAGACAGAAAAAAAAAAAAAAAGCAGAGGGAAAGGCCAACATGGAGAGACAGAGAGAGAGGAGAGAGAGAAAAAAGAAACTCACTCACTGGTTCTCTGATGAGCCGTTGCGTGGTCCTTGATCACTCCTCCACCTTCTCAGGCGGAGGACAGCCACTCCTCCCCGGGCCGACCGGAGTCAAACCTTCCAGCGGACCGAACGCCCCTCCGCATTTCTGGCGGCACGTGGGGACACTCCTCCGCCCCGGGTATCGGCCCTACCGCTCCAGGCGTTCAGGGAGTCGATTCCCTCCTCCCCTTGCGGACAGCGGTCTTCCCTTGACCCCTCTGCGTTTCTGGCGGCCGCCAGGGCACTCCTCCACCCCTGGCAGCAGCTCCATCGCTCCAGGCGGTCGGGGAGTCCAGTCCCTTCTCACCTCGCGGACGGCGGCCATTCCCCGCATCCGGGTGGTCGGGGTACTCCGTCCCCTGGCGGATGGCAGCGGCGCTCCCCTGGGTGGACGGGCATCCTTCCTCCCTCCCGGGTTTTGGCACCAATGTTCAAAGTGAAAGGAGGAGGCGAGAACCGGCTTGAAGGTGCAACTCACAATTTAATAGTGAATTAAAGCAAAAGCCAAATAACAACCAAACATGCAGGACAGCTGCCTGAAGCTCTCTCTCTCGAACTGTCATCTCCGGTCGCCTTTATCCCTCGCTCACCTCATCAGGGTGCCCTGGGAATTTAACAACAATTCCCAATGTGCTCTAAGTCCTCGTGGTGGTGTAGTGACCCTCAATCCGGGTGGTGGAGGATGAATCTCAGTTGCCTCCGCGTCTGAGACCGTCAATCCACGCATCTTATCACGTGGTTTGTTGAGCACGTTACCGCGGAGACCTAGTGCGTGTGAAGGCTTCACGCTATTCTCCGCAGCATCCACGCATAACTCACCACGCGCCCAAATTCTAAATTGGGGAGAAAAAAATAAAAAAAATAATCCAGTGGAATTGCCGTGGTCTCAAAGCCAATTTTGCGGAACTGCAGCATTTAGCTGATGATGTTTTTAATCCTGTGGCCTTCTGCCTCCAGGAGACTCATCTTACCCTAAATTGTTAAATGTCCTTGGAACATTTTACATCTCTAAATGTCTATGGTCCAAATATTCAACGCCCCTCTGTTGGCTCAACTATATTAATAAGACATGATGTCATTCATAGTTATATTGCAGTAGATACCAACCTACAAGCTATTGCGGTTCTCCTAACATTGCACAAAACCATTACTTTGTGCTCTATTTATTTACTAATATTCAAATTTTATTCTAATATTCAGCTGATTTTTAAATTGACGTTGTTTCCGTCCACAAGAGGGTGCAATAAATGCATAAACCATTCAGCACTGTTATATTGTTGCATAGAACTTCCTATCCTGCCTGTTAAAAAAAGAGCATTTCATTTTCAACTAATGTGCATAAAATAAATAAATAAAAAGTTTTAGTCCATATTCTCAAATGTTAAGTCAAAAGTAAAATGAGGGGGGAAAACACTTCAATAGACAGTTCACATGGTGTTACACTTGCACTGATTCCTACTACTCCAGACTCAAGCTTCATAATAACAGTGAAATACCACATTGTTTTTTATTCAGTACAGTTGTACGTAGAGTAGCAATATTCACAGATACACTATATTGCCAAAAGTATTCGCTCACCCATCCAAATAATTGAATTCAGGTGTTCCAATCACTTCCATGGCCACAGGTGTATAAATTGAAGCACCTAGGCATGCAGACTGCTTCTACAAACATTTGTGAAAGAATGGGCCGCTCTCAGGAGCTCAGTGAATTCCAGCGTGGTACTGTGATAGGATGCCAGCTGTGCAACAAGTCCAGTCGTGAAATTTCCTCGCTACTAAATATTCCACAGTCAACTGTCAGTGGTATTATAACAAAGTGGAAGCGATTGGGAATGACAGCAACTCAGCCACGAAGTGGTAGGCCACGTAAAATGACAGAGCGGGGTCAGCGGATGCTGAGGCGCATAGTGCGCAGAGGTCGCCAACTTTCTGCAGAGTCAATCGCTACAGACCTCCAAAGTTCATGTGGCCTTCAGATTAGCTCAAGAACAGTGCGTAGAGAGCTTCATGGAATGGGTTTCCATGGCCGAGCAGCTGCATCCAAGCCATACATCACCAAGTGCAATGCAAAGCATCGGATGCAGTGGTGTAAAGCACGCTGCCACTGGACTCTAGAGCAGTGGAGACGCGTTCTCTGGAGTGATGAATCACGCTTCTCCATCTGGCAATCTGATGGACGAGTCTGGGTTTGGCGGTTGCCAGGAGAACGGTACTTGTCTGACTGCATTGTGCCAACTGTGAAGTTTGGTGGAGGGGGATTATGGTGTGGGGTTGTTTTTCAGGAGCTGGGCTTGGCCCCTTAGTTCCAGTGAAAGGAACTCTGAATGCTTCAGCATACCAAGAGATTTTGGACAATTCCATGCTCCCAACTTTGTGGGAACAGTTTGGGGATGGCCCCTTCCTGTTCCAACATGACTGCGCACCAGTGCACAAAGCAAGGTCCATAAAGACATGGATGAGCGAGTTTGGTGTGGAAGAACTTGACTGGCCTGCACAGAGTCCTGACCTCAACCCGATAGAGCACCTTTGGGATGAATTAGAGCGAAGCATGCGAGCCAGGCCTTCTCGTCCAACATCAGTGTCTGACCTCACAAATGCTCTTCTGGAAGAATGGTCAAAAATTCCCATAAACACACTCCTAAACCTTGTGGAAAGCCTTCCCAGAAGAGTTGAAGCTGTTATAGCTGCAAAGGGTGGGCCGACGTCATATTAAACCCTATGGATTAAGAATGGGATGTCACTTAAGTTCATATGTGTCTAAAGGCAGATGAGCGAATACTTTTGGCAATATAGTGTAGCTGTGGTATCCGGCTGAACTCGGTGGTGAAGCGGCTCAGACTATGAGAACAGGTCATGGGCTGTTCAGTCAGACGAAACACAACAGACTGGAACCGAACGCGATGATCTTGAGACACACGTTTCCAAGTTGAACATCTTTCCCGACAAAGTATTTAAACAACTCGCAAGACGCAACGGCCAAAGACCTCCACCAACTGTAAGGGGCTGTTCACACCGAACACTTTTGCAACCCTCCATATGTAAATGCGTGCTAGACAAACGTCTTTGTTTCCCTTTGTTTTTGTTTATTCAGCATCTCATGCAGGAGCGCTGTTTTGTAGATGATGTGTCTAATTAAAAAGAGCTTTAAAAGCGTATTGAGACACCTGCTTTCGCCTTTGTTAGCGCAAGAATGTGATCGATCTGAAGTCATCGTATTACAGTGAGGATAAAAGTAATTGAATTGAAATCAGATGCGTTTCTGAGTGGTTTACACGTTTCTCTTTGCTGCATGAAGATATTAATTTGCTGCCTTGAGTCAATAGCTTTAAATGTGCAACTTAGCTGGCTAATGAATGCATAAACGTGACCAGCTTGATATAAACTAATGCAAATAGATGGTAATAGATGGGAACAGTCGTGACATTTAAACATTTGGGTAGGACTTAAGTGTATTTTTGTCACATTGTTCTAACCGCTTGACGTCCTCTCAGCCTTGTCAGCAAACATACTGCTGTTCTCTACTAATGCAGCATCTAGTCAACAAATAAATTACTTTATAATGATATGACAACGTGTACTATAGTGTACTGTATACATGCCTTTTCATTGTTGATGTGTTAAATCTGCATCTGAAGTGTTCCGCTCCATGCAGAGTGTAGCCTCAAAACAAACACCACAAGGCATCAGTGATGTTTTATTTCACCTCTAGAGGACGCTCTCATACTGTATAACGACGGCGGACCCTTCCAGTCAATCCAAAACCGGACGCAACAGGGAAAAACTATCGGTGTGGATTTTTGCAGATAAACGATAGTTTGGTTATCCAGAAAATATGCTATAAATCGCTGGTATTATCAGTTATAACTGTGTTATAACTGTGATTTGGGAGAGATCTGATTTTATCTTAAGCACATGTGCTCTGTGTTTCACTCAGGTCCTGCCCAGTCGGCCATTCTGACAGACAGAGAGGTTGTGAGTCTGTTCCTGCACTTTACTGTAAACCCTAAACCACGTGTGGAGTTTATCGACCGGCCGCGCTGCTGTCTGCGGGGGAAAGAATGCAGTATCACACGCTTCGGACAGGTGGAGAGCCGCTGGGGCTACAGCGGAACCAGCGACCGCATTCGGTGAGAGAGATGCTCATTATGGATGTACAATATATCTGGTCCATATTGGTTATTGGCCGATATTGGTGATTATTATTATTGGTATAAGTCAATATTAGGAGTGTAACGGTTCTCGGTAAAAAAAAACCAGAGAAAAAAAAACGTACGGTTTGCCACCCGCGGTTCGGTAAGCATTGGCACACCTCACGTTTAATGACACATCTGGAGCATAAGGTATGGTGAAGAAAACAAAGTGTCAAACAGACAGGCACAGTTAGAACCTCCGCTAATGCACCTGTATGGATCTATAGATGGATACGCTCTGCCAGTGTTTCACGTGGGTCAACTTGATGACATCACAGTTCTGGATGCGTTGTGTGTAGTTGAAAGTGGCAAGTGGAGAAAGCGAGCCGCTGATGCAGAAGCCCCCTGCGTTTCTCCTTTCTGGGAACATTTTCTTTTTGCAGTCAATTACAATAGCGATGGTCAAAAGACGTTTACAAAACGGGCACTGTTTGCCCACATCGCTCGACACGAGTGCTGTATACTGGTAATATATGTCAATGATGCACGTGAGGGTTTATTTAAAACGTGCACGCAAGTTCTTCCTGTAATCTATCACGAGCGTCAATAATGCACTTCGATTAATGGCATTAAAATGCCGTTATAGTAATACATAAATACATGATTAATCATTTACGCCAACATCACTCGGGAAAAGAGCCGCAGGTGAGCCGAAACTGCACACACGCCATTCCAGTGCTAATTCGGACAGACATGAAACAATAACTAAAGCGCTTGGGGTGTTATGTGGGATTTTCACGTATGATTAAAATACTCGAGCAGCATTATCACAACATCCGTTCCCGTATGCATTCTTATAGCAAGGTTAGTCCTTCTATAGTGATGTACAGCTTCCCAGTATTGAATATATGTTGAGATGGGTTTGAAATGCACTTTTATGTTGATGTATGTAGCGTATTAGTGCAGGTATTAGGTTAAAATGTTGATTTAGTAATTAGAGAAAATGTTGTTTCTTTTGTTTGTTTTAGTTAAGGACACTGACGAAAATTAACCATGTTTTTACTATAGTAATATTGTAGTAACCATGACTGCTGTCACCATGGTTTTGATACAATTAACCATGGTTTTACTGTATATTGTAACCATGACAGTAACCATGTTTATATTGTGGTTACTATGAATTTACTACAAATGCCATGGTTAAACTATGGTTACTGTAAAATAATGATTGCTATTTAAGTGCAAACCTATTGAAGTGTTACCAAACAGGTTATTCTTTGGATTTGGCAGTAATATATTTTTTTCTGAACAAAGAAAATACCGAACCGTACCGCAACTCTGACCTTAAAACCGTGATACAAACCGAACCGTGAGAAATTTGAACCGTTACACCCCTAGTCACTATTATATTTAGGCTTAGGGTTAGCATTGGAGTCCTCCAATGGTGGACATTATTTTTATTTTTTTATATTTAGATACATTTATCTGTCATCTATAAGAAAACTAATAATTATTCTGTTAAACACGCTGATGCTTAAATTCTCTTGAAGCATTGAAAATGATTGATTTTAGTTTTATTTTTAATATATTTTTTATGATAAATAATCACTTTTATTATATATATTTTTTGTATATTATTCTTAATTAAATTTTTATTTTTTACTTTTTAATTTTTATTTTTAGACGAAATAGTACTGATTTTTTAAAATGCTCAATTTATTAATTATCGGCCAAAACAGATTTATAACCACTAATTATGATCCTGTATCAACCAAAATGTAATATTGGCCCATGTCATTTACAGTCTTGATAAATACTGTAAGTAAATGGTTTTAGCATCACAGATCTTTCATTGTGATGATGTCGTGTCATTTTTCAAGAGTATTAATGTTCAGTCTGTTTTCACAGGTTCTCTGTAAATCGCAGGATATTTATCGTGGGTTTTGGACTGTATGGATCCATACACGGACCTACAGACTATCAAGTAAACATACAGGTACATCTGCTGAACTGAACGTGCAGTGTAAGTGATGAAACTTAATTATAAAGGTGCACAAAGTCATCAACATGAGGGCCCTTACGTAGAATCAAACAGCTTTCTCTAGAACTCTGAGATGTTTGCTACAGTCTTCATTTTTGTAAAATGTTTTAAAGAGGGGAAAATACATCCGCTTTGTGCTCCTTTAATAATAGAACTGCATCATTTACATAAATTCATGTTGTCTATTCTGTCTCTCAAGAGTATTTGATTCTGAAGCGCTGAATGTCTTTTATTCAGATCATTCACACAGACAGCAACACAGTGTTGGGTCAGAATGACACGGGCTTCAGCTGTGACGGGTCAGCCAGCACTTTCAGAGTCATGTTTAAAGAGCCAGTGGAGGTTCTGCCTAATGTCAATTACACCGCCTGCGCTACATTAAAGGTAAAGCCAAAATACTCAATTCACACACATGATGGGTGAGATTTGTTTCTTAGTTTAAATGATTAAAATCCGTCAAATCATAAAAGACATTTGAAAAGTACCACAAATAAATGATGACGATCTGGTCAAAAGTTTCCAATTCAGTTTTAATGAGACCTTCATGCCAAAAAAATCACATCTCATAACGTGGCTTGTTGAGCGCGTTACCGTGGAGACGTAGCGCGTGTGGAGGCTTCACGCTATTCTCTGCGGCATCCACGCACAGCTCACCACACGCCCCACCGAGAGCAAGAACCACATTATAGTGACCACGAGGAGGTTACCCCATGTGACTCTACCCTCCCTAGCAACCGGGCTTGTTGAGCGTGTTACCGCATGTGGAGGCTTCACGCTATTCTCTGCAGCATCCACGCACAGCTCACCACACGCCTCACCGAGAACGAGAACCACATTATAGTGACCACGAGGAGGTTACCCCATGTGACTCTACCCTCCCTAGCAACCGGGCCAATTTGGTTGCTTAGGAGACCTGACTGGAGTCACTCAGCACGCTCTGTCAGTGTATTTAATGCATCTCTCTCGTCTCACAGGGTCCAGATTCACACTACGGCACTAAAGGCATGAGGAAGGTGACGCACGAGTTATCCGGATCCGGAACCAAAACCTGCTTCACGTTCTGCTACGCCGCAGGCAACAACAATGGCACATCTGTAGAGGACGGACAAATCCCAGAAATCATCTTCTACACGTAGTCATCGGGACAACTCGAGGCTCACACACGGACTGTTTCCAGTGGCACAATATCTGAGGACTGACAGTAAAGAAGTGCAAAGAAATGGACATTTGAGCCACTCATTATCATTACGGGATGGACAGTTTATCTTCAGGGGTTTTTGTGCATTTAATAATTGACAGTAGAAACTTTTTGAGTGCCCATATTTACACATTACAAACAACCGAACTGACTATTAACAGAAAATGCATTACTAATCCATGACCGACAGTTTAAATGTCAAATACAGATGTATGTTTATTTTTATGTATCTTTAACAGTTGATTCAGCATCAGTATATTTGGGTTGCAATTAAAAATCTTGCCGAATCAGCACCTCACACTATTTCAGAGTATTTAACTACTAGAGTGAATCTCACAAAACCTTACTGGGTCACATTTCACCCTATTTTCTTCATGCAAAATATCATTTTACGGCTACAATTTCTATTTAATTTTTTTTCCGATTTTAGGGTGAAATGTGACCTGAAATTGTTTTTGTGAAATGAATAAATTCAGCACTTAATGAAACTAGAGAATTAAAAAAAGAATAATAATCCATTCA
Source organism: Myxocyprinus asiaticus (assembly GCF_019703515.2). Classification (NCBI taxonomy): domain Eukaryota; kingdom Metazoa; phylum Chordata; class Actinopteri; order Cypriniformes; family Catostomidae; genus Myxocyprinus; species Myxocyprinus asiaticus. Next base: position 54,716,922 of record NC_059348.1, on the reverse strand, counting down.
GGAAAGCCACATTATTTATTATTTAGGATGAACTTAAACTTGAACTCGTGCATGCCATTATTACGACTGTAGACTGCTTAGCACAAACACACACCTGCAGATTGATTGTTTCATTGTTGATGGGTCTGTAATATTGCACCAGTTTCTATGATTTCTCCTGTCAAATAAATTGAATCATATTCTTTAAATAGGAGTATGTTTGAGCAATTCCGTTTAGGGTGGTCACATATTTTTGCTCTCAAACGTGACCCGTTGGATGAGCATTTTGAGAAATGTCAAAAATAAAAGGTCTGAATGAAATAACCTAATGCTACAAATTTTTCTTTAAACCTATTGAAACCATCTGGTAGGTTAAACAGTTTAAATTACATTTTTTAATGGTTGGATTAACAGAGCAGTGTCTTGATTTAATTCTGATAAAGCCATTGACATTAGCACTTAACACAACCTCAGAAACCGTATTAGCTTTAGAAGTATTTGTATATATAAGCATACATTTTCTGAATTGGAACATGTTCCTACGAATAATGTGAATAAACTCTTAAAGGGACAGTTCACCCAAAAATGAAAATTCTCTCTTCATTTACTCACCCTCATGCTATCTCAGATGTGTATGACTTTCTTTGTTCACCAGAACACAAATGAAGATTTTTAGAAGAATATTTCAGCTCTGTTGGTCCATACAATGCAAGTGAATGGTGACCAGAACTTTGAAGCTCCAAAAAGCACATAAAGGCAGCATAAAAGTACTCCAGTGGTTTAATCCATGTCTTCAGAAGTGATATGATAGGTGAGGGTGAAAAACATCAATATTTAAGTCCTCTTTTACTATAAATCTCCACTAACATCTGAAAGCTCCTATCTATTTGAATGGGGGAACACCGAAATCTCAAAAACGGTTGGTCAAGATTACAATCAAACATATTTCAAATCAGCAATAAAATCAGACAATACTGGAATCATAAATTGTGATTCTTTAACCTCATATTACGCTATAAAACGTAATTTTCCCGGCTTGTATAGCTAATGCGCATGCACGCTCTAGAGTTGATTGACAGGTGATGTCTGTATCTAAAATGTGATTGGCTCTTTTACCTGTAAGGCGGGACGTCTTTCTACATCTGTTGACCGGTCCAATTTCTCCCAATCATTTTAACAGAAGTGGCACGTCTCTACTAAATAAACTCTGAAGAAGTTCCGTGAACCTTTGCATTTTCCGATCGGACGTTTATTTCATTTAAAAGCAGCACGTACTGGTAAAATGCAAAAAATCTTGTTTTAATACAGCGGTTGATTGACAGGTAGCTACTTTCACCCAAGAATTCATTGGTTTCACCGGACTTGCGCTTGGGGAGTCAAAAATATAATTAAGCCTATCTACTGTCATGTATATACCATTATAATGGATGCAATGCCCCTGAATGTACTTATAAGTACATATAACATTTAAACAAGTATGACAAAACAGATCATGACGGAAATATTACAACTCAGTCCGTCAAAGTGACGGATAAATATTTTTTCTAGCGCAACCTCTGCACTGGAGCAGAGACTATTTAGCAGAGATGGGCCACTTCTATTTAAAATTAATGAGAGAAATTGGAGCGCCCCACTAGAGCACAACAGTGACCGACCACTTTTACAGCCACCTTCATTCTTCCATAGACTTTTAATAAAATCCTTCATAAAAGAGTTGAGACATGAACCAAACCAACCAGCTCTGAGGTGAATCACAACATCACAATCTTTATTTTGAAATCGGACATAAAGACAAAGAAACAAGGACGTAGTTATGGTTTTTCATGAGGGCACGGACTACAATCCCATGATGCATTGCGAATTATATCGTTGAATAAAGACGATGGGAATATATAAAACTACTTGTATTAGATTGTTAATTAGAAGTATAGAAGCAATATCTCTTACGTTTATTGCAAAATATTCCGATATGTACAAACATTAAACGTAGTTTAAGGGTGAAGGGAGACCGACTCGATTACGTCATTCACAGTGCGTCATGAGTGCGCGCGAGGTCGCTACGAGCCACGTTTCGCGGGTTTCGTTGGATGCGGTTCTCTGATTGGTCGATCTTTTCTGATGCACCATGGGTAATGTAGTTGTTTACCATGAAGTCCGCGATCAAACACGATTTTTAAACAATTAAGTTGAGATTAAGCAGACTGATGGCTTCAATGGAAGCATATACCATCGATGAACAACCTCGGCGCTCATGATGTCTTTAAACGCTTACAAACTGTCGTTGAAAATCAATTCGTCTATGCCTATGGGATAAATTAATGCAATTTCATTTAGGGGTGAACTGTCCCTTTAAATGTGGTTTCTGTGCCTATAGTTTCTAAATAAAAACAGCCCAAAAATAAAATGTAACCGATGCCAACATTGTTCAACACACGTTATCGCAGAAAATGCAGTTTAGCGTTTCATGATCCTTTAAGGAATTTTCATGGTCTGCAACAGGAAAACCTTAATGTTTTTTTTTTATTTTTAACTCAAGACAACAGGCTGAAGGTCTGTGCCAAGCTTTGTAGATGCAACATATAAACCCTTAAGTGTTTGTGGTCTTGGAACTGGAATACAAAAATAAAAATGTTACAATATTAAATTACTGTGCAGAATAACTCAAATACATCTTAAAAAGGAATATTCCGGGTTCAATACAAGTTCAGCTCAGCATTTGTGGCATAACGTTGATTACCACAAAAATACATCAACCAGTCTCTCCTTTTCTTAATGATTGAAGTGCTGTCAATTGAGGTTATAATGAGCCCGTAATATTTCATTAATACAATGGCAGGAGCAAGCAGAGGATAAATGATTCTCCAGTAAGCAACAAACTTATTTTCCATTTTTATTATTATTTTTCATTTTGATTTACATATTCCACTTTATATTTTTGTTGTGTCATGGTGCTGTAGTTTGTGCCCTGGACAGTCCGGTCCCTCTCTTTTACTCTGTGGGAAGAAATAAATGAGTGCAGGAGGGACGGGAATGACAAACAGGAATTAGAACAAGAGATGGGTAGAGGAGGCTACAGGGGGAGAAGTGTCGATCTGCCGATTATAACTTGTCGAGGAAGTTGTCGAGTGCTGGGATGCCCTCTTTCAGGCCCTTGCGTTTACGCGTCTCAGCGACGATCTGGCATGGTTTGGAGGCAGGGTCTTTGGGGTCTCCCTGCAGGATCTGCCAATGGTCAAACACACACTGAGGGAACGCCTGACCACCGGTGTTAGAGCGCAGGTCAGCTGTGAAACCTAAAACACAGAACACAAGATTGAGTCGATTTCAAGATATGCCATTTATTAGGACTTTGACCAAAACTGGCCCATATTTACTTCCATAAAAAACATGTGCCTACTGATGCATCATGTCATTACAACATCCTCTTTGAATAAAAACTCAATCGCTCGTAAGCCAGAAACAGACATCTTGTACTTCACTGTTGTGATGTCATGTTAAAAATCTAAATGGTAGCTGACCAGTTACATGGAGCACTTTTAGCTCTTCAATGTTTCACCCAAGAATAAATGTAAAAAAAACAAAAAAACACCTCAATTAAAAATGACAGTACTCGGCAACTGGCATTTCACCCACCCCTTAGCGCAGCCAGATCTCAACAGAAATAAGAAATCTGGTCTGGAAAAACAAACTCAAAATAAGCCACTTGCCTCAAAATAAGTGAAAATAAGCAATTATTTTTTCCCGTGTAGTGTATTTATCAGCATAGAAATCATAAGCAATTAATTAACAGTCAAGTATAAATTTTATTTAGTTAAAACCCGGCAGCATCAAATCTGTATTAATGCATCATATCTAAGAGTAATTCAGTGAAGACTTGTATACTTTGTACTTCTAATAATGTTTTCCTTGTATCTGGAAAAGTCATGCATGTACATGTACAAAACCTGAACAAGATATGCCTTTCATAAAAAGCCAAATTGTTAAAAATGACTATTTTACAACTTCTCGCACTCTTTTCTCCCCAATTTGGAATGCCCAATTCCCAATGCGCTCGAAGTCCTCGTGGTGGTGTAGTGACTCTGCTCAATCCAGGTGGTGGAGGACAAATCTCAGTTTCCTCCGCATCCGAGACAGTCAATCTGTGCATCTCATCACATGGCTTGAGCGCGTTACCATGGCGACGTAGCGCGTGTGAAGGCTTCACAGCATTCTCACAGCATCCGCACACAACACCACGCCCCCCACATTATACAATAATGTATAATTATAGTGACCACGAGGAGGTTACCCCATGTGACTCTACCCTCCCTGGCAACCGGGCCAATTTGGTTGCTTAGGAAGCCTGACTGGTCACTCAGCAACTTCAGTCTTGAGGGATCCTCCCTCCCATTTTTCCATTTTCGTCAAATGCAACAGAACACCTAACTACAAGCTGGTTACACCCACATAACATTAATTTGGCAGACAAACTTATAAATATTATAAAACAGTTTCAGTTAATATTTCTGCACTACTCATGGCAAATTCTTCTGCCTTTGAGACAGTTCCCAGATGGTTATACTGCATGAAATGTTTTACTTTAAGTCTCAGAATATAACCAAAATGGCATTTGAACTCAATTGAAAAACATGTTTAGCATAGAATACACTTAAAGTTTGCATGTGAATTGCATTTGTATTTTTGAATTTAATAAAGGGTCTCATTGACCCATAAACCAGAGCCAGCTTGTTTTAAAAGCTTCAAAATGCCCTTGAAAATCAAATACAGGTGGGCAAATAATGCCCATTAAATGGAACGGTTCATTTCTGACACTGATGAGCAACTGTGTTACAGGCTACAAACAGTTCAAGTTGTCCATCATAATAACAGCAATTTGTTTTGTGGCTAGTTACTCCAACATGAAGTGTGTTCCAGTCAGCAAGACTTACCGAAAGACTCGTTGACAGGCAGGTAGGCCTTGACGACAAATATGGGTGTGCCCATGACCTGAGACTCTTCAAACACGTGGCCTCGTTTCCTGTTCAAGACGCCGTAGATGCCACCAACCACCTGCTCTGGGCACTGCAGGAGGAAAGTACACACTCGATCAGGAATCATTTGAGTCGATGATTTTACAGGTATCCACAACAGTGAGCGAAACATTGAAGTCTCACCTGAATCTCCACCAGGTAAACGGGCTCCATGAGTCTGGGCTCGGCGGTGAGCTGACAGGCGTACAGAACTCTACGAGCTGTGGGAATGATCTGACCGCCACCACGATGGATGGCGTCTGTGTGGAGGGTCACATCGTGGACGTCGAAACGGACGGCACGCATGTTCTCCTCGCACAGCACACCCTGAGGAGAGATGACAATTAAGTGAAACATGATTATAAACTTACACCTTGCAATAAACTTGATGTCTTATGTCACAAGATTGGTTGGGACACTTCGAAATACCCAGTACACACTGGGCTTTAAAATTCGTTCAGCATCTGAAGGTCTCAGATATTAGTGGTAATGTTATCGATCATTACATCAGAGTGGTGCATGATCTCTCATCATAGACCAAACAGAACTTGACTTCAACCACATCAACAAATCACAATAATTTGGGAGTCCTTAGCTTCCCACTTCAAAGCTTTACAACAGAAGTAAAAAAAGTTCCTATAATTCTCACCTCTTTAGTTGCCCACTGGAATCCAGCCACAACACTGTCCTTGATCTCATTCAGGTACTGCACTCCCTTTGTCACATCCACCAGCATGTTGGGTCCGGTTCCGTCAGGTCCGAAGCACCAGATCTTTCGGGCTTCGGTCACCTCCCACTCGTATTTGTCAGCCAGGTAACGGGCGCGGGTCTTGAGCTCCTGACGAGCGGTCACTTCACCCTTGTCAATGTCTTCGGCGAGGCCGTCGGGGAACGGTTTGGCCTTCATGTACAGACGGTTGTGCTTGTTAGGAGACTTGGACAAACACATCTGGTCTGATTCTGCGCTCACCGTCTCCCTGTACGACACAACTGGGTCCGATTTCTGTTGGAGAACGAGATGAGACATGCATAAGTGTTTATAGAGTAGTATTATTTCCAGCTGTAGGAAGCATGTGCATCTGGTGTATTCTATAAACACAAGGTTAAAAGCATTGGCGTTCGAAATTCAATGTAACTTTAATTTTTTTTTTAATATTTCTCATTTAAATTAATGAATTTACATAATTTTTGTACAAAAAGAACATTAACTGTTTGTAATATTTTCATTAACTTAAAATATCATGAATTATATTTAAAGTTGATTTATATTACAAAAGCACGTTAAAAGTACACTAATATTCGCATTCATTTTTTAAAAATGGATTCATATTAAAGACTTACAAAACTAAGTACGTTAAACACACATTAACTGTTCTCATAATTTGCCAATTTAAATTACATTTTTTTTGACAAAAATAAAAAATAAACACATTTAAGTACACATTAACATTTGTAATATTTTCAATAATTTAATAACTGATTTATAACTATATACACAAGTACACCGTTTGGTAATATTTTCAAAATATTAGATAATTATATTTCTAAATGATTTTACACAAATTACAAAACTAAGTACACAAACGAATATTTTCATTTAAAATGTATAAATGATATTTTAAAATTTTATTTGCAAAACTCAGGGTACGTTTACACAACAGCGATGTACTAAAAACGGAAACGTTTTTCCTTTGCGTTTTGAAAAGTTTCGCGTACAGACGACAAACGTTGTCAAAACGATGCCCGTTCACACGGATCAGCGAAAATGACTAAACGCTGTATTATGCATGCCAGGCCAGTAGTTGGCGATGTCTGCGCACATAAGCATTCTTCCACAGAGCGGTGAACACAAACAATGAACATGGCGATCGTTGTTCGTAGTAGTGATGCAGTAAATCTACACTGAGTTCGACTCTTCTCCAGCAATCTTGATCAGCACAAACACAGTCCTGTAGTCCGCCATTGTAGTTTTGAATGTCTCGCGTGTGCCTATAGACTGAACTCTCAAGATTATTCAATAAACTCTGCTCATTTTTACAATCACTTCATCTCCTGCCTTCTGTATTCCCCCGCTGACTCTTGGGCTGGTAGGAGAGTTAAGTTAACATAAGCTGTTGATGTTGACTGGTTTTGGATATCAGACAGAACTCTGATATATGGAAATTTTCTGACGGAGAGAGAGGTCTCGTGTACACTGGATCTAACATGCATTTTCACTGCCTCATGTTTTCATATTCTAAGCATATCATTGAATACATGGCATCACATCTCTAACGGCATCGATTTCAAAAACCTGCACTTTGAAACCAGTTTTCAAAAGTTTGCGTTTTCAGGCCCCAAAACGCCATTGTCGTGTAAACGGCGCCTAAGTGTACGTTAAAAGTACAAATCAACTTTGTAATATCAATTATAAGTATCTATAATAATTGACAACACTTAGTTAAGAAGACACAACAGCAAAGTCTTTGACGATACTAAACATTCTTTAAGTTAGAAAACAAGAAAAATAGTTTAGTGTACACTTGAGAATGTTGTGTGAATCTGGTCCCTGATTGAACTTTGATCCATCACACTTTTTGCTGGATTTGTGACACACAGTGTGACATTTGCATTTGATCCGTTTTACAGTGTTCTCCATGTACAGATTAGTCTCACCTTGAGTGGAATGCAGGCATGGTCCTCTTCCAGATCTTTAAGGCAGATTTCCAGGTGAAGTTCTCCAGCTCCAGCGATGATGTGCTCTCCTGACTCCTCGATGATGCACTGCACCATGGGGTCAGACTTGGCCAGACGTTTAAGTCCCTCCACCAATTTGGGCAGGTCAGCTGGGTTTTTGGCCTCCACAGCCACTCTCACCACAGGACTCACGCTGAACTTCATCACACGCATGTTGTGGGCCTGCTCGAAGGTTGTGATGGTCCCGGTCTTCACCAAAAACTGGTCCACGCCGACCAAACCCACGATGTTACCGCATGGTACATCCTCGATGGGCTCGACGTAACGACCCATCATCAAAATGGTCCTACAAACAGACACGAGCAGGAAATAAGGTAAAAAAATAAGTTAAATGGTTTTTGCAAAGCATTATTTCTCTAGAAATCCACATTCAGTTCTGAAGTGTAAATCAGTGTTTCCATATCCTTTCAAATGACTCCCTTGATCCAAAATCCACTGAATATGCCCTGAGATTTTAATTAAGGTCTTATCTTTCAATTTTAGACCCCGTTTCCACCTGGTATTAAGATGTGTTTTTGGTGATCACATGTGGTCAGCGCTAAATACAGGTCTAAACGGGGTCCAAAATGTTTTGTGATCAGACTACAAAAACCACATACGTATGTGTTCGAAAACGCATCTGAACATCACGTTTGAAATGTGAATGCTAATCAGTCCTGTATGCATCCTGGCAACGCACACACACCTTAAGTGTCTGCATGTTGATTTCATGGACACTTATGAGAAACATGAACATCTGCAACTCGGGTTAATACATCTAATCCACTTAAGTAACGGACAATTCTGCTCAATTTATTGTGTGCTTGGGTTAAATTTCAGCTGCATCAGGGAGAAATAGCACACTTCTGACTTTGTTGGTTTATTATGCAGTAACACTGACAGAGTGACTGAATGTGGAATGGTGGTGTAGTGGACTAAAGCACAGAACTGGTAAGCAGAAGGTTGCCGGTTCAATCCCCACAGCTGCCACCACTGCCCTTGAGCAAGGCTCTTAACACCAGGCTGCTCTGGAGGGATTGTTCCTGTAATAAGCGCACTGTAAGTCGCTTTGGATAAGCGTCAGTGAAACAGAGTCCCTCCCCTCCAAATCCCATCACAAGTGGTCACAGGAGACGTTTAAACGACCAGGTGTAAACACAACGCGTCTCACCTGACCATGTGATCGGATCACCCGAGACGCATCTTAATACCAGGTGGAAAGGGGGTCATAAGATCAATAAACAGTTTATTGAACTCACAATTTGAGCATTAAATGTACATGCCTTTTCTATGGCTGAATAAGGATTTTCATGCATAATTGTTCAGATCAACTCGCAAATGAATAATTTAGGCAGGCAGACTTGTAAACAGTTTGTCCAATTCATTTTAAAAAAAACAGCAACTTAAGAGTGATTCTCACATATTGGACATCACAATGGCTTGCGACTGAAATTCTGTTCACAAGCTCACACAAACCATTCTAGGACAGATTTTTTTTTTTTACGTTTACTGGTTAGTCCTGATGCTCCATGACCGTGGAAACACTCCAAAAACCCTTTACTCATATTTTTCCTTTTACACATCAAAACCAATCAGTTTGACTCCGATTCACATGACTAAAAAAAAAAAAAAAAACTATGGATTTTTATATTTTGCATCATACTGCGAAGCATCTTTGCGTTTTTGAAAGGCACCATAAATAGGAAAAGTGATACCAAAATGAATGAATGACACTGGTATAAACCAAATTAAAGAGGACATTCTTGCTAATATGGTGCGAGTTGAGAGCTGCAGACCTCTGGATGGGTTTGAGGTAGAGATCCTCCTTTTTGCCAGGGGTGAAGTTTGGTCCCATGATGCGCACCTTCAGGCCAGTGGACACGATACCAGAGAACACACGGCCGAAAGCGTAGAAACGGCCCTTATCGGTGGTGGGCACCATTTTTGAGATGTACATCATGAGGGGTGCCTTCGGGTCACAGTTCTTAATACCTGTAAAGAATATAACAATTTAGCCATTTAAAAAAAAAAAAACAACTCATGACACTCAAATCAAATGACACAATCAGCAATATATGAAATCAACATTTATCTATGAAAGGGGTCATATCAGAAAAATGCAACCAACTGAGAGGTCAAAGTATCTTTTAAAAAGAGTGCTGTACCCATGGCAGCCTCATCATCGCCAGGTCCCTCGTAGAGCAGCTCGCAGCGGTATCTCTGGGCTGTGACGGGTGAGGGCAGGTGGATGGTGATCATCTGAAGCAGAGCTTCTCCAGCGGGCAGCCAGCGACGCATCACGGCCTTCAGCAGAGGCTTGCCTTCCTTTTCCTTGTCCTCACTGTCCAGCTTGATGTCCAGCTTTTCAATCAGTTTCGCAGTTTCCTCCTTCTTGAAGTTCATGATGGCATCAAACACCTGGAGACAGGACAGGAAATAAAACAAATCATTGTCACTTCAAAAAGTGACTTGATGCAGACACCATAAAACCAGGCTTCCACATTACAAGACGAAAACACATGGCATTGGGCTTGTAGGGACTTGGTGTGAGCCAGAAGCCTCTTACCTTGAAGATGGGGTCCAGGATGAGTTGAGCAAAGGTGCGGGGCAGTTTCTTGCCATCAGGGCCGTTGGCAGACTTGCTGAATTTACCAGTGGCTGGGTCAAAGAACCTGAATGAGCAGAATATGAGAGTTGAATGAAACCTGTGCGCAAGTGCATTGCTAAGTGCTTGTTATTCCAATTAAAAATACATTTTATAAACTTCATGTATTGAAGTATCAATACACTAGTAAACTATCTGCTAAATCGCAATTAATCAGCCAATATTTTATTGGAATATAGGCGGATTAACAAACATTCAGAACCAATGCGAGAGTTAATCTACCTTTGGCAACGGATAAACTTGACTATATAATGATTGATTGAATGCAAATACAGCACGACATTATTGGGCACCTGCTTTCTAGATATCAGCTACTGAAAAACATATCAACCACTAACCAAAACACAGCAGTTACAAAATTCCACAGGCTAAAATGTCCCAAACTGAATCTCACCTGTCACCCCACAGTTTCTTCATCATGTCCTCTACTTTCTTACAGCGTTCTGTTGCATTCAGCTGAGCTTCACCTTTGGCAGCAAACTTGGCAACGTACATCTCAGCAAACTGCTTGAGTGTGAAGGCCCAGCCGTGCAGACCAGAACCAAAACCAACGGTACCGATCACTGGGTCAATCTAAAACAGACACAAATGATGGTCAGATGTGTGTGACAGTGCAGTGAACTAAAAGAAATTATAACCAACATTGTTGCATTATACTACAGCTCTGTTTCAAAATTTAGTGAGCCGTCTAACTAAACAGCATTTCCAGACATCATGGGCTCGCTCAACTTTAAAGCCGTTCTAAACAGCAGGCAGCAAAATTTAAGTTGGCTTACAAGATCCCACGCTATGGCCAAAATCTAAACCAGTTATGCATGCATTTATGTAACAATGCAAAAACCTGTTATCTGAAAAGTCTGTATTATTTATCACCTCTAATAGCCAGTGCTGAAGCATTTTACAAATCAGAAATTAGCATAAATAATTCTGATTCAAAGTAATGGTACTGATTATCATTGTCTCATGTCTGCCAAACATGTTGAGTGATCCAAACATCATCTGCAGCCTGAAAATGAACTTTTGGGTGGATTTAAGGAGTGAATGCACTTAGCTGCATAGAGAGCTATAGGATGCTCCCTTGCTCCCTATTTAGTGAATGACTTAACCTCCAGTGTGCTGTCTGTCTGCACTGGTCTCAGAACAGTTTGAACATTTTTGTTCTCCATGTGACAAAGCCCAGTAAATATAGCATTTCTAAAGAAAATTAGAGCCATTGTAAACTATAGTGTTCAGTGTGAGTGGCGGTTCGTGAAAAAAAAAAAAAAAAAAAAAAAAAAAAAAAAAGCATATCAGATGAAACTAGAGACTCTAATCTTTTGACTCAATTAGGTTTCAATGTAAAAACTTAATTTGGTTTCTTGCCAAATGTAGTTTTGTTACCATTTCTCCCAAAGACAAACTTCACTGAGATCTGCACCATGTTGTTTTGTCACATGACTGTACATTGAAAATTGAACCTTTTACTGACAGCCCAGAGTCTTCTGAGCAGATCAGATGGTTTAAAAGAATTTAAATTATGCGTTACGTATAGAGAAGCCAAAATACAACGTCCACGGGGCTGCACGAGGTTAAAGTGTTTCAAATAAGCAATTTAAGCTCCATTACAGAGCAGATGCTGCCTTAAAAAGGTAACTGCATTTGTAGACAACACAGCTCACTAGATTTCAGAACAGAGCTTGAGAGTTTGTGCTGGTCTCCGATAATAGGGTTGGGTTATACATCAACACATCAGAGTGGTGCATGATTTCTCCTCATAGACCAGACAACAACGTCTTCAACTTCTGCTCACTTTAACTCCGACCCAAATGTATATTCTCACCATGATGTTACCCATGGGTCCAGCCTCATCCTCTCCATAGGTGGAGATGATCACGTTGACATTCTCCACGATGCGCTGGAAGGTTTGGTACAGCTCTTCAGGCTCCAACTGCAACTCCAGAAGGGCACGGTCCATCTTATTCATCATCAGCACTGGCTTGATGCGCTCAGCAATGGCCTGTCTCAGCACAGTCTCGGTCTGCACACACACACCTGAGAGAGAGCGCAAACACATGATGCATTTGAAGCACACTGGCTGGTAGCAGTCAATGACTTGCATTGCCTAGTTTTTGATTATGATGTTGGACTGGGCAAGAGGACAGTACATATACCACAAAACAGTAATAAAAAGTACAATTATTCAACATATAAACCTCATTTTCTCATTGAATTTCCAATGCAAATAATACTGCAGTATTCTTGTGATGTAAGATGTAATTCCACCTCCATAAGAGTAAGATGTGTAGCTAAAACAAAACTTTACCAGAGACACAATCCACCACAACCAGAGCTCCATCAGTGACACGCAGAGCTGCCGTGACCTCAGAGGAGAAGTCCACATGCCCGGGAGAGTCGATCAGGTTAATAAGGAAACCAGATCCATCCTTGCACTGCTTAATGAAGGCCAGGTCATTTTCAGACAGCTCGTAGTACATGGAGATGGCACTGTGAAAGAGGCAAAATAGAGGGCACTCAAAACAAGAGGTGCTTTGTGCATGTATAGTACCGGACAGTTTCTGGATGGCTTTTGTTTCTAGTTCACTTCTGATCCAGTGAGCTTACCCTGGATAACTGGCCATTTGATGGGATTAAACACCACAAAGCTACTCTGAAAAGTGCCGATGCTGCAGTTAAACAGCCTTTGCACTTGGGTACGAGACTCCCAACTGAACAGGTTTACAATAGGAGGGGGAATATTAAGGCACCTCATGACCCAGTTTGATTGATTCAGGGAGTCTCGATGCAATTACTAATGAAAACTCATGATGCATTTCTATTGTCCTGTGTAATAAATGCATCAGACCCTTTAGTCCTTTTGTGGACGTTTCGTTTTCTACGGCTGCATGCGTTTGACAGCAAATCTTCCAGAACTTAAAATAGGGATGCATCTGCAAATCAATAACCAGGCATACTTATGTTTCTTATTGCAGTCACATGATGGGCTGGTTTGAGAAATACTCAAACCAGCCCATCTGGCACCAACAATCATGCCACGGTCAAAATCGCCTCCATCACATTTTCTCCCCATTCTGATGGTTGAAGCTCCTGACCCGTAGCTGAATGATTTTATGCACTGCTTCCATACGATTGGCTGATCAGATAATCGCATGGATGATTGTTGGTGCCAGACGGGCTGGTTTGAGTATTTCTGGGATTTTCACACACAACAGTCTCTAGAATTTACTCAGAATGGAGCCAAAAACAAAAAACATCCAGTGAGCGCAGTTCTGCGGATGGAAACGCCTCGTTGATGAGAGAGGTCAATAGAGAATGGCCAGACTGGTTTGAACTGACAAAGTCTACGGTAACTCAGATAACCGCTCTTTACAACTGTGGCGAGAAGAATATCATCTCATCTGCTATTCTGAGATGCGGGTTGGCGCTATTTTGACAGCATGTGAGGGACCTACACAATATTAGACATGTGGTTTTAATGTTCTGGATGACCGGTGTATATTTGATAAATAAAATCATTAAACTATTATTTACGTGGATTTGATGGTAATGCAGCGCTCCTGCTCGTCTTTGCGTGTATCAGTGAAGCGGGTCTCTCCGGCACGGGCAGAAGCGATGATTCCAGCCTTGGACACCAGAGAGTCGGTCAGTGTTGATTTCCCATGATCCACGTGCGCAATCACGGACATATTACGGATGTTGGACTTTTTGTCCATGATGGCACGGATCTGGTCTACTGTAAAGTTCACCTGAGAAAGAGGAGGGACCATGAATTAACAGTGAACACAAACATACATGCTACTCACACAGATGAGTGAGATTTACACTTGACCAAGTTGCTATACAATGAACAACACCGTAGTAGAGTACTGGCAATGAAGTGCCATGTCTGCACACTCAAAAGACAAATTAAGCTTAAATTTAAGTAAAGTTAGACTTGAGACAATTTCACATTAAAATTCATACATTTCTGAATGTAAAATCAATGCAAATAACAGCGTTATTCTTCATGACTAAAATATATTAATTCCGTCAATCAGATACACTTGTTTTTAATCGGGCTTAATCATCTCAGCTGAATTAAACTCATCTCTATCATTTACCACCAAGGCAGGCATTATATTGTGGTGATCTATTATACCAGAGGTCTTCAAACTTGGATGAAGAGGACCCCCAAATATGACAATCACCTAATGAGGGACCTCCTCCTAAAATGTATAAACGCTCTATATTTTATTTAAAGACCAGAGAAAAACAAACAATGCAAGTATGATATTATAAAAGACAATTAAATTAATTACCCTTTATATTTATATTAAATTAGCTATTGTTTTACATCCAAAATAAATTAAAATATCTGTAGAAATACACCGATGTTTTGGACAATTATTAAACAAATATATACCATCGGTTTTTCATATCAGCAATGGCATTCTTATGATCACATAAGCATGAAAACGCTGATATGAAGAACAATTTTACTTATTACGTAATATATCGTGTTGTATTAAGTTCTGTGTAATAAAAAGATATACCAACCAAAATTAAATTTGTGATGAGTAAAAAGTATAAAATGCATAATATAAAGTCCAATCATATGTAAAATGGGAGTTCTGTTGTTTAGAACTGCAAAAATGTTTTAGAAGTGCAAAATAACCCTTTCCTCCCAATTTAAATCATTGTTATGGTTTTTTCCTGTACCGTCTCTTAATATTTTAGCCTGTATTTACTGTTAGAATAATAAGATGTATTTTTAAAATGCGTTAAATCTAATTAACGGAAGCAAAACAGTAATTTGATGGCAAAATATTTATTTCTTCTACCCTATAATTGAGTATGTTACTGTAGAACCCTGAACAGAAACAAATATATATTTTTGTATATTTATGAACTCTGAAATTTTCCACAGACCCCAGTTTGAAAACCCCTGCAAGTTGGTGACATCACCATACTTCTACAACATTCACATGAAATTCACTAAATTTCCACTCTAAGTTTTTGAAACATTATTCCAAATCATATTTTCAGTTCTGTTGGAGGCCTACACTTTGTTTGAGATTTCAAAACTGCCCTTAGCTTTAGCCAGTTTTCATAAACAGCATTATTATGCTGGTCCCTTATATATACACACACAATCATAACTTTTCTCCACATAGTTATTTCATCTTGAATAATAAGAATACAAACAAAAATCAAATCTCTTTCTTCGGGGAACTGGGTAGCTCAGCAAGTATTGACGCTGACTACCACACCTGGAGTTATTAGTTTGAATCCAGGGCGTGCTGAGTGACTCCAGCCAGGTCTCCTAAGCAACCAAATTGGCCCGGTTGCTAGGGAGGGTAGAGTCACATGGGGTAAACTCCTCGTGGTTGTGATTAATGATTCTCGCTCTCAATGGGGCGTGTGGTAAGTTGTGTGTGGATCGCGGAGAGTAGCATGAGCCTCCACATGCTGTGAGTCTCTGCGGTGTCATGCACAATGAGTCACGTGATAAGATGCACGGATTGACGGTCTCAGAAGCGGAGGCAACTGAGACTTGTCCTCCACCACCCGGATTGAGGTGAGTAACCGTGCCACCACGAGGACCTACTAAGTAGTGGGAATTGGGCATTCCAAATTGGAAGGAAAAAAAAAAAAAAGACTCATAATTGTTACCCTGTAAATTATAAACTAGCAAAAGTTTAATACTTTCAAGAAACAACTGACCACTTATTTCAGAATTGTGTTTATTGCAAATTGTTTTGGATTGATTTCAAATTTTGTAAAAAAGGAATTTATCCCCAAACTTCTATTAGCCAGAATTTGTTTTTGTGGTTATTTCTTGAAATTAGACTCTTCCCATGTTAAGTTTATAATTATTACTGCTCCTTGCAAAATCTTACATTTATAAAATATAAATCTTCAAAAGAAAATACCTTTTTTATTTTCAAAAAAAGTTGACATATTTTCCAAGTAATCCAATTGCTTGTAAGACACTACCATGATGTACCATATATAAGTTAATATAATATGCTTTAGTTCATTTTAAAATCTCATTTACTGTAACCCTCGCGATTCATTTTGTTTATCATATTTACCCTTGTAAACGTTTCATGTTTTATGTCTTGCGCAAAAAAAAAAAACTGAATTGCATTTTAAATCCCGAGTCCAGGCCCATTTAAACAGGTCACACACAAAGCCACGCATGAATCACGTTGAATGCCTCCTTATCACGGCCTACCGGAAGCAATGGCGGTAACAAAACGCCACCATGTGCGTGATGTGGCCGCACCGACTGCACATGCGTGTCAGAGAGCAACACGTGACCGATGTGTACCGGCGCGCGAGCACACCGACACCTGCCGTACACCACCCGGCAAACTGATAAAATCGCCTCACATCAAGGGAAAAACACAAGATAACGGATACTAGAACAAAGACATTCAAATAATGAGTTAAAAAAGGAACAATTAAATATTCTATATGAGATTTTCCTTTAGCACGCGATTGTTTCCACAATACGTGGCACAGGCCCGGTCTGACAGAACCAGAAAATTGTAAATAAACAGCTAAAATGCGGTAATAAGACTGTGTTTGAACTCATTTCGCTTATTAAGTGGTAAAACATTGACAATCCATTCGCAAACAGTAGTGAGGCATCTTTTACAAAAATGAGTCATGCCGCAGAACAGCCGCTGCCATTTTGTTTTGAGAGAACAGCTCGCCGGCCTTTTTCCGCATACATCTGGACCAAAATCCCGTTAAATCGGGAAATAATGGGTCAGAAAGCAACATCGCGTCCCTGCTTAACGGTTTCGAACACAACAACCCCGGTAATACGTACCATTTTGATGGATGTTTCGGGATTCACTCGGCACAAATATTAGAACAGAGAGCGTGCTGCCTTCCGCTGGTAGGGACAGGCAGAGAGAAGAGCGTGCTATAGCGAGGAGTGCTTTTATACTCAGGCGGAGGCCGCGAGCTCAGCGTGATGACGCAGGCAACTTTCCTTTTACGCTACTGAAAGAAAGCAGCTCCCCCTTTTTCCAAAGCAGACTGTGATGACGCGTTTCTGCCTTATTTAGCAGCGTAAATCTCGCAATTGTTTTTTTATATTATACATTTTTTAAATATTGAGTGTAAATTTATAACATTATGCTTTGTGTTACATTACCCTGGAATTAGTCTTAAAAAACGAATTACCACAGTTGCGAGGGGGGGTTTCTATTACAGCTGCTGAGTGACAGTAAATTTTGCATGTTCTCCCATTTTACTGTCTTAATCCACCTGTCTCTATTTTTTTCTTCTTCTTGAAAGTCATTCAAACGTAAGAGTGGATTTTTTCTTTTAGTCTTAGAGCAAATGGGTAAGTGAAAATAACATTTGCTGTGATCTCCCATTCACCGCTGTCGAAGTTTACCCTGCAAATGTTTACTTCCGCGTTCCAATATGGAGGACCAAAAATTAAACACAAATAAATAAATCGTCACATTCATGCATGGAAATAAGTGTGATTCTTATGTATCATCATAGTTGTGAAGGATTCTTAGTAATTTCTCTGTTTAGGGGTTGTCCCCTGACCCGACTTTTTAACTTCCCCTCTACAATAAATTTATAATAAAAAGTGTTAAACCAGGGAAATTCTACTTTACATTTTTTTCCATAAGAACTCGGCCAAAATATTTAATTTACTTTGTATTAAAGGGACAGTTCACCCAAAAATGAAAATTCTCTTTATCATTTACTCACCCTCATGCCATCCCAGATGTGTATGACTTTCTTTCTGCTGCAGAACACAAATGAAGATTTTTAGAAGAATATTTCAGCTTTGTAGGTCCATACAATGCAAGTGAATGGTGACCAGAACTTTAAAGTTAAAAAAAGCACATAAAGGTAGCATAAAAGTAATCCATACGACTCCATTGGTTAAATCCATGTCTTCAGAAGCGATATGATAGGTGTGGGTGAGAAAGAGATTAATATTTAAGTCCTTTTTTTACACTAAATCTCCACTTTAACTTTTACTTCCACATTCAGCCGCCTACTGGTCTGGGCTGGTCAAAGGTGGAGATTTATAGTAAAAAAAATACTTAAATATTTATCTGTTTCTCATCCTCACCTATCATATCACTTCTGAAGACATGGATATAACCACTGGATTACATTTATGCTGCCTTTATGTCCTTTTTGGAGCTTCAAAGTTCTGGTCACCATTCACTTGCATTGTATGGACCTACAGAGCTGAAATATTCTTCTAAAAATCTTCATTTGTGTTCTGCAGAAGGGGATGACATGAGGGTGAGTAAATGATGAGAGAATTTTCATTTTTGGGTGAACTATTCCTTTAAATTCAAGTTCCAAGTCGTAGGCCATTCAACTATTTCTCCAAAAAGTTAGACATGTCTTTACCATCACACACAATATCAATAACCAACTTGAAGTTTAAAAGAGCCCACAATCAGATCTTCATTCCAAGACATGCACTAAACGTTTTAGCATGCTGAAACATGGAAGTTTTTAAGTAGTCAAAGTGTCCCTAATTGAAGAATTAGACAAAAATACACAAATGGGCAAGGGGATATAAAATATATAAGTAATCATAAACGATTGAATAAAAAATAAATTAATGTAGAAATACAAAAGCTATCAATCAATGATGCATATAGCATTTCTTTATGCACATCATTTATTTAAATGGACAAATTTATTTATGTATTTCAGTGGTGTAGCTACGAGTGTGCCAGGGTGTGCACCTGCCACCCAAAATGTAAGCTTGCACACCTAAATTAAATGACAGTTTTTTTTTTTTACTGTTTGCATCATGTCAGACATGGTATTATAATTTATTTATACTGGCTTAATAATTAACGTAACAACAGAATTATTTTTCTTTTTTTATTATGAACCAAACCTCCCTGTACTCCATAAATACAAAGAATGTTTAAAAAAGGTTTTTGAATCTTCTTACAGTTGTGCATTCTTCACAACTATACATTACTGATTTATTTCTTATCCACAACTGAGTTTTTAAACCAATTAATGTAACTAAAACCTGGTGTATTTTTATTTAAAAAAAAAAATCTGTATTTTGCAAATTGTACCATCATTTATATTTGTGTTTTTAGCATATTTTTAAAATAATGATGAATCATTACAATATTTTTTTTTTTTTGATGAATTATTAAGCCTCATATTTTTATATATTAACAGGGCTACATACTCCATTTATTTTTTTCTCCCAGTCATTTAAACTACACAGAGCTTATAACCAAAAAGTAATTGATGCAATGGTTGTTAATGGTAATTTAATTATATTTCACTTTACTGTGCTTTAGTTCTTGCACACCCAGTTTTCTCTTGGTACCAGTGGCGGTTCTAGAGGGGGGGCCAGGCTCCCTGAGAGAAGCCTGGCCGCTCCATGTGCCCTCCCACACCCCCCCCCCCCGGTTGAACGATATAACACTCACACTACCCCCGCAGGTCGGACAACAGTCCACTCCCCACCTCAGTGTTTATGACATCTGCACCTGTCCCCCCCATCCGGTGTTTATAACACTCGCACCCACCCACGTACAGCATTTATAACACTCGCATTTATAACACTTGCACCTGCAATACAGCATTTATAACACTCGCACCCCTCCCCCCAGCGTTTATAACACTCACCCACCCCCCCCCCCCGTTTATAACACTCGCACCCCTCCCCCCAGCATTTATAACACTCGCACCCACCCCTGTACAGCGTTTATAGCACTCGCAAACCCCATCGTACAGCGTTTATAACACTCACACCCACCCATCAGTCGTTTATAACAGTCGAACCCCCCTGTACAGCATTTATAACACTCGCACCTCCCCGTCAGTCATTTATAACACTCGCAACCCCCCCGTACAGCGTTTATAACACTCGCACCCCCCCCCGTCAGTCATTTATAACACTCGCACCCCCCCGTACAGCGTTTATAACACTCGCACCCCCGTCAGTCATTTATAACACTTGACCCCCCGTACAGCGTTCATAACACTCGCACCCCCCTACAACATTTATAACACACGCAACCCCACCCCCGTCAGTCGTTTATAACACTCGCACCCCCCCGTACAGCGTTTATAACACTCGCCCCCCGTACAGCGTTTATAACACTCGCCCCCCGTACAACGTTCATAACACTCGCACCCCCATTTATAACACATGCAACCCCACCCCCGTCAGTCGTTTATAACACTCACAGCCCTCCACTCCCCCCATCCCGTCCAGTGTTTTTAACACTGGCACCCCCCCACCCCTCCCTCGATGCCACCACAGAATGAACACAGTACTCTGCCCAGCCTCCCCTGTGAAAGAATCCTGGCACCGCCCCTGCTTGGCACACCCAAAGTCTTGTTTCTGGCTACGCCACAGCTGTATTTACTTATATGTTATATAAACTCACTAATTTACATAGTTAATTATATTTTATATCTATGAATGTGTTTTTTTTTAAATGTATTTATTTATTTAACATAACATAATTCAGTATTTTTCTTTAATTCGTGCGCAATTTGAATTTCAGTTCGAAAGCTCATGTAGTATGCGATAAGAAGCTTGTTTGAATAAAAATTCTTAGTGCTAAGAAATCGAATTTTATGTTCGTATGTAACATTTTCTTTGTGTGTGAATGCGGAACGTATTTTCCTCATAATACTCACCCGGGCCTCATTAAAGACAACACCAACACAACGCCTTTCTGCGATTCAAAAACGTTTACGTCAGTTAAATTCCGTTACTAACAGTTACTGTTCCACGCTTACTCTTTTACCGTAGTACAGTTCTCCCGGGTGGGTTTTGTCAAAAGGGTGCAGGCGAGGTGTTGATGACTTGTTTTAAACATTTTTGTTTAACGTTTGATTGATAAGCGATATTCTCAGGTAGGAACTTTACAGTGAGCAAAAGTTTACCTTTTAAGAAACAATGTATTTGTTGTGTGAGTCACGACTGCTGTTACCATGGTACAGTGATGTAATCATATGGTAATCCCATGTTACTTTGATATACAGTGGTGTGAAAAAGTGTTTGCCCCCTTCCTGATTTCTTATTTTTTTGCATGTTTGTCACACTTAAATGTTTCAGATCATCAAACAAGTTTAAATATTAGTCAAAGATAACACAAGTAAATACAAAATGCAGTTTTTAAATGAAGATTGTTATTATTAAGGGAAAACAAAATCCAAACCTACATGGCCCTGTGTGAAAAAGTGATTGCCCCCTAAACCTAATAACTGGTTGGGCCACCCTTAGCAGCAACAACTGCAATCAAGCGTTTGCGATAACTTGCAATGAGTCTTTTACAGCACTGTGGAGGAATTTTGGCCCACTCATCTTTGCAGAATTGTTGTAATTCAGCCACATTGGAGGGTTTTCGAGCATGAACTGCCTTTTTAAGGTCATGCCACAGCACCTCAATAGGATTCAGGTCAGGACTTTGACTAGGCCACTCCAAAGTCTTCATTTTGTTTTTCTTCAGCCATTCAGAGGTGGACTTGCTGGTGTGTTTTGGATCATTGTCCTGCTGCAGAACCCAAGTTCGCTTCAGCTTGAGGTCACGAACAGATGGCCGGACATTCTCCTTCAGGATTTTTTGGTAGACAGCAGAATTCATGGTTCCATTTATCACAGCAAGTCTTCCAGGTCCTGAAGCAGCAAAACAGCCCCAGACCATCACACTACCACCACCATATTTTACTGTTGGTATGATGTTCTTTTTCTGAAATGCGGTATTACTTTTACGCCAGATGTAATGGGACACACACCTTCCAAAAAGTTCAACTTTTGTCATGTCAGTCCACAGAGTATTTTCCCAAAAGTCTTGGGGATCATCAAGATGTTTTCTGGCAAAAATGAGACGAGCCTTAATGTTCTTTTTGCTCAGCAGTGGTTTTCGTCTTGGAACTCTGCCATGCAGGCCAGTTTTGCCCAGTCTCTTTCTTATGGTGGAGTCATGAACACTGACCTTAACTGAGGCAAGTGAGGCCTGCAGTTCTTTGGATGTTGTTGTGGGGTCTTTTGTGACCTCTTGGATGAGTCGTTGCTGCGCTCTTGGGGTAATTTTGGTTGGCCGGCCACTCCTGGAAGGTTCACCACTGTTCCATGTTTTCGCCATTTGTGGATAATGGCTCTCACTGTGGTTCTCTGGAGTCCCAAAGCTTTAGAAATGCCTTTATAACCTTTTCCAGACTGATAGATCTCAATTACTTTCTTTCTCATTTGTTCCTGAATTTCTTTGGATCTCGGCATGATGTCTAGCTTTTGAAGATCTTTTGGTCTACTTCACTTTGTCAGGCAGGTCCTATTTAAGTGATTTCTTGATTGAGAACAGATGTGGCAGTAATCAGGCCTGGGTGTGGCTAGAGAAATTGAACTCAGGTGTGATAAACCACAGTTAAGTTATGTTTTAACAGGTGGGGCAAACACTTTTTCACACAGGGCCATGTAGGTTTGGATTTTGTTTTCCCTTAATAATAACAACCTTCATTTAAAAACTGCATTTTGTGTTTACTTGTGTTATCTTTGACTAATATGTAAACTTGTTTGATGATCTGAAACATTTAAGTGTGACAAACATGCAAAAAAATAAGAAATCAGGAAGGGGGCAAACACTTTTTCACACCACTGTATACAAAAGTATTGAGTGGTACTATGATATTTATCTGGTTCTTCAATGTGCTTTATGTGTGCCTTGATATTGCCATTGTGTTACCTTAAACTGATAATCAGACAAAACTAAACACAAACAAACTGAATCATTTTGAATACATTGGTTGCCTAAACTAAATGTTGTTGTGTTGTTTTTGAACAGGTTCTGTTGCAGTCATGGCCAAACGCAGAATAACACAGGAGACCTTTGATGCAGTGGTCAGAGAAAACATTGAGGAGTTTGACATGGAGGGAAATGAAGCATTGGAAGAGGCCATCCAGCAGTTTGAGTCTCAAGGTGAGTTAAAATAAACATTGTGTGTTACTGGGAACTCCAAAGCTAAAAAGTGTTTAAAATGGTGAAAATCTTATAAGAAAGAGTAACCAGATACAGCAACTAAAATATACGCTTTATTTTTTTCTTGACCTAAACTCTTGATGTTAAAAAGGAAAAATCATGTCTATATTATTTGTCAAACTACCCATTATGGTAGTATGCAAATTGGAACTGTATAAATGAGTTTGACAATTTCATGCACTGCAACAAAAAAAAAAAAAAAAAAAAGAAGAAAAAAAGTATTTTTGTCTTATTTTCCGATAAAATATCTAAATATCATAAAACCTAGAACGCATATGTGGGTCAAAAATGACCCAGTGTCTAGTTTAAAAAAAAAAAAGTAATTATAATTTTTTTTTATATATATAGTTTAATATTATATATATATTTTTTTTCATATATATATATATATATATATATATATATATATATATATTAAATATTATTTTATTTTTTTTGTGATATTCATTGCATTTAACATTGTTTTCAGTGTTCATTTGTTATGTCATTAAATATACAATGTGTTAAATTCTATGCTCACGTTCATTTTTATTCGTAGTATGCAAGTATAGAAAGTTGCCTTGTTCACGGCAAGGGCACAGTCCAGGACCACTTCTTAGTGTGTTTGAACCTGCAACTCTGAACAATAAATATAGCTACATAGTGTAATATAAAAATATAATGTTATACAGCAATATAGCGTACATAAGGTTGTCATTTTACAAAAAAAATGTTTTGTTGTAAAAAAACATTTTATCCTAGTCCATTGTACTTGTTTGTGTGTATCACGGGTTGAAGCAGAGGCAGGACCCAAACGCAGAGTTAAAAAAACTAAAGGATTTATTAATACAAAAACCAACATAAACTACCCCGTAGGAGACAAACACAAAGTCAAGCGCTGAAAGCCGACTGAAGCTGGGCTGGGGCAGACATACTGGAAGCAGGACCAACCGGACCAACTAGGGACGGGAACCAGAGATGAGACCGACATGAACATGAAACAAGACGAACTGGCACCGGACAGCACACACGAGGAGACTTCGGCTACGTTCACACTGTAAGCCTTAGTGCTTAGTTAATTATTTTTTAAATGTGGCCAATATCAGATTCCAGTGTGAACTGGTCACGGTCCTGAATTGGCCCACATGTGCAAAAGAACAATAACAAAGACGTCACATGCAACACGCTGTCATACGGAAGTAAGCATGGAGGCCACTGAAGTCAGCATTTACGCGTTCGTTTATGAGGAGATGTGCAGCGGAAGCCAGCAAATTCGTGAGCAGGTTATTAGGAGGATGAGGAGAAAGAGCAAAATTTTTGCTAAACACAGACCGGTTACGATACGACCCTTCAAGTTTTGCTTGTATAGAGCTGTCACCCCAAATACTTATGAGTTCTAACACCTCACTGTCCCTCTACTGACTACCTTCGCAGCTGTCATCCATATTCACAGAGTGACCAAAGAACTACCGGTATGTAAAATCTTTGGAGCGACTCCCGCCAGCGCAGCATTGTGACGAATGACGAGAGTGACGAGATATGACTGTACAGACTGAGGTCGCATTGCAAAAAAATCAGACCTGTATCTGATTTAGGACCACATATGGAAGTGGCCCAAATCAGAATCGAAAAGATCAGATTCCATGTGGTTTGCTGTTCACACTGTTATGAAAAAAGCAGATCTGAGTCACATATGAGCAAAAAAATCAGATTTGGGCCACTTTTGCCTGCAGTCTGAATGTAGCCTTCAATAGGGAGAGAAATCAAATGGGTTAACAAGCAGGGCAGGTGTGACTAATGAACTAATAATAAGCAAACAAGGAGGCGGGGCATGAAGCAAGACTGAGAGACACGTGGCAATACAGGAACAAAACAAAGCCACGTGCTCTCACAAAAGCGCAGACACCCGAATGGCTCGAGCGCATATCGCCAAGACAATAGGCAACATGCAGTCATGCCAACCGACAGATAAAACGAGAGAATGCACGGCAATGCCAACAAAGCAATGCCATGCATTCTCACACTAGACACAGCCTGAGCGTACATGGCAAGGCAAACACCACGCGATGCACGCGACAGGCGACAAATCGAGACAGGACACCAGTGCGAGCGTTCGGCCACACACAAACCCGACACCTCAGACCGAAGTGACCGAACCTCAGCAGAACATGAAGACAGCTCACGACCCGAGTGCAAAGCGCATTTGCAATCACGAGAGACAGACACAGATTATTGACTCGAGTGCATCCCGCCAAGGTGACGTAAGCGCAATACACTCACGCCAATACAGACAAGACATGGAACATGAGTGTCCGGATCCCGACACCAAAACCGAAACTGAGCCAGACAGGGAAGTCAGGATCCAGACACCATGCTCTGGACATGAGACACGAGACTGACCAAAGAGTGCACGGCACGGAAACCACAACCAAAACCGTGTGCTCACACAAAGACAGAAGACAAAACACAAGACAGACACAGAACAATGATGTCATGACCCTGTCACACAAAAAACCAGACTGACAGAGTGACATGATTGTGACAGTGTGGGCAGAGTTGTTGTGACATTTAATATTTTACCACCAAAATTTGAAATTGCCCATATTTCTGTTAAACACCCTTTTTTTATACTGTCACCCAAAACTCCTATTTCATTTCCACTGTGTCTGAAACTCTTCAGAACTGAATAAAATATTTATAGATTTATAAATGGCAAATAAAATTATCATTAGAGTAAATTTTCCTTGAAAAAAATAAGTCGTTTTATAAAGAATAAGCATTTAGATATCCCACATATGCATTTAAGGGGGGTAAAGTTACATATGTGTTCTAGGGTTAAAACAAGAAAGAAAATAATACTTGAGAAGCAGAATGATGTAAGACATAAAGTCTTGTTTTCAGAGAAATCTAAAAAAAATAATTGCTAATGGGGTGAGAAAAATATACACGTTTTCCCCTTGAATCAAGTTTATTTTTCTTACCCCATTTGTAAATGGTTTTGTCTTGTTATATGCATAAAAGTTACACAATTTTGTTTGATTTCTCTGAAAACATCTTGTCATTTTGCTTTTCTAAGAAAAAAATATATCTAGTTTTTAGACATTTTGTGTGCATCTGATTTGCTGTTGTGAAATTATTGTGGCAGGGTGGAGGGCGGGGCCGGGTCGTGATTCCACACACCCGGCCCCTAATTAGGCTGATGAAGCCCGAGAGGGATAAGGGCAACCGGAGACGGCAGTGTGACAGAGAGAGAGTTACGGGCAGCTGCCCGACACCTGTGTGTGTCTTTTGGTTTAAGTTTCTCATTAAACTATTATTTATATTATCAAGCCGGTTCTTGCCTCCTCCTTTCCATTGATGTGTTACACTGGTGCCGAAACCCGGGAAGGAGGAGGGATGCGCCGTAGTAGAGTCCTCGCCACTACCATCCACCCCAACGGTGCAGCCGTGGCCATCCGCCGTGGGACGGAGGAGCCCGGCCACCTGAGAGCAGAGGAACGGCCGCCGACCGCGAGGGGAGGAGGGGCTCCTGGCCGACCGCCTGGAGTGGGAGGACCGCTGCCTGGGGCGAGGGAGACCCCTTCCGTCCACCAGAACGCGGCGGGGCGTTCCGTCCGCCAGGGGCCGGAAGACTGCCTCCGATCCGTCCCTGTTGGCACGGCTGTCGTCCGCTAGAGAGTGGAGGAGTGGCCGAGGACCAGGCTATGCCGTATCGGAGAACCGGTAAGTAAATTTTTTTTCTCTCTCCTCTCTCTCTCCCGCTGTCGCTCCGCGTTGGCCTTTCCCTCTCTTTTTAAATATTATTATTATTATTATTATATTTTAAGTTTAGTATCATCACCGTTACGGTGTGTATGTACCGTGTTTTTGTTATTATTGTTTCCCTCCACTTGTCCCCTCCCAGTTCCAGGAAGACGGGGATGACCTGCCGGCAGACGGGGCCGGAAGGGCACGCCCCCCGCAGGGAAAGAAGGGGGGGATGTACGTCATGCCGGGGGCTCCCCGGCCTGAGAGAACAAGGGAGGAATGTGGCAGGGCGGAGGGCGGGGCCGGGTCGTGATTCCACACACCCGGCCCCTAATTAGGCTGATGAAGCCCGAGAGGGATAAGGTGCGACCAGAGACGGCAGTGTGACAGAGAGAGAGTTACGGGCAGCTGCCCGACACCTGTGTGTGTGTCTTTTGGTTTAAGTTTCTCATTAAACTATTATTTATAATATCAAGCCGGTTCTCGCCTCCTTCTTTCCATTGAGTGTGTTACAATTATATTGTGTTTATCTACATTTATATCAGCCATCCTGCTGCATTAGTTTTTGACCCTCTATTAATTCAGTAAAATGTTATTTTTTTATAGCACTTTTCAAAATACAAATCATTCCGAAGCAGCTTTAAACTTGTGCATGTGGTGATTGGTTGATTAAGTTTGATTTTTATTCAAAGGTGTGGACCTCAGCAACATTGTGAAGGCAGTGCCAAAAGTGTCTTCTGAAGAAAACACAGAAGACCAAACTCATGAGGTTCTTCAGGTATGTTCTCGTTCATGTTCTACGACATGAGATGTTCTATTGTCAAACACTATCTCTGTAATATCAAGAATACTTTTTTAGGCTTTAGAGTCACTCAAATCAGCAGTGGTGTCGTCGTCCACATCCATATTGGAGGATCTGCAATTGTTCACGGAGCAGTGCTCTCTCGACTTCTCTCAGAGATACCTGGCGGCTCAAAAGGAGGCGTATCCCACGATTCTCACCTGCTGCCAGAGAGCCGGAGAGGAGAAGGAGTTGCTCTCGGTTGCTCTTGCCGCTCTGTCCGTGCTCACAGACGGCCAGCCGGATCTCCTGGACGTGGAAGGACGAGAGTTTTTGATCGGTGCTTTAACGACGCACCAGTCGGACCCTGCTCTCACCTGCCAGTGCATCCGTATCGTTCGACACTTCTGTCTGAAACATGAGAATAACAGGCAGGCTTTTGTGAAGGCAGGTGCTTTGGCACTGCTCACCGGGAGCATCATACGCCACATTGAACATCCTGAGGTCGTGAGGGAGGCCTGTGTCGCGCTGAGGGTCATGACCTTTGATGACGATGTGCGTGTGCCTTTTGGACAGGCTCATGAACATGCTAAGATGATCGTGTTGGAGCAGAACGGACTGAAAGTTATTGTTGAAGCTGCTAAAGGTGAGCTTAACTGTTACTTAGGGAAAATTTGGGCGATACTCCTAGCCAATAATTATTTTTATGGTATGAATAATAACAATAAATCTATACTGTTTCCCATATTTTTAAACAAAAAAGTAAAATTGCATTATTCAAGTAAAAACAGGCATTAAAATATATAAAAATGCATTAGAAAAAATGGATAACTTTTTTTTGTAATTTTGAAACTCGGCATATAAAAAGAGTTTGGCGCTTTCCACAAATAGTGTTCAAATCAGGGCTGTGCAATTAATAGCAATCACAATAAAATCATGATATGAGCTTGTGCAATTTCTAAACTGCAGCAATCGGTTAAACAATTTTTTTTTTTTTTTTGCTCAGAATTCTGTGGCATTTAATTAGCTATTCTGATTGATGCACATCTTTTGCACACTGATGAGATCTTGCTAATCAGAATGCCGTGCTCAAAAAAGGTTCAAGAGAGAACAGAAAAACAAAAAGGCATCTCTTATGCAAAGGCAATTTTTTTTATGCAGTTTTGAACAGTGACATTTTTTAATGTAAAATGGATGAATAGGGAAAACATTAATTGCTAAAAATGCAATTGCAGTGTCTACACACACACACACACACACACACATATATATATATATATATATATATATATATATATATATATATATATATATATATATATACAGTTGTGCTGAAAAGTTTGCATACCCTGGCAGAAATTGTGAAATTTTGGCATTAATTTAGAAAATATGACTGATCATGCAAAAAACGTTTATTTTGTCTTTTATTTAAGGATAGTGATCATATGAAGCCATTTATTATCACATAGTTGTTTGGCTCCTTTTTAAATCATAATGATAACAGAAATCACCCAAATGGCTCTGATCAAAAGTTTACATACCCTTGAATGTTTGGCCTTGTTACAGACACACAAGGTGACACACATAGGTTTAAATGGCAATTAAAGGTTCATTTCCCACACCTGTGGCTTTTTAAATTGCACTTAGTGTCTGTGTATAAATAGTCAATGAGTTTGTTAGCTCTCACGTGGATGCACTGAGCAGGCTAGATACTGAGCCATGGGGAGCAGAAAAGAACTGTCAAAAGACCTGCGTAACAAGGTAATGGAACTTTATAAAGATGGAAAAGGATATAAAAAGATATCCAAAGCCTTGAAAATGCCAGTCAGTACTGTTCAATCAATTATTAAGAAGTGGAAAATTCAGGGATCTCTTGATACCAAGCCAAGGTCAGGTAGACCAAGAAAGATTTCAGCCACAACTGCCAGAAGAATTGTTCGGGATACAAAGAAAAACCCACAGGTAACCTCAGGAGAAATACAGGCTGCTCTGGAAAAAGACGGTGTGGTTGTTTCAAGGAGCACAATACGACAATACTTGAACAAAAATGAGCTGCTTGGTCAAGTTGCCAGAAAGAAGCCAATGCCACAAAAAAGCCCGGTTACAATATGCCCGACAACACCTTGACACGCCTCACAGCTTCTGGCACACTGTAATTTGGAGTGACAAGACCAAAATAGAGCTTTATGGTCACAATCATAAGCGCTATGTTTGGAGAGGCGTCAACAAGGCCTATAGTGAAAAGAATACCATCCCCACTGTGAAGCATGGTGGTGGCTCACTGATGTTTTGGAGGTGTGTGAGCTCTAAAGGCACGGGGAATCTTGTGACAATTGATGGCAAGATGAATGCAGCATGTTATCAGAAAATACTAGCAGACAATTTGCATTCTTCTGCACGAAATCTGCACATGGGACGCTCTTGGACTTTCCAGCACAACAATGACCCTAAGCACAAGGCCAAGTTGACCCTCCAGTGGTTACAGCAGAAAAAGATGAAGGTTCTGGAGTGGCCATCACAGTGTCCTGACCTTAATATCATCGAGCCACTCTGGGGAGATCTCAAACGTGCGGTTCATGCAAGACGACCAAAGACTTCGCATGACCTGGAGGCATTTTGCCAAGATGAATGGGCAGCTATACCACCTGCAAGAATTTGAGGCCTCATAGACAACTATTACAAAAGACTGCACGCTGTCATTGATGCTAAAAGGGGCAATACACAGTATTAAGAACTAAGGGTATGCAGACTTTTGAACAGGGGTCATTGTGTTTTGTTTTATGATTGTGCCATTCTGTTATAACCTACAGTTGAATATGAATCCCATAAGAAATAAAAGAAATGTGTTTTGCCTGCTCACTCATGTTTTCTTTAAAAATGGTACATATATTACCAATTCTCAAAGGGTGTGCAAACTTTTGAGCACAACTGTGTATATATACTGTGTATATATGTATTTTATTTTATTGTGATTTTCTTCCCAATTTGGAATGCCCAATTCCCAATGTGCTCGTGGTGGCGTAGTGACTCGCCTCAATCTGGGTGGCGGAGGATGAATCTCAGTTGCCTCCACGTCTGAGACCGTCAATCTGCGCATCTTATCACGTGGCTTGTTGAGCGCATTACCGCGGAGACATAGCGCATGTAGAGGCTTCACGCCATCCACCGCGGCATCCACACACAACTCACCACGTGCCCCACCGAGAGCGAACCACATTATAGCGACCACGAGGAGGTTACCCCATGTGACTCTACCCTCCCTAGCAACCAGGCCAATTTGGTTGCTTAGGAGACCTGGCTGGAGTCACTCTGCACACCCTGGAGTCAAACTCGCGATTCCAGGGGTGGTAGTCAGCGTCAGTACTCGCTGAGATACCCAGGCCCGCATGTATATGTATTTTTTTTTAAAACGCCATATGATTTTTTTTGTCCATATTGCTCTTTCTAAAACATTGTGCGGAAGACAAGTAATAGATCAAAATTTCAGTGTTCACTGCATTCATCAAACTCAGCCATTCGACCCTGTTACCAAAGTTACAAAAGTAACAAAAATTATAAAAAAAAAAAAATTCTTTAATTAATGGGAAATATGTTTATAAATAATTATAAAGCAAAATTTTGGCCCAAAACTAGCCTGCTACTGTAGCTTAATTTAGCTATATCTACATCCCTGTTATTTACAACTAGGGAGGGACAAGTTTGACAAAAATCATATTTTTTTTACAATAATTGTATTATCTTCCTTGAGGTCCACCTATAAAAATAATTTAAAAAATTTGGTCCTCTGTCTGAAACGCTCGGTTTTATGCTCTCTGGGCCTTTAAGACTTCTATGTAAACGCCCACTGTTATAATTGGCTAACATTGTGCAGCCCCTCCAATTCAGCCATATTTGAAACTCAATCAGAAGAAAATGTACAACAAGCTCCACAACATTATAAAACTAAATTTCAGGGTTAACACATAACGTACACCCAATACGTTGCATCCGAATACATTAAGCACAACGGCACCTTAACTATAAAACAAGCCATGACATTTGAAATGTTCGTGAGTAAAACTATTTACTTACGGATTTGTGTTGGGTCCAATAAAGTTTTTAACTGCCCCATCTTTAATAATGCTCAATCAATAACAGTTCTTTGCGAAGCTTGAATCATGTATTGACACAAGCAATTCATTCTGATACAGCTGAAAATACATACAATACACGCTGAAATGTGTCACAATTTGGGCATTTTGTGATCCATCGCTAAAGACCCGAGTATGTAATACTGTTTGATAACACACGTATGCATTTAATGGTTAATTGTGTAGACTTACTCTCAGCCCTGTTACCCATTGTGACATATTTTTGACGATGACTGTGTGGTAACTTTAATTGTGCTTGTCTCAGCCCACCCAGAGAACACGGCAGTGCTCAGTGAACTCTGTGCCACTCTCTCTCGTCTCGCTGTCAGAAACGAGTTCTGTCAGGACATCGTAGAGCTCGGAGGCTTGAAATTCATGATAACACTCCTGGCTGACTGTTTAGATTGTCAGGTGAGCAAATGAATCTATCGATAATTAAATGTATCCTGAATATTCAGCATTTGTTGACGAGAGTCTGTACTCCTTTATGTTTTCCTGCAGGAGCTTGTGAAGCAGGTGCTCAGTGCATTAAAGGCCATCGCCGGAAATGATGACGTCAAAGATGCCATTGTGAATACGGGTGGGGCAGAACTGATTGTCATGGCGATGAACCGTCACATGGCTAATGCACAGGTGTGTGCATGTCAGAACTACAGCTGATGTCTTTGAAAACATTTAAGAAAACACACTGAAATCATGAAATGCAGATTGTTTTCTGGCACACTTCAGAACTGTGATGCAAATTTGAATTTAAGGATGCAGAATTAACATGGAATGAAAGTCAAAGAAATGCATAACTGCTGGAAGTGTAGTTTTTAAGATGAATTTCCTATGAATATGTAATCATACACACATGATATGGGCTATGTCTGGAAACATTACATTACAAGTGTTTTAAAGCTGAAGTCTGTCATTTCTGTGCCACACGTCTCAAAACTTGTGTTGGACTAATGAAGTTGTGTGACTGTTTAAGTAGAAAAAGTAAAACATTTACCTGTCATTCCAATTCAAATTCTAAGTTTTCAATTGAAAAGAGAAAAGCTCATCATAAACACTGTTAAAGTATTGTTTTTAATTGGTGAGGTTTCTCAAGCTGTTTTTCTCAGTGTTTTTGTCGTTGTTTCAGGTGTGTGAACAGGGATGTGCAGCGCTGTGTGTACTCGCTCTACGTAAACCCAATAACTGCAAAGTCATCATGGAGTGTGGGGGAGCACTGGCGGCAATGCAGGCCATGAAGAATCATCCAGCTGAAGTCAATGTGCAGGTAACACAATATGATTCCTCGTTTACTTTTTAAAGGGGTCATACATGATGCATTCATCTGTCTCATGTCAGAAAGTTTTGGAAGATTAGAATGAGTTGTTCTTGCAGCTCAGTTTCAGTAAATGCTCTTTTTGGTCTAGGCTTCATATGGTTAGGATTTGCATTCTCAAAGTTACGGTATGTTGTCATACTACATAAATATCTCAATTTGACTCGATGATATGACCTGTTTAGAAAATTAATAAAACTACTAAACAATTTTATTACCTGCTATTTTGTCATGTTGGCTTGAGAAAGACTATGTCAAGAACATAAACATGTTAGCAACCACTAACAACATGCTAGCAACCCCTAGCTACATGCTAGCAACACCTAGCTACTTGTTAAAACATGCTTGCAATGCTTAGCAACATGCTAGCAACATGTAAGCAATGCCTAGCTACATGCTAAAACATATTGGCAATGTTTAGCAACACCTAGCTACATGCTACAGCATGCTAGCAGCATGCTAGCAACACACAGCTACATGTCGAAGCATGTTAGCAATGCTTAGGAACATGCTAGTAATCTTTAGCTATATGTTAAAAATTTCTAGCAACACCTAGCTACATGTTAAAACATGATACAATGCTTAGCAACATCTAGCTACATGCTAAAACATGCTAGCTACATGCTAGCAATGTTTACGCCATGGGTGAAAGGTGCCATGCATTGTTCCTGGCAGGCTACTCAGCCTTACTGGCTTCATATGGTTAGGATTAGGGTGGGGGTGGAGTAAGGACATCTGCTGCCTCCCAGGAACAAACTGAGGCACCTTTGTACAACAGGCCAATGTTTAGTTACATGTTTAAACATGTTAGCAATGCCTAGCAACATAAAAACAACACCTAGCTACATGCTAAAACATGCAAGCAGTGTCTAGACACATGTTAGAAAATATTGGCAATGCCTATCTATAGACTAGCAATGCTTAGCTACGCGCTAAAACACGCTGAGCTACATGCTTAAACATGCTAGAAATCCCTAGCTACAGGCTAAGACACGTTAGCAATGCCTAGGTACATGATAGCAACACCTAGCTACATGCTAAATCATACAAGCAATGCCTAGCATCATGTTACAAAATATTAGCAATGCCTAGCTGCAGGCTAGCTACCAGTGCTTAGCTACAAGCTAAAACGTGCTAGCAGTGCAAAGTTAAAATTAAAACATGTTAGCAGTGCCTATCTGCATGCTAGAACATGTTAGCAGTACCTATCTGCAAGCTAGAACATGTCAGCAATGCCTAGATTCAAGCTAGTATATGTTAGCAAAGCCTAGCTGCATGCTAAAACATGTTAGCAATAGCCTAGCTGCATGCTAGATCATGTTAGCAATACCTAGCTGCATGTTAAAACATGTTAGCGAAGCCTAGCTGCATGCTAAAACATGTTAGCAATACCTAGTTGCATGCTAGATCATGTTAGCAATCCCTAGCTGCATGTTAAAACATGTTAGCAAAGCCTAGCTGCATGCTAAAACATGTTAGCAATACCTAACTGCATGCTAGATCATGTTAGCAATGCCTAGCTACATGCTAGAACATGTTAGCAGTGCCTATCTGTATGTTAGAACATGTTAGCAATGTCAAGATGCAAGCTAGAACATGTTAGCAATGCCTAGATGCAAGCTAGTATATGTTAGAAATGCCTAGCTGCATGCTAGAACATGTCAGCAATACCTAACTGCATGCTAAAACATGTTAGCAATGCTTAGCTTCATGTGAGAACATGTTAGCAATGCCTAGCTAGCTGCTAAAACATGTTAGCAATGCCTAGCTAGCTGCTAGAACATGTTAGCAGTGCTTTTTTTATGTAAGAAATTCTATTTAGTGTTGACTCAAACTCAAGACTGTTTATTGCTGTTTCAGAAACAGTCGTGTATGCTGTTGAGGAACCTGGTCGCTCGCACACGTGACTTCACTCAAGTGATACTGGAAATGGGAGCCGAGGCGCTGATATCTCAGGCACTAACCACTCACAGGGACTGCGGCGATGTGGGACGGGCCGCCTTACGAGATCTCGGCTGCCAGGTTGAACTGCGAGAACTCTGGACGGGCAAGAAGGGAAGCCTGAGTCACTGAATGAACTGTGATGGCAAATCTCTGCTTCATCCATGAATTCACTATTGAATCATATGACCACATGACTTAACAATGGAGGTCATGCAATTAAACATCTCTTTCCAGTAGTATTGAAGTACATCTGCTGTCTGACTGTGTGCATATGATGCATTACAAGTTACAGTATATATATATTTTCTTTTTTAGTTAGTAAACATTTTGTTTGGGTGGGGGGGTTAGTCTTTTAATGACTCACTCAAAACACAGAAAAGATGTTCATTTGTTGCCATTTACTGGTTAAGTTGTGATTTACAAAAACTGTCACTGAATGAGTCAGTGAATGAATCAGAACGAATCTTACTGGTGGACGAATTCAAAAGACTAGAGTTACGAGTTAATCTCTCACAGACAGAGAAGCACCATTTGGCGTTAATTCACTCCACTTAATAAATGTGGCCTCATATATTGTTTATTGTGGTGTTTGATATAACTTTAAACTATATGGAAGTTGCAAAATTGTTGATTCATGTTATATCTTTGTTTTGTTAATAAATAGAAAACAAAAAAGGAATTATTAGGACAGATGAAACATGTTGCCAGTAAATAGACAGTTACAATAATGCATGATACATCAATAATATATGTTTAATACAATAAAGGGGTAGTTCACCCAAACATTACCTCATCATTTACTCACCATCATACCATTGCAGATGTGTATGACTTATTTTCTTCTGCAGAACACAAATGAAGATTTTTTTAAGAACATTTCAGCTCTGTAGGTCCATACAATGCAAGTGAATTGTGACCAGAACTTTGAAGTCCCAAAAAGCGTATAAAAGCAGCATAAAAGTCATCCATAAGACTCCAGTGGTTTAATCCACATATTCTGAAGTGATATGATAGGTGTGTGTGAGAAACAGATCAATATTTAAGTCCTTTTTTACTATAAATGTCCACTTTCACATTATTCTTTTGTTTTTGGCAATTCACTTTCTTCATCCACATCGCCACCTGCTGGTCAGGGAGGAGAATTCATAGTAAAAAAAGGACTTAAATATTGATGTTTCTCACCCACACCTATCATATCACTTCTGAGGATATGGATTTAACCCACTGGAGCCTTATGGATGACTTTTATGCTGCCTTTATGTGCTTTTTGGAGCTTCAAAGTTCTGTCCACCATTCACTTGCATTGAATGGACAAACAGAGTTGAGATATTTTTGTAAAATAGTTCTATGTGTTCAGCAGAAGAAAGAAAGGCATACACATCTGGCATGGCATGAAGGTGAGTAAATGATAAGGTAATTTTCATTTTTGGGTGAACTGTCCCTTTAAATGTGCACATCGTATGGTGTCATTAGGGGCGGAGTCCCCTTTAAGATTGAAATAATATTGTCCCTGCTCCAAAGTATTTGAAAAAAACTATCTTACTATGATAAAACGGGTCCAAAAAAATGGTACAGTCATAGTATTTTACACTTCAACATAACCCCACCCTCTCTACGGTTTACTCCCTTTGACGCCCCTCGCGCGAGCCTATCCACGACACGGTTGCGCCTGTGCTGGACTACAAACCCCATAATGTACTTCGACTCGCCCTTCAACGCCCGCGTGCGCGTTTGACAGCAGTCGCGAGACAGCGTGAAATGTGCAAGTTTACCAGCTCAGAGTCACAGCAGCAGACGTGAAAGTGACATGAAACGTGTTTAAAAATCGCTCCTGCAAAATGAAGCCCTGCAGTCGCTGGTGCAGTTTGATTTGAGCGGGGTTTTGTGTGGAAGTGGATAGTGACCGACTCCTGTTTATGTAAGTGGATGGTGACTGGAGTTTACCAGTTCATCATATGTGTGCGCATGATGTTTGCAGTCAAACTTCAGGGGAGTGTTTCATCAAACTGCCATCAGAACCCGATAAATTGTGTGTTTTTCTCCTGATTTCAAGTAGAGACCTACAACAGGTGCGGTCGGAGAATCAGGTAAGCCAAAAGCTTAATGTAAATGTCACATAATAGTTGTTGTGCTAACTGGCTAAAGCTAAATCACTTTGATACAGATATTGAGGAATGTGTCATGAGTGTCTCTGTGTAAATATTTAATTATGGATGTTTTCATTTGACGTCATTGCATGGTCACAAATAATCCTTGATTAATTTTGCAAGATAAACAATGTACATTATAGTAAAAATGTTTCATAAAAACGCTTTCTATGACTAGTCTTAACCATTTGATGTCTTTGCATCTTCAGAGATTGTCCTTGTTTTATAAAAATAAACTATATAAGTTACAGTGATAATGTTTTATACATGAGTAGATTTATTTATGACCTCTTGGTGTTGACTAGTCTTTTTGTACATTTGATGTCTTTGCATGATCAAATGATATAGTCTAGTCCTTTGTTGATTTTGCAACATCTAAATTTTTTAGTCTGTTGACTTTGCAGAACATTGTACTAGAAAGGTGATATCGTTTTAATGATGCTGTAATCTTTAACTTAAATACACTTAACCCTTAAGCACTCTTCGGTCATTTTTGACCGAAATCGACTTTTTTTTTTTCTTCAATAAAACTGGTTTCCTTTATCTGATGGGTACAAGACTTGGTAACTTTTTGTCCATTTCTTATCTGAACACACACACACACACACACACACACACACACACACACACAGAGCCTAACTGTTCAGACTATAAAACAAAATAATTCTTTTGAAATATGTCAAAAAAATTTTAACAATCAGCCACAATGCAGAACACACACACACCCCAAAATGAATTGGTGAGACTATAACACATCTACAATGCTACACACACACATTCATCTTGCTTCAACCAGGGATAAATAAGGTTATTACTTGTTCATGTCTGGTAATATTTGGAAGCAGGTATCATGCTGTTAATAATGCTGTTATTTACTGTTTGTTGATCATTTTTATGAATTAGTATGTAGATGTTCTTTATTCCTGTTCACTTCATTTTTTTTAAATATAGAATTTTGCAAAATAAATGCTACGTTTGCTATTGAAAATGTTTATTCTTTTGTTTGAATTATCACTGCACATTCATGTTCATTTAATTGACATTTATATTGAATTACTTTTAGTTTATTTAATTATGATGTTTGATGTTTGAAATGAATAAGTGATGCTTTCTCTATATATGTCACCATTAAAGATGATTGTAATAATAATGTGGCATTATTGCAAAAACTGACAAAAATAACCTCAAACAAACAAAAACAAAAAATTCAAAACTTTGACAGAAGTAGTCTTTGATAATGTTTAAATATATATCTAAATGCAGAACTTGACAAAATCTAGAAATCATCTTCTCTTCAACTAGGGATGAATAAGTAGCTCTCTGCAGCCACCTAGTGTTTATACTTGTAATTTCATCTGGTTTTCATATATTTTTATATTTTTAAAAATGGACACCACAGTTTGATTCTTGAGACTTTAAGCTTTCAAACGGTATATGATTTATTAGGATTGGTGCAGTATTTTAGAAAATATGAATAAAAATTTTCTGTGTCAAGTTCAAGGTCACAAAGGTAATTAAATTAGTTAATAAAAAAATAGTAATAAGGTCTAAATACCCTAAAACCCACTCAAAATGCACAACTCTTGTCCTTTTACATGACTGAAGTTAGAGTTGTTACATTTCTTTCATAGCAATTAAAAAAATTACACTCTTAATGCGTCCGGTCACTTTTGACCGGGAACAACTGTAATGTGATTAAATAATGAACGAGGCATAAGGGTTAATGGCTTTTGACAAAATTGTGTTTTTTTAAGGCCAAACAGTCTAGCCTTATACATTGTACAATGCAAACATTATGTGTGATGTCACCGCTCTAGTTAAAGCAATGCACACAAGGAATGAGTCTGTTGTTTTTGTTATATAATGTGTTTGCATATAAGAAGTTGCTTGTCACCACTTGTTATTTTTGTGGGTTATCTGTTCTGTTCCTTGAATAAAGCACAAAAGGCTTTCAGTGGAACTGTCATCTGATCTCAAGGAGCATAAAAGAGACTGTGAGACAGAAGGGGGTATTGGACAGCGTCCCATGCATGAACCTAATTTGCAACAGACCCTGTTCTCAGTTGCCTTGGCAACCTGATCATCACAAACTTTTCACGCTTGAAATTGTTGAATCCAGGATCATGTTTAACTCTCTGGGTTAACATTAAACTGGCCTCATCCTGCTTTCGTATGTCACAACATTACGCTTAACTCTGGGTTAAAAGATAAGTGTGTACATTTTCTCGATATTAAAATACTTTCTCCTGTCCCAGCTTAATGTGCTGAGAGAACGATAACTCTGTGGCACATTTAAAACATTGCTCTGTTTGTTTGAGTATCCCGACCAGCCCGAAATGCAGACCAACAATAGATCCGGAAGTAAAAATCCTGTTATTTATTTTTTTCATAGTGGAATTGTTATTAATGATAACTTCTAAACATTTAAAGACAGACCTACCATGAAGTCTGAGGTTGTTAATTGATGGTGTATGCTTCTGTTGAAGCCAACAGTCTGCATTATTTCAACTTAAAAAAAAAAAAAATATATATATATATATATATATAAGTGTTTAATAATGGTATTCCTGGTAAAGAACTACACTACCCATGATCCTGAAGAGAAAGATCCACCAATTAGAGAAATGCAGCAAATGAAGCGCATCAAAAGAGCTCTGCAGCAACTGCCCACTCCCAGGAGACACTTCCAACTCTCTCAAACTGCTTATATCTGAATATTTTTCTATATACTTTCAATATAGCCTACTGCTTCTACATTTATAATCAACAACTTTAAATCAATAGTTTTATATATTTCCACTGTCTTTAATTCAATTAGGTCATTCGCAATGCTTCATGGGATTGTAGTTCATTCCCTCGTTAAAGATGCTAAGTACACAGTCTTGTACCTTTGTCTTTTTGTCTAATTTTCAAATACATTTATTAGACCTGGAGTCGTGAGTTCGAGTCCAGGGCATGCTGAGTGAGTTCAGTCAGGCTTCCTAAGCAACCTATTGGCCCGGTTGCTAGGGAGGGTAGAGTCACACGGGGTAACCTCCTCGTGGTCGCTATAATGTGGATCTCGCTCTCGGTGGGGCGCGTGGTGAGTTGTGCGTGGATGCCATGGAGAATAGCGTGGGCCTCCACACACGCTACGTCTCCATGGTAACGTGCTCAACAAGCCACGTGATAAGATGCACGAATTAACGTCTCAGACACGGAGTCAACTGAGATTCATCCTCCGCAACCCGGATTGAGGCGAGTCACTACGCCACCACGAGGACTTGGAGCGCATTGGGAATTGGGCGTTCCAAAATTGGGGGAAAATCCCCCCTGTTGTTTTTGATCAACAGCTGACTGTAAAGAACAGAAAGGGTATTAAAATGGACCGTGTTCAATGACAAATGGGTCACGTGGATCTCATTCTTGAACACACATTACACGGAACAGCTTTTACTCTCAACACGCTGTGAAAGGATCTCGCTGCTGAACACTTCACGACTAAACTACACAATTGCTGGTGAGTGAAATTTAAACATTTACCAGCCAGTTGCCAAATATATTCACTTTAGTCGCATAGCATTTGGTTGCAGATGCGAGTGATTTCCTCTCGTCGTGGAGGGTTGCGCATTGAGTGAATGGTTGATCTTGGGATTTAAGAATCGATATCGAGATCATTCAAATGTAGATCGCGACGCATCGGAAAAACAATATTTTTACCCACCCCTAACTTTTTTGCTTCAAATCAAAGTTTGTGATGTTGTGATTCACCTTGGAGCTGGTTGGTTGGGTTCATGGCTTAGAACTCTTTTATGAAGACCTTTCTGAAATCCCTATGAAAAAAATGAATGGGAAAAATACTTCTGGACCAAAGAAAGCTGAGAAAGTGGGCGGTGCTAACACCCATTTTGAAATTACAAGTGTCAAGGGTCAATAACATGTTATCGTAGTGTGAAATGCCTACTTAGCCTACATCTGTCTCTCATCCTCTCCATCTGAGATTTGTTTACAAATATTTAATTGTGTATTTGTGTTATACAGTTGTGGCCAAAAATATTGGCACCCTTGGTAAATATGAGCAAATAAGGCAGTGAAAAATATATCTTTATTGTTTTTCCTTTTGATCTTTTATTCAAAATATTCACAAAAATATATCCTCAAATAGATATCAAACAATTCCAAACACAACACAAGTTTTATCAAAAAACAAATATTTTTGTCAAATATATGTGTGGCACAATTATTGGCACCCTTTTATTCAGTACTTTGTGGAACCTCCCTTTGCCAAGATAACAGCTCTGAGTCTTCTCTTATAATGCCTAATGAGGTTGGAGAACACATGGCAAGTGATCCGAGACTTTCCTCCGTACAGAATCTCTCCAGATCCTTCAAATTCAGAGGTCCATGTTGGTGGACTCCCCTCTTCAGTTCACCACACAGGTTTTCTATGGGGTTCAGGTCAGGGGACTGGGATGACCATGGCAGAACCTTGATTTTGTGGTCAGTGAACCATTTTTGTGTTGATTTTGATGTGTTTTGGATCATTGTCCTGCTGGAAGATCAAACCAGGGCCCATTTTAAGCTTTCTGGCAGAGGCAGTCAGGTTTTGATTTTTTATCTGTTGGTATATGATAGAGTCCATGATGCCATGTATCCGAACAAAATGTCCAGGATCTCTGGCATAAAAACAGCCCACAACATTAAAGATCCATCACCATATTTCACCATGGGCATGAGGTACTTTTCCATATGGCTACCTCTCTGTGTGCCAAACCCATCTCTGGTGTTTGCTTCCAAAAAGCTCTATTTTTGTTTTATCCGACCATAGAACCCGGTCCCATTTGAAGATCCAGTAGTGTCTGGCAAACTGAAGATGCTTGAGTTTGTTGTTGGATGAGAGCAGAGGCTTTTTTCTTGAAACCCTCCCAAACAACTTGTTGTGATGTAGGTAACATCTGATTGTAGTTTTGGAGACTTTCTGACCCCAAGACCCAGCTAATTCCTGCAATTTTCTAGCTGTGATCTTTGGAGAATTTTTGCCCTTTTGAACCATCCTCACCATGCGAGGAGACAATATAGACACACGTCCTCTTCCAGGTCGATTCTTAACATCTCCAGTTGACTGGAACTTCTAAATTATTGCCATGATGGTGGAAATGGGTATTTCAATGCTTTAGCTATTTTCTTATAGCCATTTTCCATTTTGTGAAGCTCAACAACCTTTTGCCGCACATCATAACTTCATTCTTTCATCTTACGTGGCTGAACAATTTCATGTTCCTTGTCACCCAGGTGCACTAAAATATGAATGGGAATATACTTCAGATATATTTTACTCATAAGAATTTCAAGGGGTGCCAATAATTGTGGCCAACTTGTTTTGGAGAAAAATATTTAATTATGAGATCCACCCCCAATTAGTTTACTTCAATTAAATGTTAGATTTTTGTGAATATTTTGAATGAAAAATCAAAAGGATAAACAAAGACATACTTTTCACAGCCGCCTTTGCTCATATTTACCAAGGGTGCCAATATTTTTGGCCACAACTGTGTATAAGTTAACAGTTAACCAACAACGACATGTCAAGAGATACT
Source organism: Myxocyprinus asiaticus (assembly GCF_019703515.2). Taxonomy (NCBI): domain Eukaryota; kingdom Metazoa; phylum Chordata; class Actinopteri; order Cypriniformes; family Catostomidae; genus Myxocyprinus; species Myxocyprinus asiaticus. The sequence continues at coordinate 54,673,934 of NC_059348.1, read as the reverse complement.
ACAGCTTTATTTAATCTTAAAGTTTATATTTATTAAATTCATCTGGGTCAAACTAAACTGCTCAACAAATCTCTTTATTATTGCATTACTGAACGCGTGTCATGTAAGCAGTTGCTGCCATGCGGCATTTTAAATGTTGTACTGTTGCAATGAATGTGTGTCAGTAAAGGACCTTTCACCTAGAGAGTCTCTCCTTCCAACTCACCTTTACCCTCCTGCGTTCACACTGAGAATAGAGCTACAAATCCAACCTGGTCTCATAGAATCACATACCTACATTTTTGCTAAATTAGTTTTTCATGCTTCGTTCTACATATCGTGGCAGTTTCCTGGTGAAATGAACACTTGAGGTGCTACAACAACAATGATCTTACTGTGCCTGATTATTAACTTCAAAATTTTACTTGTTGATGTAAGTAGTCTTAAACATTGAATTATGTCAGTTAAAAGAATGACACTGTTTTAGGGTAAGGGTGGGCAAGGAGGAGGCGGGAACCGGCTGAACAATTTATGGCAAACTCAACTTAAAACAACATAAAACATAAGACACACACACACACACACACACACACACACACACACGCGGCCGTGTGTGTCTCTCTCTCTCTCTCGAACTGGCATCTCCAGCTTCCCTTTATCTCATTCTCCCGCTGATAAGTTGACTCAGCGCCAGCTGTGCACCCTCACGGCCCGGCCACGCCCCCCTCCTCGTCATCCATTAAATTATATCATGTATCACAACCAAAGCTGCGAATGGTCCATTTCAGTGTTTTCAGTTAGTTTATGGTTAATCTATTAGCCTGCTAAGCTAGCGTAGCCTACGCAAGGAACTACATGTAATAAAAGTCATCATAGGATTTCGTAAAGGTAGATATTGTAAATCCATAAAAGGTAAATTCATGTAATGTTAAATTGTCAAAGTATAGTCAAAATATTATTATTTTAGGCATCACAAGGCAATAGGGTTGCTCCGATACCAACATTTTGGCTACGGTACGATAACAGCCCTGGTACCTCGGTATCGATACTTACTCGATACTTAGGCAACAAATAAAAAAACCCTCAGATTTTTGATTAAATTACACAGTAAATTATTGACAAAAGGATCTGCATAAAGTCTTATAGATAAAAATTATGCCTTTTCTGTTTGAATTTTTCTGGATTCCATGTTATGATCAAATTGTGTTTAATCAAAAACATACTGTACAGCTTTGATCAAATGGAAATATAATTCTAAATTATTATTTTTGGTAAAAAAAAAAAAAAAAAGATGCACAACAGAGCATTACAGTATTAATGAAAACATTAAATGAACACAATCTGATTACCTGAGGCTACCATGGCTGAATCACAACATGCTGATATTCAGTACTGGTATTCAGCTTTTGTGATATTGCTTACAGATAATAATACTAATAATATAACCATTTAATATCAAATTATTGTTATTATGAGTATTATTGATACTACTTTGAATATTACACTTTTATACAGTAGTAATATTTTTCTGTCGTAATGTCTTCAATTTCACACATCCAGTTAAATAAAGCTCTCATTTCAGTGGGACTTTTAGTTTGAAAGATGTTTGAAGTTCTTCCTGTTTTTGAAGCATTTGCTATATCAAGCTTCCCGCGACTCACAAGCTGAAACCTCCAGTGAAAAGGGTCATTTGAGAGTTCACAGCAGTTTATACACTAAACACACTGCTCTGCAGCTCTGCAGATGGATACTATTGGACACACTGCATGAAAATCAAGCATTAGTAGTGTGCCTGTGTGTGTGAAGGAGATGACAGAGCAGAGCGGAGCCTCTCATTCATTCTGTGGCACGCAGCACATGTGACTATATTATTTAATTAAATGATATCCTTCTGTTGTTTAATGATCACACTTGTCCATTATTTTCAAATCTCAAAACTCTCACATTACATTTCATTTTGCTAATGGCAGCATACTTTATTATGGTACCAAAATTAACAACAAGATGATATCGTACCATTTTACATTTTTTGGTATCGCAATATTTCGTTAGTACCGGTATACCGCGCAACCCTACAAGGTAATATGTTACGTTATATTCAAAAATGTCCAGACAACCTGTATTAGATATAATGCATTTAGCCTAATATACATACAGTTGTGCTCAAAAGTTTGCATACCCTTGGAGAATTGGTAATATATGTACCATTTTTAAAGAAAACATGAGTGAGCAGGCAAAACACATTTCTTTTATTTCTTATGGGATTCATATTCAACTTTAGGTTATAACAGAATGGCACAATCATAAAACAAAACATGGCAACAAAGAAAAAAATGAAATGACCCCTGTTCAAAAGTCTGCATACCCTTAGTTCTTAATACTGTGTATTGCCCCCTTTAGCATCAATGACAGCGTGCAGTCTTTTGTAATAGTTGTCTATGAGGCCCCAAATTCTTGCAGGTGGTATTGCTGCCCATTCATCTTGACAAAATGCCTCCAGGTCATGCAAAGTCTTTGGTTATCTTGCATGAACCGCACGTTTGAGATCTCCCCAAAGTGGCTCAATGATATTAAGGTCAGGAGACTGTGATGGCCACTCCAGAACCTTCACCATTTTCTGCTGTAACCACTGGAGGGTCAACTTGGCCTTGTGCTTAGGGTCACTGTCGTGCTGGAAAGTCCAAGAGTGTCCCATGCGCAGCTTTCGTGCAGAAGAATGCAAATCGTCTGCCAGTATTTTCTGATAATATGCTGCATTCATCTTGCCATCAATTTTCACAAGATTCCCCGTGCCAAAGTTTAGAGCTCACACACCCCCAAAACATCAGTGAGCCACCACCATGCTTCACAGTGGGGATGGTATTCTTTTCACTATAGGCCTTGTTGGCCCCTCTCCAAACATAGCGCTTATATATAGCTTATATGTCATATATCTGTGACCTGAGTGTGCAAGTCGATTGGATTTTCATTTCTCGAGAGCTGTCCGTTTAACACCGAAGCACACATGAGAGATTAATTCAGTATTTATCATTAATGGTGAAGCTGTCTTTTGATGGAATTGCTCTGAATATGTTAATATTTGACAAATACAATCTAACAGATGTGAAATCTATGGAGCCAGATTTGTGGCAAAACTAAAGAAAAGAAAATGGAACTTTTGCAAACAACAAACACAATCTGCTTAGCAAAGGAAAAGAGAAAGTGATTAACAAGTACAAAGGGCCATTTGAGAGAAAATAAAGGGTAGTTGTCGTGAACCACTAGCATCTTTTTTTTACTAGAAAATGTCCATATTCATTACACCTCTCGTTATTACTAGAAAGGATCTAATTTTTACTAGGAAATAAATCATTTTTTAACCACATATTATGTAGTAATGAAGACATAACTGTGGCAGCATTGCGCCATCTACTGTTTTAAAAGAGGACATTGCTCAGCCCATTTGTGAGAAAATGTACATTGATGCATTTGCAACATGACAACTACCCGTCATTTTCGATCAAATGGCCCTTTGAATTTGTAAATCGCTTTCTGTTTGTTTGAGAGTCAAGATTTCCTTTGCGAAGTGGATTGTGTTTGTTTGTAAAACGTTCTATTTGTTTGTTTAGTTTTGGCACAAATTTAGCTCCATAGAAAGTCCAGGTCACATTTCAACCCAAAATCGAAAGAAAGAATATGTTTTGCATAAATAAAATTAGCCTGTTTTAAGGGCTGGTAAGATTTTTGCATTGTGACTTTATTTTCATGAGAATTAAGCACATTTTATTTCCAAATTCTCATTGACATAATTAAAATCTGCATAAATTAAAAGCATTACAACAAATACTATCATGATTTATAAAGACATTTACAATGCTGTGGAAAAGTATTTGCCCCCATCCTGATCCCTTCTGTTTTTGTGTGGCTCATACTAAACTGTTTCAAATATTCAAACAAAATTTAACAAAAAACAAAGGCAATCTGAGTAAACACAAAATACAGTTTTTAAATGATAATGTTATTTATTGAAGCAAAAACGTTATCCAGTACCAACTGGGCCTGTGTGAAAAAGTATTTGCCCCCTTAGTAACTAAATCCCCAAATCTATGAAACTGCATTCATAATGGGGTTCAGCTGGACTACACACACAGACCTGATTACTGTCAGCCCTGTTCAATCAAATCAACACCTAAATTGAACTTTTACAGCAGCATGAAGTTGGCTAAAAGGTCTCACCCAGTAGCACACTATGCCAAGGTCAAAAGAAATTCAAGAAATGATGGGGAAAAATTTGATTGAAATACATCAGTCTGGGAAGGGTTACAAAGATATTTCAAAGGTCTGGGACTCCAAAGAACCACAGTGAGAGTCATTATCTCCAAATGGAGAACAATTGACACAGTAGTGAACCTTCCCAGAAGTGGCCGACCTTCCAAAATTCCTCCAAGAGCACAGCGTCGACTCATTCAGGAAGTCACACAAAAGCCAAGGAAAACATCCAAAGAACTGCAGGCCTCTCTCACATCACTAAAGGTCACTGTTCATGACTCCACTATCAGAAAGACACTGGACAAAAATGCCATCCATGGAAGAGTGGCGAGGCGAAGATCACTGCTAACCCAGAAGAACATTAAAGCTCATATGAATTTTGCCAAAACACACCTTGATGATCTTCAAACCTTTTTGAAAAGTTGAAAGTGGAACTGTTTGGAAGACAGGGGTCCCGTTACATCTGGCGTAAATCAAACACAGAATTCCACAAAAAGATCATCATACCTACGGTCAAGCATGGTGGTGGTAGTGTGATGATGTGGGGATGCTTTGCTGCTTCAGGACGACTTGCAATAATTGAGGGAAACATGAATTCTGCTCTCTACCAGAAAATCCTAAAGGAGAACGTCCGGTCATCAGTCCACTGAGTTGAAGCTCAAGTGCAACTGGATTATGCAGCAAGACAATGATCCAAAGTATAGGAGTAAGTCCACCTCTGAATGACTCAAAACAAGAAAAATGAAAGTTTTGGAGTGGCCTAGACAATGTCCTGACTTGAACCTGATTGAGATGCTGTGGCAGGACCTTAAACGGTCAGTTCATGCTCGTAAACCCTCCAGTGTGTCTGAACTAAAGCAGTTCTGTAAAGAAGAGTGGGACAAAATTCCCCACAGCGCTGTGAAAGACTGATCTCCAGTTATCAGAAGCAGTTAGTTTTTCACATGGGTGATATAGGTGTTGGATAACCCTTTTGCTTCAATAAAAATATATATGTATTTGAAATCTGTATGTTGTGTTTACTCAGATTATCTTTGTTTTATATTATATCTCGTTTGAAGATCTAAAACAATGTAGTAGGAAAAATACACAAAAACAGAAGAAATCATGAAGGGGCAAATACTTTTCCACAGCATTGTACTTGAAATAATATATCATTAGTTTGTTTTGAAAATTTTGGAAGGAAATGTGCTTAATTGACAAAAATAATGTTACAACGCAGAATGGCTTAATGGTCCTAAAATATGCTTCATTTTTCAGGCAAAGTATACTTAATTATTTTCCTTTTGATTTTGGGATGAAAAATTACCCAGACAGGTTGAATGAGACTTACCCTCTTTTCTATTCCCTATTCCCTATTTTTTATTTATTTATTTATTTTTTTTGAGTCAGCCAATGAGATTTTATGTAGTTTAATGAGTCAGTGTTGTTTGATAGTATTATGTAGTAATGTTTGCTTTCTTGCTTCTTGTCAGGTGTGAGAGTTTGCGTGTCCCACCAGCGAGCCCCGCTGCGTGCTGGCGTGTATGAATGGATCAGGTTGGCATGGGTAATGCTGTTCAGGAACGCCAGGGGGCGCTCACACAGGGCGAAGTGCTGCCACGCCCCTCCTCCAGCCAATCAGAGGTAAGAATACTCGCTTCTAAACCCGCTCATTGCTGAGATCAACAAATAAAGTTGCACTGGTTAGTTCCAGTGAATCGTCCACCCAAAAATGAAATTCTGTCATCATTTACGTACACTCATGTCATTCCAGGTGAGTAAATGCTGTTCAGAATTTTCATTTAGTTGGTAAATGATTCCTTTAAGAATGATTACAAGTGTTCGTACTGAACAGTATAGTCATTTTGTTGTCATACATCTGTAGAAATAACTGCACAGTCATCGTAATGATGCTGAATGACTGTGTCGATAAAGAACGCTGCAGTAAAAACCAGTATATGTCCTGAATTGTGCAAAAATGGACTGTGCAACAGGAAGAACACCAAATACTACAAACCCTTTTAAGCTAAAGTGTAAAGTGCCAAACAAGTTTCCCTCGTCTGCCAAACAAGTAGTACCGTCCCAACTGGAACCATTTAAATAGAGTAATGTTTGGGGCCTGGGTAGCTCAGCGAGTACTGACGCTGGCTACCACACCTGGAGTCGCGAGTTCGAATCCAGGGTGTGCTGAGTGACTCCAGTCAGGTCTCCTAAGCAACCAAATTGGCCCGGATGCTAGGGAGAGTAGAGTCACATGGGGTAACCTCCTCATGGTCGCTATAATGTGGTTCTCGCTCTCGGTGGGGCGCGTGGTGAGTTGTGCGTGGATGCCGCGGAGAATAGCGTGAAGCCTACACACGCGCTACGTCTCTGCGGTAACGCGCTCAACAAGCCACGTGATAAGATGCACGGAGTGACGGTCTCAGACGCAGAGGCAACTGAGATTCGTCCTCCGCCACCCGGATTGAGGTGAGTCACTACGCCACAACAAGGACTTAGAGAGCACTGGGAATTGGGGAGAAAAGGGGAGAAAATAAAAAAAATTATGTTTTGAAAGTGCCACTTTTGCCAACCTATGAGTGGATTACTTATAATTGATATTTATCCCATTAAACTGTGGATATACTTTCTCCTAAAATGAATGGTAAGTTTAAAAAAAAAAAGAGAGAGAGAGAGAGAAAATTGAGTATTCAGGAGCATGTCCATCCATTAGATGACCACATATGTGCATGTGCGCTTGCCCACACAAAGTGTACACACACACACTCACACACAACGTGTGTTGAGCAACCTCTTGTGCATCAGTTTTCCTTGTACACACATTAAAGAATATTTCAAAATCTGTTCATCATATTACATTGTGTTTGGACTCGTTTGAATCGGGATCATCTGCTGTAAGTAAAGATATGCCATTTTGCATGTTTTGTGCATGTTTCAGGAATTAATAAATAAGCAAAAACGTGACAAAAATACATATTTTTATTATATTCATGTGTATCTGAGGGGATTTCATACCCTAATACTCACTGTAGTTTGGTCTCAGAGTCGAACAAATTTGCTAATTGTATTTTACTAATTGAAATCTTTCCAATGATATATAACACATGGCTATCTCATCATTTTGATGTTTTGACCAATTTTAAATATGATTGTTGCGTTTAGAAATGTGCAAATAATGATAAATTCTATTTTGTCTGCAAATTAAAAAGCATTATTTAAGAAGAGTTTGGATTAGCTATGGTAAAGTCCAGATTCTAAGATGCACGACACCTATTTTGTGTAGATCAAGTGGTTATTGATTTGTTACATATTTATTAGGTTTTTGTTTTTTGCAGGAAGTGCCCCCCCCCCCACTGGCATGGTTTAAGCTCAGTTCAGTGAGACCTATCAATATATATTTTTTAAATAAGTTAAAAAAAAGAAGTACAAAACTTGTCATAATTACTAGAAAAGAAGTCAACAAAAAGATCGAATGCAATATCTTGTGGTAATACTCTATATGCAATATGAGACATTTATAAACAATTTTAGTGGGCCGGGAAGAGAAAAGGTGTTAGCAGTAGCACAAACGAACACAACACAAGGGTTAAGAGTAAAGTTTTAAATGAAAATCTGTGACATGAAATTCACAACATAATACAGCCTCTCGTACCTTATTGCTTCAAATGTGCTGTGTTGAAATGAAAAGTGTTATTAAATTTGCATCATTAAAGAGCTTAATTTAAGATTTCCCAGCAATGTGGGAAGTTTTCTAGCTCAAAATAATATCAAACCTAAAATATTTTTTTTCTAAAATACACTTTTAGCCATTACAATTTTAGTAAGCTATTATTATAGCCATGATCTTTCTATATCCAGATATTGCATGACGTTTGTTTTATTTTTATCCGAGCTGCTGTCATTCATATACAGTTAACCTAACCAGTCTAACCATCTTGTTTTAGTGCTTTACAAGGGTTAAAATATGCTGTTTGTGTCTGTAATGCCATTGTTGTTGTGTTTTTAAAGGAAGGGTCTAGTTCACACAAAATGAAATTTGTCATAATTAACTTCCTCACGTCGTTCCAAACCCATCCATATGACTTTCTTTCTTCTGTGGAACACCAAAGAAGATTTTCCAACCCTCTACGACATGTTAGAGAAAGAATCGCCATTGGCTTGTAAATTTTAGTTTTTACTTGCCAGACTTTTGATGACATGTAAGCGTCATGCAACTGAAAACTGATTGAAAAATATATTAAAGAAACTGAGAATGGTGCATCTTCAAATATATATTTAGTATTCTTATATAGGATGCTGTATAGTATGCAAGATTGTACATTTTTGATTTGACTTGATCATTTTAGTCATTTCAGCTTGTGTATTTCACATTCTATCAGTTTAAATGATGTCATGAAGTTGCATTTTTAATAATGATAAATGCTGTTGTCACAGTTTGAAATTTCATACAAATTAACAAAATGTTCACAAGTTGGAACTTAATAATAAAAATTGAATTACACATGTAGCGATTATTTAATAATTATATGTAAAAAATAATTTAAGTGCTACTATGTCAAAACTGCCATGCAAAAAAAAAAAAAAAAAAAAAACGCAAATTTTTTTTTTAGCAAACCCTTGCATAGATGCGGCACAAGCCTATTTGTTGAATTCTTTAATATTTACAGTGAAGATCTGATGTTAAAATATTTAAAAATGTATGATTTTGGCTTTAAATATTTATGTATTTGCATATGTTTGTTTACATGCACTTGTGTGATTTTCATTGATAAGTATAACAAGCACTAAATTGGTACTGTCTCTTTAAGAGAACGTCCGCTCCACTAACAAGTGTTTACGGTTCAATGAGCGCAGCGCACATTAACGAGAGAGAAGTTGCACAGTGGTTTTTCCCTCATCCCTGCAATGTATGGTTAGAATTAATGTTTCATCTTTTTGATCACCAACTGACTCTAAATAACAGAAAGGATTTTAAAAGAGACATTAAAATTGAGTGTGTGGCTCTCTTCTTTGGACATGGAACGAAGCAAAAGGAAATTTTGCTTGCATGATGTGTATTGACTTGCACAAATATTTATAGTACAAGTTCTTAAATTCAAATCTACACACTCTCGAGTTTTGCAACACTTGTACCTACTAACAGACGTCCAACAGGCACGTTACTGGTCTGTAGACATGCTTTAAAACGGAGAATGTTCTGAAAGTCGGGAAAAGTTTAATCAAAGTTAGAGTTGATGTTGTTACGCTGCTTTTTTCCAATGGATGTCAAGGTCAAAAAAATGACAAAAAGCACCATAATAGTATCATAAAAGTAGTCCATATTACTCATGCGCTATATTCAAAAACTTGTGTTGGTTTACCAAATGGTTTATTAGTTTAAATAAAAAAGTAACATTTGGCTGCATAAGACAGTTTCTTCAGTTTATATCAGCAGTCTACGAAAGACAGCGATATACACAACATTTATGGACTACTTTTTACTTATTAAATTTATGGACTGCTTATTAGAGGAAATGTACTTTTCCATCTATCATCCAGAAAGCAAGTTGTAGACCTAGAGCCCTCTTTGCTATGGTGGATGAGCTAATTCACCCGCCAGCTCAGGACTCACACAGCTCTGATGAACTTTGTGACAAATTTCTGCACTTCTTTCAAGATAAAATTGTTTCCATTTACCAAACATTCACGTCAACCATTTCTGAAGATCCTCTGCACGAATGTCTGTCTGAACACCTTATCCACCCTTTCACCTCCTTCACTCCCACTAGCCCATCATCAGTCAGTGATCTAATTTTACATTCCAACTCATCATCCTGTCAGTTGGACCCTGCCCCCACCTCCCTTCTTAAACACTGCGAGTCAGTCATTTCAGCACCTTTTTTGCATATGATAAACACATCTCTTGCATCTGCCATTGTTCCAACTGATCTTAAAATTGCCACTGTTACGCCAGTCCTTAAAGTTCCCAACTTAGATCCATCTTCCCTCTGCAACTATCGTCCTATTTCTAACCTGCCTTTTATATCTAAACTTCTGGAAAAAGTTGTAGCCTCCCAGTTACAATCACATCTTGCAGCTAATAATCTCTATGACCCTTTCCAATCTGGTTTTCGACTATTCCACAGCTCTGAAACTGCTCTCTTGAAGGTTATTAATGATCTCCTCCTCTCTGCTGACTCTGGATTTCTCAGTATTCTGATCTTGCTTGACCTGAGCTCTGCTTTTGTCACTGTATGCCACAAAACACTCCTTTCCCGACTTTCAGATATTGGTATTACTGGCACTGCTCTGTCCTGGTTTTCTTCCTACCTCACTAACAGACAATATTTCATCTCGATTAAGAAAAACAAATCCCCTACTGCTCCTCTCACTCAGGGTATCCCCCAGGGTTCTGTACTAGGTCCACTACTGTTCATAATTTACGTTCTCCCTCTAGGTCAGACCATCCGTTGTCATGGGGACTCAGTTATCACTGCTATGCTGATGACACCCAGATTTATACATCCGCATGTTTTGATGAAACACATGCCATCAGCTCATTAACTACCTGTATCAATGATGTAAAAATTTAGTTAAACAGTAATTTCCTCAAATTCAATGCTGACAAAAGTGAGATCATGATTTCTGGGCCACAAACACTTATAAGAAATATTGACATTTGTGTCTATATTGATGGAAATCTGACCAAACCCTCTAAAACCATTAAGAATCTGGGAATCACTTTCAGTCCATCTCTTACTTTTGAAGCCCACATTAGAACCATCACTAAAACTGCTTTCTTCCATCTTCGTCACATTGCACGACTTCGCCCCATGCTCAGTTTGAAGGATGCAGAATCACTAGTTCATGCATTCATATAATCACGTCTCGACTTCTGTAACTGCCTCTTTACTGGCCTACCAGCTAAAACTATTGCCCGATTACAGTACATCCAAAAATCTGCAGCTAGAGTTCTCACTGACACCAAGCGTTCTGCACACTTTACTCCCATCTTGTGTAGTCTTCACTGGCTGCCTGTCTCATGCCGTATTAAGTTTAAAATTATTCTCCTGACATACAAAGCTCTCAATGATCTGGAACCTCATTATATATGTGATCTGCTGCATCCATACACACCAGCATGCTCTCTTCGTTCTTCTGATTCCAAATTGTTGTCTGTCCCTAGATTTCGTCTATCCACTTTTGGTGGGAGATCCTTCAGTGTAGTTGCACCTAAACTGTGGAACTCTCTACCTCAGAGCCTCCGTGACATCTCCTCTATTGCTATCTTTAAATCTCAGCTTGCAACACATCTTTTCTCAGCACATTATCTGTCTATTACTGATTAATGTTTTATTTCCCCCTTTGTAATTGAGATTGTAACTTCTGTTGAAATGTATATTAATTTTCTTTGTCCTGTTAAATGTATATGGAGTATAAAGTGTCCTTGAGCTGGTGGAAAGGCGCTATATAAATAAAACTTATTAGGATTCCTCCGGTAGGAGGAAACTTATTGTTTTTGTTAGTATTCATCATCTTATTATTATTCCTGTAGCTCTAAATTGCCCAATAACTCAAGATCTCCTTGGTAAAAAGTTTTGAAATTTGGCACATTGATACTACAGGCCACGAGTAACTACCACACCAAAAATGGCCCACGTGAGCCTATAGGTGGCGCTACAGGCCACGACCCAGTTTGTCCATTTTCAAAGTGATGCCATTTCCACCCCATAAGTCCAACATTTCTGAAACCTGGTATATATACCTAATTTCTCATGAGGAAAAAAAAAAGCCTCTAGAACCCTTAAAGTCTGCCTGATGGATTTTCCTGTACAATACAAATTTGTCCAAAGCTACAAAAATCTACTCCTCCTGAACCATAGCTCCAATTGACTTGAAACCCGGTATGTATGTGTAGGATACATGTCTTTCAATTTGTTACATAGCAAAAATGAATACAATACAAAGTGGCTGAAAGGTGCGCATTTATGTAAATGTCCACATTGTCTCAATAACCATATGTCCAAAAAATCTAATGCCATTTTGACTAATGTTTTTCCAACCTAACAGGCTTCAAGATGACATCACTCTGCAGTACTGTGCAAAATTTCACCTTGATATGTCAAAAGATGACAGAATTACAGTTACTATTATTTATCGCTAACGCTAAAATAATGCTTTACAAATCTGCTAGTCATAAAACCGATACTTTGATTCAATCACCAGTTCATATGAAGACTCTTGCAATGTTTAATAATAAATTAATGAAATGTTGTGTACATGTGTGAAGTTCATGTCTCTACCATGTCAATTTTTACGTAATTTGCAGTTTTGAGGAGGAATCCGCATTGCTGCTTGCAGCTTTAATTATTATTATTATTATTATTATTACATTTTATTTCTATACTACTCCTGTTAACTAGTAAAGCAGTTTGTGCTGCCAGTGTGTGATGACTGATCAGAAATGGAGCAGCAATTGAGTTTTATTCATTTATTGTTTATTGAACTTGCAATTCAGATTCAACAAAAAACTGCAATACTTCATGCAATACATAGTGGATTTTCTGATCTACCTGTAGTTTGTCTGCCTGAGGCCACTCGAGAATCGGATGCGTTCTGCTGAAGCGCGCACACTACTAAAGGCACCTCCACCTAATTTTATTGAATGCTTCCACCACTTCCGCTAAAAGAAAATCTCATATTGACCATTTTTTTGTTTGTTTTTTGTTTGATGACTAGAATGGCACCTTTAGATTTGAAAAGGGGCAGGGGCTCCAAAGGGGATCGAGGTGCCCCCCTCTGTGCACGCCACTGCTCCCAAGGTGATTAAAAATTTAGAAATCTTTTAAAAAGTTTCAAGTTCACGTATATGTAATCTTTGTGTCCAATTTGGTTTCATAAATTTTTGGAAAAACCATGTACAAAAAAAATATTTAATGACTTCAAAAATATCATGTGGTGTAACCAAGTAAAAGGTTATAAAATACTTTCCTTGCATATTGAATACACATGAGTATCCACAACTTAATCATTCATTTCAAACAAATTTTCAAACATATTTTTCAAAGTATGAATCTCATGAATTTTTCAAGAGTCAAGAATATCAAGAAGTTTTCTTAGGGTTACTCCATTTGACCTGAACAAAATGTGCCTTTTCATAAAAGTGTCAAAATATCTGTTTTTTTTTTTGTTGTTTTTTTTAACTTCACATGCAGTCATGTGGGTGTAAAGGGGTTCTCTCTGTTTTATTGTGTTTGTCAACATAAACAACAAATGAGGGGGCCTGGGTAGCTCAGTGGTAAAAGACGCTGGCTACCACACCTGGAGTTCGCTAGTTCGAATCCCAGGGCATGCTGAGTGACTCCAGCCAGGTCTCCTAAGCAACCAAATTGGCCCAGTTGCTAGGGAGGGTAGAGTCACATGGGGTAACCTCTTCGTGGTCGCTATAATGTGGTTTGTTCTCGGTGGGGCGCGTGGTGAGTTGAGCGTGGATGCCGCGGTGGATGGCGTGAAGCCTCCACACGCGCTATATCTCTGTGGCAACGCGCTCAACAAGGCACGTGATAAGATGCGCGGGTTGATGGTCTCAGACGCGGAGGCAACTGGGATTCGTCCTCTGCCACCCGGATTGAGGCGAGTCACTAAGCGACCACAAGGACTTAAAAGCACACTGGGAATTGGGCATTCCAAATTGGGAGAAAAAGAAGAAAAAAAACCCATAAACAACAAATGTGAACCTACATTGACTGAGTTGGTAGACAAAATTATTTTGAAATATGAATCATATTTTAAAACACAATTGTTCACTGCTTATTGTCTTTAAGAAATATTAATAAAACATTTTCCTTCTCTACTCATTTCTTTTTTTTTTTTTTAAAGAGTTTCAGCTTTTAATGAGACTTTGATTGTATTTATTTTACTGTCTATGCATGGTTACACCATACCCCGATCAGCCACAACATTAAAACCACCTGCCTAATATTGTGTAGGTCCCCCTTGTCCCACCAAAACAGTGCCAACCAAGATGCTGTTCTTCTCACCACAATTGTACAGAGTGGTTATCTGAGTTACCGTAGACTTTATCAGTTCAAACCAGTCTGGCCATTCTCTGTTGACCTCTCTCATCAACAAGGCGTTTCCATCCACAGAACTGCCGCTCACTGGATGTTTTTTGTTTTTGGCACCATTCTGAGTAAATTCTAGAAACTATTGTGTGTGAAAATCCCAGGAGATCAGCAGTTACAGAAATACTCAAACCAGCCCGTCTGGCACCAACAATCATTCATGTGATTATCTAATTAGCCAATCGTGTTGCTGCAGTGCATAAAATCATGCAGATACGGGCCAGGAGCTTCAGTTAATGTTTACATCAACCATCAGAATGGGGAAAATGTGATCTCAGTGATTCGGAGCGTGGCATGATTGTTGGTGCCAGATGGGCTGGTTTGAGTATTTCTGTAACTGCTGATCTCCTGGGATTTTCACACACAATAGTTTCTAGAATTTACTCTGTGTTGGAGCCATTTTACTGTTTGAACTTTATTGGTGTAATGTTTTTGTTGTCCACTGGGTGGCATTGTGGGATGCGTAACTAAGGATAAAAGGAGCACCTGTGTAATGGAAGTCAGGTGCCTTGGTGATTAGGGAAGCACACAGATTTTTGCGCCTTGAAGTGCAATTCGGGAAGGGGACGCCACTCGAAGAGTCATCCAAACTAAAGTAAGAACGTTTATTTTTTCACAAAGGGCCCTTTTACAAGACTTTTTGTGGAGGGTATATTCAAACTGTAATGCCATGCTCTTTTTAGAGAGCTCACATCAAGAGCTTTGTCCTTTGTAGTGAATAGGGCATAGCAATGATCACTTTCGATTGGAATTCACCCAGATTTTGACCATATGGTAGCGTGTTGTGGAGAAAAATGTGCAACTGTTTGATATGCATTGAGATTATGTGAACCAGGAGGAAAACACTGTGGATATTTGTGAGTTTGGACAAATGGAAACCTCTGGAACTGTGAACCTGAACAATTGTGGTGTGTATCATAATGAGTGGAATATAACCCTCTGGCTTTATTGGAAAGTCATTACACCCCGAATGGTGCCAAAAACAAAAAACATCCAGTGAGCGGCAGTTCTGTGGATGGAAACACCTTGTTGATGAGAGAGGTCAACAGAGAATGGCCAGACTGGTTCAAACTGATAAAGTCTACGGTAACTCAGATAACCGCTCTTTACAACTGTGGTGAGAAGAATATCATCTCTGAATGCTATTCTGAGATGCGGGTTGGCACTGTTGTGGCAAGAGGTGGACCTACACAATATTAGGCAGGTGGTTTTAATGTTGTGGCTGATCGGTGTATGATATTTTTGACTCTATATCCCAAAATATATAAATAAATAATTTTATTGTGACTTGTTCCTCATGGTAGTGGTGTGTTTTGTGTGAATTGTATTCTTGAGTAACTTCATAGATCCGGACAAATATACGAGCATCCTGGCATTGACCCATAAATGTACACCAAGTAAAAAAAAATATAAAATATAAAAAAGTGTGCTAGATTTACACTGCCATCAATTGTGAAATGTGAGAAAACCATGGTGTTTGGTGTCATTTACGTCATGTCTTGATGCCGCAAGTTTGAAGTACGAATGAGATTTGAATACTATGGCGGAGAGGAAGATTATCAGTGAATAACTTTCATCTTAAATTGACATAATCAGAATCAGAATGAGCTTTATTGCCAAGTATGCTTACTCATACAAAGAATTTGTCTTGGTGACGGAAGCTTCCAGTACACAACAATATAAAAACAGCAACAAGACTTTTAAAAAACATAATTAAAATTGAATAAAAAATAGATAAATATTGAAAAGAAAAAAGTATATATAGAATACACAATAGACAATATATACACACACACACACACACACACATATATATATATATATATATATACACACACATTCATACATACATATATATGTACATACATATACACACACATACATACAGTGCATCCGGAAAGTATTCACAGCGCTTCACTTTTTCCACATTTTGTTCTGTCACAGCCTTATTCCAAAATGGATTAAATTAATAATTTTCCTCAAAATTCTACAAACAATACCCCATAATGACAACATGAAAGAAGTTTGTTTGAAATCTTTGCAAATTTATAAAAAATAAAAAATGAAAAAAATCACATGTACATAAGTATTCACAGCCTTTGCCATGACACTCAAAATTGAGCTCAGGTGCATCCTGTTTCCACTGATCATCCTTGAGATGTTTCTACAACTTGATTGGAGTCCACCTGTGGTAAATTCAGTTGATGGACATGATTTGGAAAGGCACATACCTGTCTATATAAGGTCCCACAGTTAACAGTGCATGTCAGAGCAGAAACCAAGCCATGAAGTCCAAGGAATTGTCTGTAGACCTCCGAGACAGGACTGTATCGAGGCACAGATCTGGGGAAGGGTACAGAAAAATGTCTGCAGCATTGAAGGTCCCAATGAGCACAGTGGCCTCCATCATCTGTAAATGGAAGAAGTTTGGAACCACCAGGACTCTTCCTAGAGCTGGCCGCCCGGCCAAACTGAGCGATCGGGGGAGAAGGGCCTTAGTCAGGGAGGTGACCAAGAACCCGATGGTCACTCTGACAGAGCTCCAGCATTTCTCTGTGGAAAGAGGTGAACCTTCCAGAAGAACAACCATCTCTGCAGCACTCCACCAATCAGGCCTGTATGGTAGAGTGGCCAGACGGAAGCCACTCCTCAGTAAAAGGCACATGACAGCCCGCCTGGAGTGTGCCAAAAGGCACCTGAAGGACTCTCAGGCCATGAGAAACAAAATTCTCTGGTCTGATGAAACAAAGATTGAACTCTTTGGCCTGAATGGCAAGCGTCATGTACGGAGGAAACCAGGCACCGCTCATCACCTGCCCAATACCATCCCTACAGTGAAGCATGGTGGTGGAAGCATCATGCTGTGGGGATGTTTTTCAGCAGTAGGAACTGGGAGACTAATCAGGATCGAGTGAAAGATGAATGCAGCAATGTACAGAGACATCCTTGATGAAAACCTGCTCCAGAGCGCTCTGGACCTCAGATTGGGGCGAAGGTTCATCTTCCAACAGGACAACAACCCTAAGCACACAGCCAAGATAACAAAGGAGTGGCTATGGGACAACTCCGTGAATGTCCTTGAGTGGCCCAGCCAGAGCCCAGACTTGAACCCGATTGAACATCTCTGGAGAGATCTGAAAACGGCTGTGCACCAACGCTCCCCAACCAACCTGATGGAGCTTGAGAGGTCCTGCAAAGAAGAATGGGAGAATCTGCCCAAAAATAGGTGTGCCAAGCTTGTAGTATCATACTCAAAAAGACTTGAGGCTGTAATTGGTGCCAAAGGTGCTTCAACAAAGTATTGAGCAAAGGCTGTGAATACTTATGTACATGTGATTTTTTATTTATTTATTTATTTTTTATAAATTTGCAAAGATTTCAAACAAACTTCTTTCACGTTGTCATTATGGGGTATTGTTTGTAGAATTTTGAGGAAAATAATGAATTTAATCCATTTTGGAATAAGACTGTAACATAACAAAATGTGGAAAAAGTGAAGCGCTGTGAATACATTCCGGATGCACTGTGTACACACACACACACACACACACACACACACACAAACACACACACACACATATACATATAAAGATTCTGGTGCTCAGTGCTCTGACGCGTCGGCCAGAAGGCAACAGTTCGAAAAGGTAGTGGGCAGGGTGAGTGGGATCCAGAGTGATTTTTCCAGCCTTTTTCCTCACTCTGGAAGTGTATAGTTCTCGAGGGGGGGGCAACCAATAATCCGCTCAGCAGTCCGAACTGTCCTTTTGTAGTCTTCTGATATCCGATTTCGTAGCTGAACCAAACCAGACAGTTATTGAAGTGCAGAGGACAGACTCAATGACTGCTGAGTAGAACTGTATCAGCAGCGCCTGTGGCAGGTTGAACTTCCTCAACTGGCGAAGGAAGTACAACCTCTGCTGGGCCTTTTTCGCAGTGGAGTCAATGTGTGTCTCCCACTTCAGGTCCTGTGAGATTGTAGTGCCCAGGAACCTGAATGACTCCACTGCTGCCACAGTGCTGTTTAGAATGGTGAGGGGGGTCAGTGTTGGGGTGTTTCTCCTAAAGTCCACAATAATCTCCACCGTTTTTAGCGTGTTCAGCTCAAGGTTGTTTTGACTAAACCAGTGAGCCAGCTGTTTAACCTCCCTTCTGTATGCAGACTCATCGTCATCTCGGATGAGGCCGATGACAGTGGTGTCATCTGCAAACTTCAAGAGCTTGACAGAGGGGTCCTTGGCGATGCAGTCATTGGTGTAGAGGGAGAAGAATAGTGGGGAGAGCACACATCCCTGGGGGGCACTAGTGCTGATTGTACAGGTGCTGGAAGTGAGTTTCCCCTGTCTCACAAGCTGCTGCCTGTCCGTCAGAAAGCTGTTAATCCACTGACAGATAGACGTGGGAACAGAGAGTTGGTGTAATTTAGTCCGGAGAATAGCTGGGATGATGGTGTTGAAAGCCAAACTGAAGTCCACAAAAGGATCCTTGCATATGTCCCAGGTCTGTCCAAATGTTGTAGGATATGATGCAATCCCATGTCGACCGCATCATCCACAGACTTGTTTACTCGATAAGCAAATTGAAGGGGATCTAGAAAGGGTCCAGTAATGTCCTTCAGGTGGGCCAACACCAGTCTCTCAAATGACTTCATGACCACAGACGTCAGAGTGGCATGTCTGTAGTCATTAAGTCCTGTGATATTTGGTTTCTTTGGGATGGGGATGATAGTGGAATGTTTGAAGCAGCATGGGACTTCACACTGCTCCAGTGATCTATTGAAGATCTGTGTGAAGATGGGGGCCAGCTGGTTAGCACAGGATCTAAGGCATGCAGGTGAAACGCCATCTGGGCCCTGTGCTTTCCTTATCATTTGTTTTCGAAAAACACAGCACACATAATCTTCACAGATCTTAAGTGCAGGTTGAGTAGCAGGAGGAGGGTTGCAGGAGGTGTTGGTGTTTGTGTGAAGTGAGGGTCAGAGTGGGTGTGGGGTGTGAGATTGGGACTTTCAAATCTGCAGTAGAACACATTCAGGTTGTCAGCCAATTGTTGGTCCACCACAGGGTTGGGGGCAGGAGTCCTGTAATTCATAAGTTGTTTCATGCCACTCCACACTGATGCAGGGTCGTTAGCTGAAAACTTGTTTTTCAGCTTCTCAGAGTATCTTCTTTTAGCCACTCTGATTCCCTTGTTCAGTGTGTTCCTGGCCTAATTGTACAAGACTTTATCCCCACCACTGTAAGCATCCTCTTTGGCCTGACGAAGCTGTCTGAGCTCTGCTGTAAACCATGGTTTGTCATTGTTAAATGTTAAATAAGTCCTAGTAGGGATGCATATATCCTCACAGAAACTGATATATGATGTCACAGTATCTGTGAGGTCATCCAGATTGGTGTCTGCAGCTTCAAAAACACTCCAATCAGTGCAGTCAAAGCAGGCTTGTAGTTCCAGCTCTGCTTCGTTGGTCTATCTCTTTACAGTCCTTACTACAGGCTTAGCAGATTTTAATTTCTGCCTGTAGGTTGGAAGAAGATGAACCAGACAGTGATCAGAGAGTCCCAAACTGCTCTAGGAACAGAGCCATATGCATCCTTTATTATTGTGTAGCAGTGATCCAGTATATTTCTGTCTCTGGTGGGGCATGTAATGTGCTGTTTGTATTTGGGCAGTTCACGTGTGAGGTTTGCTTTTTAAAATCCAGGTATTATTATTCCATGTCTGTGATTTGATCAGCCAGCTGTTGCAGCATTGCATTCAAACACGTTTGGCACGATATAAACACTCACCGAATAAACGAGGAAAACTCCCGCGGCGAGTAGAAAGGTTTACAGTTAATAAAGAGCGCTTCCAAATCAGGACAGCACATCTTCTTTAACGCTGTTACATCTGTACACCAACTTTAATTGATATAAAAGCATGTTCCACTGCCTCTCGTTTTCCCTGTTAACTCCGCGAAGTGATCCGCTCTGAACAGCTGGAAGCCCGGCAGATGTAACGCGCTGTCCGGAATGGCTTCACTCAGCCAGGTTTCTGTGAAGCACAAGACAGCAGTTGAAAAGTCCTTGTTTGTGTGGGTGAGGAGATGTAGTTCGTCCATTTTGTTAGGGAGAGAGCAGAGATTCGCAAGATGAATGCTCGGCAGCGCTGTTTGAAATCCGTGCCGATGGAGCCTGACCAGCGCGCCTGCTCACCTCCCTTGCCTGCGTCTCCCAAACAACACAGCCGCGCCTCAGACTGAGATGTCCAGCGAAATGTCTGAATATTCAAAATCCGGGAAAAGATTGTCTGGTATATGCTGTTGAATGTTTACCAGTTCGTCTCTGGTAAAACTGACTGGAAAAAGATTACTAAACACAGGACAAACAAACAAAAACAACAAAACAATAGGAGTGCTCCACACCGAGCCGGCCATCCGCGGCGCCATCATGATGTAATGACTTTAAAGTTAAAATTCCTTTTAAAGGGATAGGTCAACCAAAAATGAAAATTCTGTCATCATTTACTCACCGTCATGCCATCCCAGATGTGTATGACTTACTTTCCTCTGTAGAACACAAATGAAGATATTTAGAAGAATATTTCTGCTCTGTAGGTCCATACAATGCAAGTGAATGGGTGCCAAAATTTTGAAGCTCCAAAATGTACATAAAGTACATCTCCAGTGGGTTAAATCCATATCTTCAGAAGCGACATGATAGATGTGGGTGAGAAACAGATAAATATTTATGTCCTTTTTTACTATAAATCTCCACTTTCACTTTTACTTTCACATTCTTCTTTTGTTTTTGCCGATTTGCATTCTTCGTGCAAATCGCCCCTTACTGGGCAGGGAGGAGAATTTATGGTAAAAACGGACTTAAATATTGATCTGTTTGATCTGTTATACAGATGGGATGGTGAATAAATGATGAGAGAATTTTCATTTTTGGGTGAACTGTCCCTTTAAGAATTGACTGAACATCCAAGCACAAGATAATGTTGAGAGAAAATTAGCATGTGTGGATCTTTTGATCAGGGTAGCTACATCTGCACCTCAATATCTGGATAATGTTTTTTCCTTGTTAGTAGTTACACTAATTTGTTAGTAGGCACCTCAAACAGAAGTCTGGTCTGTTGACATGTAACATTTCAGCATGCTGGCATTTAAAGTTTGGTACTTAAAACTGTTAATCTAATTAGACAATCCTTTTGGACATTTTGGGTTTGGTTGAATGATCTGAGTTTAAGCCTGTTCTGCTTTGCATACTAAAGCCTGATGTGAAAGCTTGCGTCATACACCAGTGCTAAATTAACACATGATCTAACTGATTAACCTTTATTAACCTGCACTACAATACGTGTTTTCACAGAATTAAATTTAAGATCTCTTTGAGATTTAGTGGATTGAAGTATTTGGCTGGTGATTGTCGTGCACATCTAAATAGTTTGTTGCTCAGTTCATGAACCATAACTAATCTCTATGCATGTCTTTGTGTGTGTCTACTGATGGAATGTGTGTTTGTGTGTAGGGCTTTAAACAGGGCCGTTCGGTGTTGAAATCTCTGCTCTCGGGGGCGTTTGCAGGTGCCGTGGCTAAAACAGCTGTTGCCCCTCTGGACCGAACCAAAATCATCTTCCAAGGCAAGAATTCATTTGCACATTAACCCTCAGTGACTCACTTTACATCTATGTGTGACTTGTTAGATTGTTAGTTAAGCTCAGTAATAAAGTAAACTTTTTAGTATGATGAATGACATGCAGTAATCCATATTAGTGGTAGTTCAATGCTGAAAGGTTTGTTTTTATATATAAACATTTTTGCTAAAATAACACAGAAAACACTAACGAAATTCTCCTTATTATTTTAGTGTCGTCGAATAGATTCTCTGCTAAGGTGACTGTTTTTGTTTTTCTTTCTGTCTTTGAATGTGAATATAATAATTATTATTTCTTTTTTACAGCTGTAAACAAAAGATATTTGTACTGAAAACAAGACAACAATTGTGATGAGTTGCAACATTGTTACCTTTATTGCACTTGATCAGCTTTAATTTCAAATGTATTTGTTGTGTTTTTAGGAGGCGTACAGGTTAATTAGGGCAGTGGTAGCTCAGTGGTTAAGGCTCTGGGTTACTGATCAGAAGGTTGGGGGTTCAAGCCCCAGCACCGCCAAGATGTCACTGTTGGGCCCTTGAGCAAGGCCCTTGACCCTATCTGCTCCAGGGGCGCCGTATCATGGCTGACCCTGCACTCTGACCCCAGCCTAGCTGGGATATGTGAAAAAAAGAAGAATTTCACTGTATATGTGCAAATGTATAATGTGTGATAAATAAAGAAAATTAATTAAAATTAATTAAATTAATTAAAATGCCAGCTTTTTTGCATATTAATTTGAAAGGAAATTCAATTCCAAATTAAATGTACTTTCAAAAGGAAAAAAAATTGCATGGTATTTAGTATTTAAATTTTAGGATGTTTAGATATTTTTTTAAATATTTAAACATCCTTAAAACAAGATACATTACTTGAAAATCAAAATGTTTTTAATTCTTGTTTTCTGAGAAATCTACCAAAATGTTCTCATATTAATGCTTAAAACAAGAAAAAAAAGGGGTGGGGGAGAAGAGTTATTTTTCTTACCCCATTGGGAAATATTTGTCCCTGTTTTAAGCATAAATATGAAGAATTGTTACAT
This sequence comes from Myxocyprinus asiaticus, assembly GCF_019703515.2. Taxonomy (NCBI): domain Eukaryota; kingdom Metazoa; phylum Chordata; class Actinopteri; order Cypriniformes; family Catostomidae; genus Myxocyprinus; species Myxocyprinus asiaticus. The sequence continues at coordinate 54,650,951 of NC_059348.1, read as the reverse complement.
TTCTCTGGAAACAAGATTTAATATCTTAAGCAATTTTGCTTCTCAAGTTTTTTTGTTATTTTTGTTTTTTTATAGATATTTGTACTGAAAACAAGACAACAATTGTGATGAGTTGCAACATTGTTACCTTTATTGCACTTGATCAGCTTTAATTTCAAATGTATTTGTTGTGTTTTTAGGAGGCGTACAGGTTAATTCACCACACGTATCTTAAGGATGGATTCTTCAGTCTGTGGAGGGGAAACTCGGCCACTATGGTTCGTGTGATTCCATACGCTGCCATCCAGTTCTGCGCACATGAACAGTACAAGAGGATTCTGGGAAATTATTACGGCATCCAGGGCAAGTGAGTGCAATTTTCTCTTCTTCTGGCTTGCATGTGTCATACAGGTGTTATTTTGTAATCACAGCACCTTACAGAAAAGACTTGCATACAGGTTTTATGGTAAACAATGTTTACTGTCCAGCCAGTTTAAGTTACAGTGAATGTTTGAGTTACCAGTGTTAGTTTGTGCCCTCTTTTCAAGAGCTCTGCCTCCTGTGCCAAGACTGCTGGCTGGTTCATTGGCAGGCACTACAGCTGCCATGCTCACATACCCACTGGACATGGTCCGTGCACGCATGGCCGTCACGGCCAAAGAGATGTAAGAAATACAGAAAAACGTATATACATCTCACTGATGAAAATAAGCTACCACTGACCAGTTTATTATAAATGTGATGTCATTGGACGTTCTGCTTACAATAGACATTTAAAATGTTCTTGTGTGATGTTATTGTGCAATTTATTCTCAGGTACAGTAACATCCTGCATGTGTTTGTGCGTATCTCTCGTGAGGAGGGACTGAAGACCATCTATAGGGGATTCACTCCTACTATACTGGGCGTCATACCGTATGCTGGGCTCAGTTTCTTCACCTACGAGACCCTAAAGAAACTCCATGCAGGTAGAAGCTGACTGCAATTGTGTGTGTATTATTTTTATTACATTATGTGTCTGACAACATTTGTCTTTTACTAAAAGTACGAAAGCAAAAATGTTTAATTGTCTAATTCTGTGTAGTTTTTTGATTGAAAATCCGAAAACGAAAATGTTTGTCTAATTCTGTGTAGTTTTTTTATTGAAAATCTGAAAACGAAAATGTTTGTCTAATTCTGTGTAGTTTTTTATTGAAAATCTAAAAGTGAAAATGTTTAATTGTCTAATTCTGTGTAGTTTTTTCATTGAAAATCCAAAAGCAAAAATTTTTAATTGTCTAATTCTGTGTAGTTTTTTATTGAAAATCTGAAAACGAAAATGTTTGTCTAATTCTGTGTAGTTTTTTTAATTGAAAATCCGAAAACGTTTGTCTAATTGTGTGTAGTTTTTTCTATTGAAAATCCAAAAGCGAAAATGTTTAATTGTCTAATTCTGTGTAGTTTTTTTATTGAAAATTACGAAAGCGAAAATGTTTGTCTAATTCTGTGTAGTTTTTTTATTGAAAATCCAAAAGCGAAAATGTTTGTCTAATTCTGTGTAGTTTTTTTAATTGAAAATCCGAAAACGTTTGTCTAATTGTGTGTAGTTTTTTCTATTGAAAATCCAAAAGCGAAAATGTTTAATTGTCTAATTCTGTGTAGTTTTTTATTGAAAATCCAAAAGCGAAAACGTTTGTCTAATTCTGTGTAGTTTTTTATTGAAAATCTAAAAGTGAAAATGTTTAATTGTCTAATTCTGTGTAGTTTTTTTATTGAAAATTACGAAAGCGAAAATGTTTGTCTAATTCTGTGTAATTTTTTTTATTGAAAATCTGAAAATGTTTGTCTAATTCTGTGTAGTTTATTAATCGAAAATCCAAAAGCGAAATGTTTGTCTAATTCTGGGTAGTTTTTTTTTATTGAAAAGCCTGGGTAGCTCAGTGGTAAAATACGCTGGCTACCACCCCTGGAGTTCGCTAGTTTGCTAGTTCGAATCCCAGGGCGTGCTGAGTGACTCCAGCCAGGTCTCCTAAGCAACCAAATTGGCCCGGTTGCTAGGGAGGGTAGAGTCACATGGGGTAACCTCCTCGTGGTCGCTGTAATGTGTTTTGTTCTCAGTGGGGCGCGTGGTGAATTGAGCGTGGTTGCCGCGGTGGATGGCGTGAAGCCTGCACACGCGCTATGTCTCCGTGGCAACGCGCTCAACAAGCCACGTGATAAGATGCGCGGGTTGACTGTCTCAGACGCGGAGGCAACTGAGATTCGTCCTCTGCCACCCGGACTGAGGCGAATCACTATGCAACCACGAGGACTTAGAGCGCATTGGGAATTGGGCATTCCAAATTGGGAGAAAAAGGGGAAAAAATCCCCCCCCAAAAAAAAAGTAAAAAAAAAAGAAAATCCAAAAGTGAAAATGTTTGTCTAATTCTGTGTCGTTTTTTATTGAAAATCCAAAAGCAAAAATGTTTGTCTAATTCTGTGTAGTTTTTTAATTGAAATTCCAAAAGTGAAAATGATTAATTGTCTAATTCTGTGTAGTTTTTTTTATTGAAAATCCAAAAGCGTCGGGGCCTGGGTAGCTCAGTGGTAAAATACGCTGGCTACCACCCCTGGAGTTCGCTAGTTCGAATCCCAGGGCATGCTGAGTGACTCCAGCCAGGTCTCCTAAGCAACCAAATTGGCCCGGTTGCTAGGGAGGGTAGAGTCACATGGGGTAACCTCCTCGTGGTCGCTATAATGTGTTTTGTTCTCGGTGGGGCGCGTGGTGAATTGAGCGTGGTTGCCGTGCTGGATGGCGTGAAGCCTCCACACACGCTATATGTCTCCGTGGCAACGCGCTCAACAAGCCACGTGATAAGATGCGCGGGTTGACTGTCTCAGATGCGGAGGCAACTGGGATTCGTCCTCCGCCACCCGGACTGAGGCGAGTCACTATGCGACCACGAGGACTTAGAGCGCATTGGGAATTGGCCATTCCAAATTGGGAGAAACGGGAAAAATCCCCCCCCCCCCAAAAAAGAAAAATTTAAAAAAAAAGAAAATCCAAAAGTGAAAATGTTTGTCTAATTCTGTGTCGTTTTTTTATTGAAAATCCAAAAGCGAAAATGTTTAATTGTCTAATTCTGTGTAGTTTTTTAATTGAAAATCCAAAAACGAAAATGTTTGTCTAATTCTGTCGTTTTTTTTTTGAAAATCCGAAAATGTTTGTCTAATTCTGTGTAGTTTTTTTTTATTGAAAATCCAAAAGCGAAAATGTTTGTCTAATTCTGTGTATTTTTTTTTATTGAAAATCCGAAAATGTTTGTTTAATTCTGTGTAGTTTTTTTAATTGAAAATCCAAAAGCGAAAATGTTTAAATGTCTAATTCTGTGTGGTAGCAATTTCCATTCCCTCAAAACGAGTCTTTTGGTGACAATCATCCACAGCATTAAAGACTGTTGTATGGCTACAGGGAGGCAGAGGGTGGACTGTGAGCAGCTGAAGATGGCGAATCCGGGACCCAGGGGAAAGGTCCTATTATAGGCCTTTGAATACCAGTTAAATATTTTTAGCCAGAATCCAGACAGTGAAGGGCAGAACCAGAAAGCGTGGGACAACGTGCCCTTCGTAACTTGACATCTGTGAGACAGGGGAACATTTTATGCAGCCTGGATTTAAAATAGTGAAGACGGTGGACAACTTTGAACTGGATCAGTTGGTGTCTGCTGTTAACAGAGCAGGCCTGTATCATAGACAGACTCTTGTCCCATGCAGCTTCGGAAAGTTCAGTGCCCAGTTCCCCTCTCCAGGCCTCCCTGAGCCTCACAGTGGAGGCTGTAGCATAATCATCAAACAAACATACAAACTTTGAACAGGATGCCTGGAGTCAGAAGGGTTCTTTAGAGTATCAAAAAATGTATGCCTCCCTGGGAGGATTTCGGAGATACAAATCTCTGGTTTCACGTAGTGGAAAAAATGTGTGTGAGGCAGCTCAAATTTCTCTTTCAACTGACTAAATGATCTAAATCGTCCCTCGATATACAGATCTTCGATGGAAACTAAACCCTTCTCCCTCCAGGCATGATAGGTTTTGTCGGACCACAGGGGTAAAAAGGAGTGATTGAAACAAATTGGTGTTTGGAAAGATGTCTCCGGCAGGCCCAGAACACTTCTAACCTGGTTTAGGATACTAACAGAGTTTCTCCATGACAATACTTAGCCTCTTTAAGGCCCCGGGCTTCTCTAACTTACAAAACAGCATGGCTGGCAGGGAAGAGTTGGCAACCTAGTTAGCCTCCATATATAGCCACAAGGGGGCCTCAGAGGCCAAGTCACCCAGAGTCCCCTGGTGTCAGAACATTAGAGCCCTAGCATTGGCAGCCCAATAATAATAATGTTTAAATATGGGTAAACCCAGTCCTCCTTCAGATTTGGACTTTTGTAAGTGAATTTTCGAGATCCTGTGATTCTTATAATTCCAAATGTAAGACAGAATTATGGAGTCCAATTCTTTGAAGAAAGCTGATGTGAGAAAAATGGGGCAATTTTGACAAAAATAGAGGAACCTGGTGAGAGACCATTTTAGTTGAATTTATACGGCCTATCATAGACAAAGGTGAGATTTTCCAACTTTCTATGTTCTGTTTGAGTTTTGAAATAAACTCGGCAAAATTTAGTTTAAATATTAGTTTAAGGTCCTTGGGTGTTATCAAGCTGAGATAAGTATGGTGACTATTTTGAACGGAGTACTTTCCAAAAACAAAAACGTGATACTACTTTTTGTCCAGTTGAATGTGTATCCTGATAGCCTGCCAAAGGAAGTGATTAAATCTAGGAGAGCGGGGACTGATTTTTCTGAATTGTTCAAATACAATATCACGTTGTTGGCATATAAACTAATGAGTGTTTCCATGCCTCCCACTTTGAGGTCCACAATGTTTGGATGATATCTAATGCTTAGGGTGAGGAGCTCTATCGCAGTGGCGAAGAGGGCCGGTGAGAGGGGGCAATCCTGCTGGACTGAACGGTGTTAAGGAAACATACTTGTCGCCATTAGTTAAGATAGAACACATTGGGCTGGCGTATATCAGTTTAACCCAGGATATAAATGGCTTGCCAAACCCAAATCTATACAATGACTCAAACATGTAGGGCCAATCGACCTGGTCAAAGGCCTTCTGTGCATCCAGGGATAGGATTGCTGCTCCACTGACTTCCCCATGATCAGTGTACATGGTATTAAGGAGGCGTCTGACATTAGAGAAAGAGAACCTGCCCAGGATGAACCCTGATTTATCAGGATGAATGATAGATGACAAGTGCTTGTTTAAACGGTTAGCCAACATTTTAGTGATTACCTTTCTATCAAAGTTCTGGAGTGCAATGGGCCTATAGCTGGCCGGGTCTATTTCCTCTTTACCTTTCTTTAAGATGAGGGAGATATTGGCCTCATACGGTGTTTTGGGCAAGGCTTTATCTCTCTTAGAGTTAATTATCATTCTGAGGAGGAGCGGGGCGAGAGTATCACAGAATTTCTTATCGAATTTGCAGCCGAATCCATCTGGCCTCGCTGCCTTGCCAGGTGGAAATGATTTAATGGCAGTGGTTATTTCTTCTAATGTGAAATCGGAGTCTAGGCCCTCCCTGGCAGTGTCGCTAAGTTTGGGCATTACAAGAGGATAAAAGAAGTCATTCAAGTCAGAATGAGTGGCGCCACTTTTGGAAGTGTAGAGTTCACTATAAAACTCTTTAAAGCAGATGTTTATATCTTTCGGGTTAGATAACAGGGTGCCTGCCCTCAATGTGATGCGGTGAATTGACCTGGAGGCCTGGGCACCCCTAAGATGCCGCGCCAGGAGCCTACCGGCTTGTCTCCCATCTCGAAATGCTTTTGTCTTAGTTTTAAGAGGTGGTTGTTTATTTGACCACCCAGGATACAGTTGTACTCATATTTGAGCTCCATTATCTTATTATAGTCTTCAGGGGATTTTGATGCCTGGTATGCCTGGTAAGTCTTGTAATCTGGTGGTAATGTTTTCTATGAATTTTTTTATCAGTGAGTAAGGAAGGGTTGAAACACCAGGAATAAGTTTGTTTAGGAAGTGAGAGATTTAAGGACATGGTCTAGAGATTATGGTCAGCGATTAATATGTTGTGGTATTTTGTATCCATGATGTGGGAGATTAAATGAGAATCAACCAAAAAATAGTCTATTCTGCTATAGGATTTGTGAACAAGAGAATAATTAGAATAATCCCTATCGGTGGGGTGTTGAACTCTCCAGATGTCTACCAAATTCCTGGACTTAATCAGGTTGTCTAGGACCTGCACGTGATAGTATGGGGCGGGCCGGAGGACAGTCTGTCTAGATAGGGGTCCAGATATCAGTTCAGGTCACCTCCGATTATTATGTTTGAATTGCTGGCATCTGGAAGCAATTGAAAACCTTCCTGAAAAATTTGGCTCATCAATGTTTGGACCGTAAATGTTGAGAAAGGTTAACGGAAACTAATTAATGGTTCCAGAGGCGATGATATATCTGCCATGAGGGTCGGTGATCATAGAGGTGAGTCGAAATGGAATGTTTTTCCTAAAGAGAATAGCCACACCACGAGCATGAGAGGAGAAAGGTGACTGGTAAACCTGCGTTATCCAACTGCACCTCAGTCTGTGTTGTTCAGTTGCTTTGATATGGGTTTCCTGCAGGAAAATTACATCTGCAGATAGTGATTCAAGATGTCTAAAGACTTTATCCCTCTTAACCGAATGGCCGAGCCCCTTAACGTTCCACGAGACTATTGTGATATCTCTGCTTCCCACCTGCGTTCTACCGTGAGACCTCTGCTTGTGAAAGTAAGAGAGAAATTATTATAGTTGGGCACATGTAAAATGTAAAGCGACTGGCAGCCTCATAAGAACACAATATAGGAAAAAATAAACATACATGTCTGAGCCATCAACAAGAACAACACACACACCCCCCCACCCCCCCTCGTGTCTCCCGGAACCGGACACAAGTTCCCCATTTCCATCCAGAAAGAAGCTTCCGGGCAGATAGTTATCTCTGCTACTCTAACACAGACCACCCTCTCCGAGGGTTTACACATGGGTAGCATGATACTGTTGGACAAAGTAATGCTCTTTGGGTTAAGGGAGAAATGTCCAGTGCCTGCACTTGAAACTGTGCATTCATAACACCAACTCAAAATCAACCAGTATAACTGCAAGTACATGTAAAATGTTCTCTGCCGTCAAGTCCCAGTGCAGCATATGGCATTATTAAACTGCATATGACAAACAATTCTCTCCCCCTGTCCCAGTATGTAAACAAGCACGATTGAAAGCTGAATGAACAGCAACCGGGTGTGAGTCTCCTCCCCTGTATGTGTATTGTTCCTTTCCAGGAACCATGCTGCCTCCTTCAGGTCAACAAAGACTGTAGGCACTCCTCCGTCATGGTGGTGGTGGATATGAAGCCTGGCCGGGTACCGTAGGGTGTGCTTGACTCCTCTGTCCTGTTGAGTTTGATTACATCCTGGAAGGCGCGACGTTGGGACATCACCTCGGGAAAATCTGGAATGCCCAATTCCCAATGTGCTCTAAATCCTCGTGGTGGTGTAGTGACTCGCTTCAGTCCGGGTGGCGGAGGACGAATCTCCATTGCCTCCACGTCTGAGACCGTCAATCCACGCATCTTATCACATGACTTTTTGAGCGCGTTACCATGGAGATGTAGCGCATGTGGAGGCTTCACGCTATTCTCCGCGGCATCCACGCACAACTCGCTACTCGCCCCACCGAGAGCGAGAACCACATTATAGTGACCACGAGAAGGTTACCCCATGTGACGATGATGATGATGATGATGATGGTTGCTTAGGAGACCTGGCTGGAGTCACTCAGCACACCCTGGATTCGAACTCGCGACTCCAGGGGTGGTTGTCAGTGTCAACACTCGCTGAGCTTCCCAGGCCCCGTCTCAGACAGCGAGATTCTAGATCTAGCACTTTAGTTTGGAGCTGTTCTGTTTCACAAGTTCTGAATACTTAGCTTCTAGCTCTTGTATGCGTGCTTTGAAGTCGCTAGCGGTTAGCTTTTGGTTAGCCACACAGGCTTGTAGATCAGCCTGCGAGGCCACAAGCTTCTGGAAGCTGGATTCAGAAGCATCAAAGTGTTTAGAACTGACTTGGACATCTCCTGGCATAATTCCTTGCACATGGCATAAGTTTTGTCTGGTGGTTTCTCCGACGTGGTAGGAGAGTGGTTTGCAGGCCCGTCATCGGAATTAGCATTAGCTGGCTTGGACGTCAATGGCCCTGGCTTTGTTGGCGACGTATGGCTTCGGCATTATCAGACTTTTCTGTACACTTAGTTTAAATTGGGAGAGTAGGCACGCACTAGTGGCCTGTAAGTGAATAAAGCACGGTATAATAACAATTTTGTCGAGGCCTCAGAGAGGAGCACTGACCAAACATGTCTAATCCATATGCATGCACACTAGTGCCCTTATTCTATGTAGAAAGTCAGAAAGTGAACATGTATAATTATATAATTCTATGTAGTTTTTTTATTGATTTAAAATATGAAAGCGAAAATGTTTAAATGTGTAATTCGATGTAGTTTTTGTTTGTATTGTAGTGTACATTATAGATGCAGATTATTTGTAATTTTTATTTTAGTTAACATGCATTTTTTGTTTGTAATATTTTTTTTACGATAACCTTATGTGCGTCTTTTTCTTTGGACATGAGTGACTCATCTTTCATTTTATATTTGCAGTTCTGTTTTTGTTCTTTTACAAACTCACATTGTTACTTAAATGCTTTTTTTGTTGTTTTCGTAATAGTTTTATTTAATGATAACCTCGTGACTGGTCTATCACATTATAGTTGCAGTTTAGTTTCCATTGTTTTGAAAACATATTTTTTATTTTTATTGTAGTTAATAAAAAAAAAAATGTAGTTTGAAGTGTACTTTTTCGCAATAGTTTTCATAACCTTCGGTGATTTGTTCTTTCCTCTCGCTGTTTCAGAACGAACGGGCCGCCTACAGCCGTACTCGTACGAGCGTCTGGCGTTTGGAGCGTGTGCGGGGCTGATCGGTCAGTCTGCCTCCTACCCGCTGGACGTGGTCCGCAGACGCATGCAGACAGCGGGTGTCACCGGCCACACCTACAGCACCATCGGCGGCACCATGTGGGAGATCGTAGCAGAGGAGGGCGTCATCCGCGGCCTCTACAAGGGCCTGAGTATGAACTGGGTCAAAGGTCCAATAGCAGTTGGTATCAGCTTCATGACCTTTGACGTAACACAGATCCTCTTGGGCAAATTTCAGCAGTTGGGTAATAATGCACGGTAGGCTGCAGGGGGCAGCAGAGAGACAAGAAGACGGAATTACATCCGTAATGAAGAATTTGCTGTGATGCAAGTGTTTCATTGTAGCATCAAGGCATCAGATGGCTTTCATGAGTGACAACGTAGAGCCTGTGCTGCAAGAAAATGAAAAGAGATGTTTACTTTTTAGCCTGGAGCATATGTTGCCAATGAAGAGTAGTGGAAGTGTGGCATCTTTCACACGCAAATGCAGAACCCTAATAGTTTGAACAATGTGTGCTGGATTATGATATGAACGGTTTAGATTTTGATTTTCTGATGAAAAAGTGTGTTTGATACAGAGACACTGAATGGATGTCCAGCATCTACTGCCGTCACAGACCTTACGTGCTGTATGTGCAATATTTACTGTCCTACATGTCTTTCTGGACACGCATGGTATGCGGTGCTTACAGTATTTTCCTTTATACCGAAATACAGTATCTCAGCGTATCAAATGAAAAACTGGCTTCATCTACGGTACTGCTTGTGGTTTCACACAAGTAAAAAAAATTTATCTGTCATCATTTACTCATCCTCATGTCTTTCCAAACCTGTTACTTTTTTCCGCTGTAGACAACAAAAGATGTTGTTTAGCAACAATGTTTCTGCAAAGGTTTCATTTGAAAATGCATTAATTACGCTACATTTACACCTCTCATCCATGCTGGAATGACATTTTCCTCCACCGAAAACAGAGACTTCTCCGTTACTGCAAACTTTGGAAAACGATGACGTTAGGAAACTGAAACGAAGGCTTCCAACTTAAACACATTAGTGAGGACATGGCTTAAATATGGCAAACAAGCCAAAAAAATAAATAAAATCCAGATGACTTGTGCGCTGTATTCCTAGTACTTGGTGATATGGCTACAAAAATAATATCTCAATATTTTTCAGCCGATTGACGCTATTCGATACATTTCTCAATAATTATGTATTTGCTCTTACATGGCTCAAAAGTTATATGTATTTTTTTTTTTAAATAAGAGGAACCATCATTTCATCCAAACAGCCATTGTAGCCAAAAATATTTAATATTTTAAAGGCATTAAATAAAAATCGATTTATAATTATTTAAAGCATTATTTACCTTTATGCATTTTTAATAAAACATTTTTTTTTTATTATGCATATTGCATAATACAAACTTATTACTGTGGGACCCAGTTAAGTTTATTAATATAATATAATATGTAATTATCTTTATTATTTTGAGGATTAGATTTGATATAAAAGGAATATATTTCCGTCCAATTTACTTCATCTGGAGCTTTTATTTTGACACTGAAAGTGCAGTGTTTATTTAAAAGTTTGCAATGTTCCTCATCTGGTGATACGCTGTCTTCTCCTTTTCTGTTATACTATGCCTCATTTGTAGATATGTATAATAACTTTGCACGAGTGCTTAAACCTGCAGTACTTTTCTTTCACAATGTACGTGAACTGTTCTAAAAGCGCTGAAAGCACCATGAGCCCTGCGCATGCACAGATCAGCGTTTATTCTGAAGCAAACACAAAACATGTTGATCTGTCTTTAATCGCAGCGCATATGATGGTATCGACATTTTGATGTTATTTTGATTCATTGTGCAGCCCTAAAGGATCATGAAATTAGTCTTCTGATGCGCTCTTTATGAAACTAAATGGCCAAATAAAAAGCGCATTAAAATCAGCAAAATCATTGCCATTATATCATGAATATTTGATATGTCACCCACTCCTAATTCCAAGTCTTCTGAAGCCATACGATAGCTTTGTGAGGGGGAACAGACATTTTCTCACTCCCTAAATTTCTCATTTGCGTTATTTTTATTCTCAATCTGCTTTGAGAAAACGTGTCGCCCCAGGTTTGATATCAGTGATACAGAATGCTATTGGTAACTGACTGCAACGTGCCAAGTTTGAATATGCAGGAGTGCAAATGAGATTTGAGAGCTCTGGCAGAGAGGTGGAGTTTCTGTGAAGAATGACTAAGCTATCGTATGACTTCAGAAGACTTAGAATAGAGTGCATGAGTCATATGGATTACATTCATGCAGATTTTCTTATGGTGTTTTTGTCCTTTTTGGAGCTTGTCACCCTCAGTCCCCATTCACTTTCATTATATTGAATAGAGAGTCATGAACATACTGTTAAACATAAAACTAATCGCAGTCATACAGGAACAACATGAGGGTGAGTAAATGATGACAAATGTTCATTTTTTGGGTGAAATAACCCTGTTAACCTTTTACCCTTTAGTGACTCAGAACCAAAGAAAGGTCAGCTGACCCATGACAGTGGAGTAAAGTGATCTCTATATATTTAGAGAGATGTTTAGAGACATACAGCAGAGTTGTGTGTGTGTGTGTGTGTGTGTGTGTGTGTGTGTTTATGATGTTTTGAGTGTCTGATCTGTCTGTTGCCTCTGTCTTTAAACTTTGCACTTGCTGTATATGTTGTCGTGCATAACGCTGACTGACTTAATGAGAGTGTTTGTCTTCAGCTTCAGTGTTTTACTGTCTGTGATGCGTGTTTAGCGTCTCGCACATCATGTTTGGACTCCCAAGTGCCTGAAAAGAGAGCGAGAACACAACAGCTACTACAACTAAACATATAAACCAACTTGTTCTCATGACTGTTGCAACATTTTTGCAAAAACGAAATGACACGTTTGGCTGCAGTTTCCCTGTGAAATGTCCAGTGGGGGGCGCCAAAAGCGAGTGATCTTGATGGTTTTAATGAGTAAAACGTACCCCCCTAAAACAGATATGAGAGTTACACAAAGCAGACATCCGACCCTAAAACAACACCTAAACATAACCGATAGTGTCCGAAAACAAAATGAGCAATTAAATAATTTTGTGTTGCTTCTATGACACTTTCGCCTCACGTGTCAGCTAGCGTGTTTGGCTGGGCTCAAACTACAGTGTTTTGAGTACTAAATGCAGCACTCTATCAGGCGAGCTACCACAGAAGAAAATTATAGTAAATAATGTGTTATAGTAAAAGTGTTTCTATATCATAACATAGCATTTTGTGACTAATAGAGTGAAAAATACACGTTAATAAAGTTGTACTCGTGATTTGCGTGAAAGTGAATAAAATGCACAGCTGTTGTTGCGCCTCTAGAGTTTATTTCACCAGGAAACTGCAGCGAAACGTAGAATGCGGCACGTAAAAGTACGTTTGTAAGTTCATTCTATGAGACTAGGTTGCTATAAACATATCTACATCATCTCTACATGAATTTAAGTGTTACTAACACTTGAAACGGTCAAAATTGTGTACACAAATACAAAAAGTATTACGGCGTCAAATGTGCACATTAGGTTGTGTTCAAGAATTTACTGAATTTGGAGATTTGAAATTATACATTTACATTAGCTTTTTTTAATTTTAATCTATTTTTTGTTCATGCTCATATACAAAGTTTTTATTCTATTTATGAGGATACAATTTCTGTTTTAGTCACACTCAAAATAATAAAAATAAAATAATATTTTTTTCAACAAAATCCATCAAATTTAATTGAGTATTGTTTAAGAAAATAAAAATAAATTTATTTTAATATGTAATTTAATTTAGTTAATTACACTGTTCAATTTGGTGGAATTTTTTTTAATGAAATTGAAATGCATAAATCTTAAAAGTTGGCATATATATATATATATATATATATATATACACATTTTTTTTTTTTGTTTTTTTTTGTTTTTAGTGCAATTTAATCACATAGAAACACAATACTGATTCCAGATGCCACTTCTCTTAGCAGAAATGTTAAATTATGTGAAATATGTACTAAGGAGCTGCACAACGGCGATGTGTGGAGATTATTATGTTGAATTTCATGAAAATTTAACGTCAAGAAAATGTCCAGGTGATATTTACACCAAAATCAAAAGAAATAATAATAACAACAATAATAATAATAATAATAAAAAATGAAGCCTGCTTTTAGGACCATTAAGGTTTTTGCATTGTCATTATTTTTATAATTAAAAAATACACCAATTCTTAGTAGTATAGCTAAAGAAAAAAAATCTAATATAATCCAAAATAATGATAATGATATAAATTAATCTGTGAAGTAAAATTGCAAGTATACATCATGGTAGTATTTGATGTACTGAATTTAATTTATCCTTATTTATATGCTAAAAATGGTCTTGACATGATCATTTTCATTACTGTACTGCAGTATTTGGAATGGCATTTTCTGGCATTATGAGAAACTGAGTGTGAAACATGCTTAATTGTCATGAAACTATGGAAATTCACCCGTCAGCTCTTGCTAAAATCACGACCCTTCATAGACCTACTAACCAGACAATCACAGAACACTAAAGCACAAAGACTCTAATCCATGTCTTGGCAAATAAATGGCATTATGTGCAATTTATGATAGATAAACATCCCAAGTGACCTTTCAAAATACTGATACAGGGATTAATTATCATGACACAACATAATCAGATGTGATGTGAGATTTGACTGAAATGAAGTCTACACTGGCAAACGTATTTGATCTACAGGTACGTTTGTTCATTTGGAAGTATAGAATTGCAACACAGTGAATGTGGAACTCCATTTCTGGAATCTGACAGTTTTTCCGGATTGCTGAATTCATGCATATTTTAATGTAAAGGTTTGTTTCTGGATCAGGAGGTGTACTGAACGTGTCTAATGTACTCTCACTAAAATAACTTGTTTTCAAGCATTTAAGACTGTTTTTGTAAATTGCAAGGATTTGTGCCAAATGAATGTATATTAAACTAATGATATTGTAGCTTTGTTTTTATCACATTAATATTTTCCCTTTTATGATGGAGAGGAAAAATGTGCTGCTGCCTGTGTTTAAACTGAGAATTATACTTTATAAATGATTTGTCCTCTAGATGGCGCCATCGACACAATTCAATTGCAGTCTTTGTTAAAATGAGTTTTTGTCTCTTGATATCACACTTTTTACTCCAGTGAATATTTGTCAGTACTACTTTGAAACCCGGCGTCTGTATAGAAATCAACTTTTAAGTCTTGATATTAAAAATGCAATGAAACATTTCTACCATCATAGCCCAGGAAAAAAAGCTGAAGTTAATTTAACACACAGAGAATGTTGTCACACTACATGGGGTAAGTTGTCACAATGGGAGCCATCTGTTTATTGATGCTGATTTGACAAATATTCTTTTGTTTGACATATGAAATATCTGAAGTTTAAAAAAAGATAGTTACTGCGATAAAATTCTGGTGACAATTTCCCCGTGTGACAACTAGCCCCGGCTTTACTTCTTTTACATGATGTGGCATGCATACACTTACAGTAACTGCCCTGCAGGTTTTATAAAATGGGAGCAATTTGTTTGAATATGCAAAACTAATTTGTGTTTCATACCTTTATGATATTCAACCAACAGTCAAAAATGTGTGACTTTTACTTACATAATTATATAATTATTATATGAGTAATACTTGTAATTATATTATTACTTCCACTACTATTTAGTATTAGTAATGTATTGCTTTTTAACAGTTAAATGTACCTACACGGGACAGAGATTTTAATCCAAAGGGTCTGAATTGACACAGAGCTTGATTTTGTCACTAAATCAGATGGTTGAGATATTTTGCACACATTAGGTCTTTACCCTAGAGATAGTTGGATAACTGCATTTTAAAACTTTAAAGGAATGTTCCGGGTTCAATACAAGTTAAGCTCAATGGACAGCATTTGTGGCATAATGTTGATTAACACAAATATTAATATAGACTCGTCCCTCCTTTTCTTAAAAAAAAAAAAAGCAAAAAGAGAGGTTCCAGTGACGCACTTACAATGGAAGTCAATGGGGCCAATTTTTGGATTGTTTAAAGACAGAAATGTGAAGCTGATAATTTTATAAAAGCACTTACATTAATTATTCTGTTAACACTTGTGTATTATTTGAGCTGTAAAGTTGTTTAAATCATCGTTTTAGGGTATACGGCTGTTACGTCGTCATGGCAACAAAGTTGTAAAATTGCCTATAACGTTACTCAGAAAAGGTTAGCAAACGATTTTATCACACTAAAATCATGTTAACACACATATTGTTTATATCTTGTGTTTATACTTTTGAAAAAGTGAGTATTTTAATGTTCAAAATTTGGCCCCCATTCACTTCCATTGTAAGTGTCTCACTGGAACACAGATTTGTGTTTTTTTTTTTTTTAAAGAAAAGGAGGGACGAGTCGAAATTAATTTTTGTGGTATCCATAAAAAATTATGCCACAGTTGCTGTCGATTGAGCTCAATTTTTTTTGAACCCGGAATAAGTTCAGTTTCAAATGTATCACTGAGATAAAAGTAACATATATGGCGCTACTCACCTGCTGATAAATAATCATATTTGACTTTAGAAACCTCAGTGTGCTGACGATGTCCTGAACTTCACCTGTTATTTACCCTCCTCTAATGCAGATTTCATTCTACAATACAAATGTTTTATATTACACAACTGCTTGGTTAAATAGAAATCCGTGAATATCGATTGAAAACTGTCAGTGATTTGAACACTTGTCTATTGCTGAATCAAACTCTGATTTTGTCACACAGATGATGGGCAAATGATGAACAGATACACAGACACTCAGGAGCGGTGCTGATGCTGGCTGTGGGCGGGATTACCCGATGGTTGCCATAGGTACCTGGAGCTGTGCCAATGTATTTGCGTGTATTCAAATAGCTCATGAATAATTTACAACACAGCAGCCCGCCACTGCGGACAATGATGCTGGTGCTTTCAAATGCTACATTTACACACACTATACATCCCTCACCTCTGCACTTGAGAAAGTCACTGCTCCAGGAAATATTTTGATATTATCAGACATGCCATAAAATACCATGATTAAAATGTCAAACTGTCTAATGTAGTTCCCATATGTCCATCTAAATCAAGACATTCTTCCCTCTGTCATCAGTTGGATTATACAAGCCTTTATAGATTCATTAATATAACATTTTTTAGATTATCATATAAAATGTCATTAGAATTCTACATTTCCTTTATCCCACTTGCAATAAAATTCTAATAAATATCATACAGTTTGCAGAAGAAGAGCATGATGTTTATTGGCTCACTGTATGTAACAGGAAATGATGTCACACTTGTGGAACCAGCTGATTGGAGGATGTCCATGCTGGACTGTAAATGTTTTTTATTTTACTATTTAAAGGGCCAGTGGCTCAAATTCACCCACAAATATAGATGAACAGATTCTTTACATTAAAAATGATGCGGTACTATTTGGTGAACAGCATATCAATGTTTAATTGGTTTATTGTGGAAAAAATGACATAAACATAATTACCATACATTAAAAAGAACTAAACAAAATATGAATGCATATGCAATTATTTCCTTTTAGTTCAAAAATATCGTAATATTCTAATAAAGACGCTGTCTACTTCTATTCCAAGATAAATACGTTTTTAGTATATATTATATGAACCAAATCAAATGAAATCTGCCAAATTAATTATCCAAAAAACAAGAGAATTAGGGAAAACAAAAAGATAATCTTTTTTGGAATATATTGTTGGTTGCTTGACATACATTTTCATTTCCAATGCTAATTTACACTCTTGCGTTGCAAATTATAATTGTAGCCTATATAACAATGTTGTTTTTTAACCTGTAAAAATGTGGATATTTTAACCTAACACACCAAAACAGAAAAAAGTCAGTTATCTTATTTAAAAATAATGTAATAATAAAATAAACATAATAAAATAAATATCTTACATGTACAATTAGTCATTTAGCAGACGCATTTTATCCAAAGCGAGTTACAATTGAATATTAATTAAAAACAAATATTGAGATCAAACTGGAATTAAGACCAGTTTCTCTTCAATGTGCTTATCGAGCAAACAGGTCTGTGGATGATGCAGTCAACATGGGATTGCATCATATCCTGCAACATCTGGACAGATTAGGGACATACGCAAGGGTCCTTTTTGTGGACTTCAGTTCGGCTTTCAACACCATCATCCCAGCTATTCTCCAGACTAAATTAAACCAACTCTCTGTTCCCATGTCTATCTGTCAGTGGATTACCAGCTTTCTGACGGACAGGCAGCAGCTTGTGAGACAGGGGAAACTCACTTCCAGCACCTGTACAATCAGCACTGGTGCCCCCCAGGGATGTGTGCTCTCCCCACTACTCTTCTCCCTCTACACCAACAACTGCATCACCAAGGACCCCTCTGTCAAGCTCCTGAAGCTACTGTCATCGGCCTCATCCAAGATGGTGACGAGTCTGCATACAGAAGGGAGGTTGAACGGCTGGCTCACTGGTGCAGTCAAAATAACCTGGAGCTGAACACACTTAAAACGGTGGAAATGATTGTGGACTTCAGGAGGAACACCCCAATACTGACCCTCCTCACCATTCTAAACAGCACTGTGGCAGCAGTGGAGTCATTCAGGTTCCTGGGCACTACCATCTCACAAGACCTGAAGTGGGAGACACACATTGACTCCATTGTGAAAAAGGCCCAGCAGAGGTTGTACTTCATTCACCAGCTGAGGAAATTCAACCTGCCACATGCGCTGCTGATACAGTTCTACTCAGCAGTCATTGAGTCTGTCCTCTGCACTTCAATTACATTCTGGTTTGGTTCAGCTATGAAATCAGACATCAGAAGACTACAAAGGACAGTTCGGACTGCTGAGAGGATTATTGGTTGCCCCCTGCCCTCCCTTCAAGAACTATACACTTCCAGAGTGAGGAAAAAGGCTGGAAAAATCACTCTGGACCCCACTCACCCTGCCCATTACCTTTTTGAACTGTTGCCTTCTGGCCGACGCATCAGAGCTCTGAGCACCAGAACCGTCAGGCACAGGAACAGTTTTTTCCCTCAGGCTATCCATCTCATGAACAGTTAAATTGCCCCATTGAGCAATAATTATGTGCAATACACAGTTTAGTCAATTTATATTTATCCAACATACCCTACCTCTTTTGCCATTACATTCCCTTGCACTGTATATAACAGATTTGTACGTCTGTACGTATGTGTATAATTATTTTTTATTTTTTATTATTATCTATATCTTGCTGCTGTTTTTGTATTGTTGTACACTGGAAGCTCCTGTCACCAAGACAAATTCCTTGTATGTGTACGCAAACTTGGCAATAAAGTTCATTCTGATTCTGATTCTGATTCTGAAGACACAGAAATGACACAATTTTCCTCTTTTAGTCCATGGAAGTTTCAGCACAATTGTCCCAAAAGATACCAAAATATACGATGCACTTTATTTCATATTATTTGCATGAGGTATTTTATTGCACTCTATGTGGGTGTTTGTTTTTAATTATCTAAAAAAAAAAAGAGAGACTAAAAATAGGTACGTTTTCTCTCTCAAAGAAAGAGCAGCACTTAAATGAATTTACTACTTTTAGAACAGCAACCAAAAACAAAAAAAAACATCGTCATGTGAAAAGACTGACTCATTCAAAAAATTACATTTTCTCACTCACACAGTGGCGTAACCAACCTCTAATATTCTGGGTGGGCCTGGGACTAATTTAGAGGTTTTTCTTTGACTTCAAATATATATTTATAAAATAGTGTAAAAAAATGCATAAATTCAGATTTTTTAAAATTAGTAAAAAAAATACAATAAAAAAAACTGGGGCGAAAACTTTGCCCATCCATTTTTATTGAGGCCCACCCAAAAGTAAATGCCCTTGCACTCACATATTTTCTCACCTTCATGTCATTCAAACCCATGAATGAATCACAGTTCGATTTGTAAAGCGGCTGATGGTAAAGAACCGACACAAAAGAACAAATCGTCCTGATCTGATTCTTGAGTTGATTCAAAGATCTGGTCACATCATATAGTGAGTAAACAATTCACTGGACCCTTCAGTCAGTGGTGGTTCTAGAGGGGGGGCCCGGGGGGGCTTCCCCCCTCATGTGCCCCCCACACTCACAGACCCCCCCCGGGTCGGACGATGTAACACTTGCACCCCCCCAAGTCAAACAACACTCCACTCACTCCCCGCACCCCCACACCCCCCTGTCAGACAATATGACACTCGCGATACGGTACCCTGCCTGGCCCCCCCTGTGAAAAAAATCATGGCACCGCCCCTGCCTCCAGTTAGTCCGAATTTGAAAATGTCCTTTAAAAATCGACATATTTTCCGATCTGTTCCTCACACAAAGCTATCGTATGACCTCATAAGTCTTGTAATATAGTGCACGAGTCGTATGGACCACTTTTATGACTTGTATGTCGCTTTTGGAGCTTGTGACGTGGTCTCGAGGAATTGTCGTTCACACGCTAAAAATGGAGGGAAGATTCTTATTTCCGTTTGTGTTCTACGGAAAACATAAAGGTAAGTAAATAATGACAGAATGTTTACTTTTGAATAAACTAGTCCTTTTATATTACAATGCTGATCTCCCCCCTAATAAACTGATTTTATATAAGCATTTCAGTGATGTCGTCAGATTTTTCAGTAGCCTCAAGGGTGCATATTTAGTTTATGGTCACAAAAAATATGCTTATATGAAATTTCTAAACATTTATGTATTATTTATGCCAATGTAACACTGAATACGCATTAAAATGCCTTAATTGTTAATAAATAAACAATTAGCAAATAACAGTGCTCTAAAACTAAGGACTCTATAGCAGTTGAGTGTCAAGCAGGGGCGTCTGTAGACTTTTATTATCACCACTGGGGCACAGGCCCCCCAAGAATTCATAAAGTGTCCCCTTTTTTTGTAGGGAGGTCCTGGGGCATGACTGCACCAAAGCATTCAGTTCTGGTGACTTTGGGAGTAGCATTTAGTCTTTTTCTTTAGTATTGTATAGCCTTAATGTAACTATTGGCTGGCTTCACTAGTAATTTTACAGCTGAATTTAGAATAAATGGCATTGTAAGCATTTTTTTTGCATAAGTTTTGTAAATTATGAATCAAAATTGGTTACTTTTTAGTTGATGGCAATAGCAAACTTCATACTTGGATCTGAGTTTTATATATATTTTTAAAACATTGACAAACCATGTTAAATTTCATCACCCCAGTGATTGCTCCTATCAAACAGAGAGAGGAGGGGCACAGGGGGGCGAAGGTATATTTGATTAGATAGATCGCTGATGAGGAAAAATGTTCGCTTCAACAGGCGTCACGATCAGTCTCTTGTTTTGAATAGGAAACCATATTTGCAAGATTGGTATATGGTTCAATATTTTAATGGTGCATAGAGGAACTTTACTGGAGCTCGTGCCCCAGCAACAGGGGTCTAGTGACGCCCCTTGTGTACACTTGAGTATGTCCATTGTAAACCCTAATGTTTTCATTACTGGAAAAATCACTTTGTCTTAAATAAACATTACTTAAAATGTCAAGTTTTGGGCTCATAACCCAAATATATAAGCTCCTTGAACTCATTTCTATTTGAAAAATTCCATAGACTTAAGAATTTAAGTGTTAATAACTCAAACTATTGAGTGCAATATTAAAGACGATAGGGAATACCCACAATGCCTTGCGCTTGAATTATTGAATTGTTTCCTTGATCAAAGGGAACATATGGAGGCATTTAAATAGTTGTTATTGAAAATTCATAGAGGTTTTAGCTCTTTTGCAGTATTATTTTTGTTGTTGTGTTGCAAATAGTTGTTCAGTGTGATGTCACCATTAGGGTGACCTGTGACCCCTTTGGTCAAGATGGACCCTGATAACACTATCTCATTTCTCCTCATGCATGTGCAACTGAAGTAGGTGTCTATGCATTTCTGTGGAGAAATACGTTTATTTAATGACTGACCTAAAATCAGCTATAGTTGTCATTATTTAAGATGTGTAACTGTAAGAACTAAATTTAAGTCCATTCAATTTAAATTATTAAGTTAAAACAATCTAAGTCAAGGCTACTTACCTTAAATAGTGAAGTTCATTGTATATGAACACCAAGTTAACTGAACTTAATTACACAAGTTTTGGAGATGCAATTACTCGATTCAATTGAGTAGAGTCAACTCAGTTCTTTGTGTTGATTCACTTGAAGTATATGGACTTTGTCTGAGAACCTATTTACACTCAGTTCCTAACAAGATCAAACCAGCTGACAAGACCAGACGTTTATCCTCCATCTGCATGTGTTGAAAAGACCAGATTAAACCCATAGACCAGATCAGTGCACTTTGTTTAGACCATTTAACAGGGCCACCCATGAGAAAAGCACCAAGGATTAACCTGCGTTAGTTCATGAATATTCACACCTCTCTCTGCTTTAAAGGTGTGCAGACTCCACTTGCTTTGATATTTTGATATTTAATGCAATGTCATTTAGACATTGTGTCAAGTGTGTTCACTGTATCCATAAGCCTATTATTTAGGATTTTACAGACTTTAACCATTGAACAAATATACTTTAAGTCCGAGTATAAATGCAGCATTATATCCATGAAATGTACAAACATTTAAAAAAGACTGGCCTCATATTGCACATTAAATGGCATAAACCATAATGTGAAGTACTCACACGCCACACAAAGTTCTATCTCTTATGTAGTTGCTTTATTAATAATCAATTCACAAAGACTCAGATGATAAATGACAGCTTTACTGATATTTAATTGCTCATTAACAGTATTCATTTTTCAATCAGATGACTCAAAAAAACATTTTAGCCTACACGTCTACAATAGTGTTATTGAAATATTCATTTACAATTTGTATTATTCATGCAGAGTGCATGAAGAGACAGTGTGTATAAAACAATGCACCACATGCAGCTGTTATCAGGAAATGCACATGATGAAATGCAACGCAAAGCATATTAAAGACAATAACGTTATGTGCAGTTTTAGATTCACTTACCTTGTTTTACGAACTCACCTGTGTGAGAGAGCGTCCATGTGTTTGTGCAGATGGTTGTGGAAATTTTCCAGAATGTTTTTAGTTTTCTACATTTGAAGTCAATGAACAAGATCATATAATCAGAGGTAAAACTCATGTTTGTGAAATGGTGTGTGTGTGTGTGTTTCTTCCATCAGAACTGGACTGAAATGTTCTGCTAGTAAGACTTGACCCAATCGGTCCTCCTGAACGTCTTTAAAAAATGACATCATCGAGTCTCCAAGACAACAGCGGAACTCATCAGCAGGTCTGGTCCATCTAAGTTTGTCTTCTGTCTCGTCTGTGCTGTGGAACAGAGCAAAACAACACATCATTAATCCATCATTCTGTAAGGAAAAATGACAGGACAAAAAGTAAAGCAATAAATATTACACACTCCTTTACAAAACAGTACCATGATATTTCCATAAAAACATACATAGAGTTTTTGGATACTACTATGATGGTAAACCATTAAAATATGATAGTATGAAAATGGCAATATAAGATGGTATGTATAATACCATCAAATTTTGGACCCCTTTTCACTCATAGAAATATTTTGCCTATTTTTAAAATTTACGCACTTGAATTTCCTAACAAAATTCCATTACATTGAACTGAGTAATCTTTAACTAAATTAAATTAATAAAACTTTAATAAATTGTACATTTTGTTTAAGATTGCTCAATTAAATTTGATGGAATTTTTTAATGAAACTGAAATGTTCAAATCTTAAAAATAGGCCATTTTTTAATTTAGCCGTGTAAATCTTAAAAATCACTTATTTTCTCCAATTTTTACATTATTTAATGTACATTTATATCACTATAATTTCTGTTATGTTACCCTAATCTCTAATTCTGTTTCCTCTTTTTGCAAGAAATATATATATATATATATATGTCAATGATGTTTGACATTATAAATAAATATTATTAGACATTATAAATAAAATACACAATAAAATAGGCGGAAATAAACCCCCATAGACGTACTCTGTAGGAGGGACAGTGAAATTGTTCTATAAACTTTGATAACAGTCCCTCAGATATAGTCTTACAGTGATGTTAAGGACACAAAAAGTGTTCAAGTTTGTCGGTCGGTTTGTTTAACGATGGTGTTGGTGACATGTAGCACGACTGAATCCGTTGAGATGCTTCGTGGGGTGAGGTGTGGCTGCTGACCCTCATCTCCCAAAAATAATTATGTCTGCATCTGCACACACACAGCTCATATCACCCAGGACAACGACCTCGGTGTCTGCGTATAGGCTGAGGTCACTGCACAGTCTGCCTGGCCGCTCAAACACACACACACACACACACACACACACACACACACACACACTGTCTGGGTTTTTAACGTGACCTCTGGTTCCGGGGCGAGTTCGGTGTGGGCGACAAATGAAACCACTTGAGACCTGGATAACATGACCCATGGGACCATAAAACTAGACAAACACACACTTCAGAATGTGAGATTTTCCTGTATAATCACTGACGTCATACTGTATATAAATATACCTTATAGATATGAGCTTTAAATGACCATATTCAAGAGTTTTCATTTGGAATTTTCTTAATGTTCATTAAAAATAAAAATTCTGTCTTCATTTACTCACACTCTCGTTGATCCAAACCTGTATGACACAAAAGGAGGTGTAAGCGACAATGTTAGCATCGGTCACCATTCACTTTCAGTGGAGTAAAGAGGCAATGAAAGTGAATGGTGACCGATGCTAACATTGTCGCTTACACCTCCTTTTGTGTTCCTCAGAAGACAGTACAGTCATACGGGTTTGGAACGACATGAGGGTGAGTAAATGATTACTGAATTTTTATTTTTGGGTAAACTATCCTTTTGAAGTCTTGCTGAATGTTCATTTTATTATATTATATCTACTGCATCTATTTGTATTATATATATATATATATATATATATTGTTAGTGATTTGTTTCAACACATTTTTTTAACCACTGAATTGAAAATTGTGAAATTTGAACCATATAAAACCATCTCCTGTCATGTTTCACAGAAGAAAGAAAGTCATAAAGATTTGGAACAACATGAGGGTGAGTAAATGATTACATAATTTTTATTTTTGAATGAACTATCCCTTTAAATCCTTGCTGAATGTTAATTTTATTATATTATATAAATTATATCTATTTTTTAAATATTATATCTATGCTAGCTATTTTCTATTTTATTATAATATTTATTTTATTATATTTATTATTATTATTTATCTATTTTATATTGTTAATGATTTCTTTCAACCCATTTTTAACCACTGAATAAAAAAGAAAATCATAAAATAATATATCTTTTTTTATATTTATATTTATTACACTTATTTATTATTATTATTTATCTATTTTATATTCTTAGTGATTTAAAATCAATTTTAACCATTTAATTGAAAATTGTGAAATTTTAATCATCTAAAAACATTCTTACATAAATTGTCACATTCATTCAACAATTTATGAAAAAATTGTTTTATACACGATGTACACAGAAATGTGTTCTGCTTGTGTGTCATAAATAAGGACCAATGAATGCAAAACAATCATTTGCTTTACAAACTTTAAAATGGACATTAGCTTTTAAAGTCTGATTTAGTCCAATTAAACCTGGAATTTCATGACGACAGAAATCAAAGTTTCTGATTAAATCACATTTGACCTATTATTGCATAAATGTTTCACAGGCGAGCCTACTTTGAGTATAATTTTATAACTCTACGTACTCTTTAAAGCTTTCTAGCTGACACATTATGAAGAACATATACGCTGCAACTCTATACGGTTGCTATATAACGGCAATGAGATTTTTTTACCATGGTAATATCATGCTCAGTATTAAACACTCATGCAACTGTTTATAGTTGTCTGACAGATGTATATTAATGAATGTAGACACACTAGAGCAGACAGAAAGAGTCGAGGGGCCACTGGCAGCCTTCAGTCTGAATATAAAGTCAACTGAGGGGGTGAGAATAAATCTCTATGTGTGTTGGGGGTTGTCGGGTGTCTGGTTAGCACTTGAGGAGACTGTCTGGGTGCGAGAGAGAGTGTGTGAGACGATGACATGGATTGTGCGTGGATTAGGGGATTATAATGGGGATTTGTTGATTTAAAACTCGATAGAGCATTAATGTTAAAAACCTCCCTGTTTGGGAGAAGATCTGACTCGCTTTTAGTGCCTCACAGTGGACATTTCACATCAGAAGTGCCGCAATTCGTGTAATGAACCACATATTGTAATTTTGCACGTAATTTTAATTGTCATCAGGCTGGGAATGCATTGCTTCTTGATTGCACCGAACAGACATATGTAAGAGATAATGTAAAGTCATCCGTTTGTAATCGCAAAATAAACTCCGACAAGGTGATCGGGACCCCGACGCGAAGCGGAACCAGCTGACTGTACATTATCCCACTAATTACATGGCTACTAACCAAATAAATAAATAAATGCACATAAAACATCGATTTGAGCTGATATTATATTATTAGTTTATTGTAGAGGTCACACGGTGATCTGAGAAGTTGAAAGATGATGCACAGTATCCTGATGACCGACGAAATGATTTAACACCTGGATGTGCGGTTGTTACTCAGAAATATCAGACCACTAGATGGCACCATTGAGCAGTCAGAATTGAGTATTCCAAAACGCCATGTAATAATGGTGTTTAACATAATATTAAATGGCAGATACCTACACTCTGTTTGCATGGAAATGATTTCAGGTTAAAGGAATATTTTGGGTTAAACTCCAGCAGTATAGACAGCAGATGATGTCGACTGACACAAAATAATTTAGTCTCATCCCTCACACAAACACACAAAAAACATGTTTGCAGTAATGCACTTACAATGGAAGTCTATGGGGCAAGTGGACCTGAAAGTTTAAATGCAGAAATATGAAGCTCG